>NW_022170250.1:13950209-13981184 GCF_008802855.1 Photinus pyralis
AATCCATAATTTCAAACAGTTCCAAAATTGGGCGACTAGTTCAAAAGTTACAGCCCTTTGAATTTTTTTCGAAATTGGTCTATAACTTTTGATTGAGAAGTCTGATCGAAAAAGTACGAATTGATTTGGATTCTTCACACCAAAATTAATAAGAAAAAGTGTAGAATCCATAACTTCAAACAGTTCCAAGATTGGGGTACTAGTTCAAAAGTTACAGCCCTTTGAATTTTTTTTCGAAATTGGTCTATAACTTTTGATTGAGAAGTTTGATCGAAAAAGTACGAATTGATTTGGATTCTTCACACCAAAATTAATAAGAAAAAGTGTAGAATCTATAATTTCAAACAGTTCCAAGATTGGGCTACTAGTTCAAAAGTTACAGCCCTTTGAATTTTCTTTCGCAATTGGTTTCTAGTCCATAACTTTTGATTGAGAAGTCCGATCGAAAAAGTACGAATTGTTTTGGATTCTACTCATCAAAATTAATAAGAAAAAGTGTTTTCCCTAGAAATTTTGGTGCAGTCGATTTTTGGTAAAAAGGAAGGTAATACACTGCCTTTTTTTGAGCCCCGAACAAAAAATTGTTTCAGATCGACCCGGAAAAAAAATTTTCTTATAGAATGTGGGGCGTGGGATTCTTGCGCATTTTACAAAATTCGAATTGTGCTCAAATCTGTCCGGCCCTTCCATGAGATTCAATACATTATGAGATGATCATAGAGGGGTGGTGTTCTATTCTTCAAAAGTATGAAAAACCCCTTATCAGAAATCGTCAAAAAAATGTGAGAACACGCATTCCGGTGGTTAACTAATTAACTGGGTTGATCTGTAGACCACATCCCGCTTGTACATTTATCAAGACAGTACAAGTGCGGAATTACACCACTGTTCTTCCACACCAACATGAATACATTTCACCTTCTGTTTGCACTATACGCTGTGTTTGCCATGCTTCAGCTCGGTAAGTGCAATGCCAATGCTTTACAATTCTATTGAAAAACTGGAACAGGTTCGGCATGCCAAGATGACTACGACTGCGATGACAGTCAATGCCGAAACGGATGGACCGCTTTGTGTGTTCCTGGTCCAAAGTGTGATTGTTACGAAGAAATTTAAATACCAAAAAATGCTGTATTAATTGTACAAACGAATCATAATTAATAAAAAAATAAAAAAAAACGTCTTATTCGGGTCCATAGTATCGGCCGACAAACATTATACCGGCCGGCGACACAATGTAATAGATAAACGGATGATCGGCAACGAAATCTATGGGCTTCTCCGGGTTGTAACCAGCTCCCACGCCAGCAATCGCTAAAATTTGTTATCAGCAATATTCACGTGGTAAGCGACCTACCGGCGGTAGCGGATGCCGCGATCGTTCCCTTTTCGTTCACCTCGATGTAGTTCTTCTGCACCACTTCGCTGACGTATAAGCTGCTGTCCGACATATTCGTTAAATCAGCTGTAGGTTTGAAGAGATCAATGATGCCTATCTATAAGTACAGGAGGTAACTGGGTCGCTCTATGGGAACAGCGAACTTACCTTCTCGAGAAGTGGTTTCATTTTGATCTTGGTGTCCATAGTGAATTTTGGGAAGAGGACGTGCACTTTTTTGTACCCAAAGTCTTTGGAACTGAGAGTGTCCTCGATTTGTTCTTCCAATTTACTTAACCCGTTATTGTCTTTCGGGAGTGCTACTACCATAGCAATATTAGATCCGCCCAAGTAAGACATCTTGAGGAACTGTGCGTTCGGATGATCAAAGTAGTCAAAGTTGTCTGTCTGTTCCATCATGGCAACTTGATTTGGAGAACCATAGAAAGGTTTTTGGGTCGTGCTTTGCTCCCGGAATCTCTTCGCCCACGTTGCTTGGAAGTAAATGGCGTTTAGGAGAATCATCCGCGTATCGTCCTTGACGTCTTGGGTCGTTAGTAGGTTGTTGATGCGGTTCTCTGTGTTTTCAGCCGCCCATGCGTTGACCTGGTCAACGGACGCTTTCTTGTTTTTAAAATCTATAGTTCCAACGCTAGATTCGAAGATTTCCTGTGCGGTTTTAGCAAACGTGTCCTTAATTGTAGTGTCATCGCTGACAAAAATTTTGTTTACGCTCTTCAAGGTGTAACTCCTATCGCTTTGAATTTGGGTTACAGCTGCGTTCACCATTTTGTTGGTTGTAGGTAAATCATTTGGCAACGAGATGCCATTCGCGAGTTGCAGCGCTGTCCTCTCTCTCGCGCCGTTTAGCACTAGAGCGAGTACTAACTCAGACGAAAGAGGACAGACCAGAAAGCTTCCCGGAGAGGCTGCGGCCATCTCCTAAAATAGACAAATTTACAGGGGTCGGTACTAACAAATGAAATATTACCTTATACACCTTCACCGAGAACGAGGTCACACTGTCTTTAAACGCAGCACTTGCATCTTCGTCCGCCATTGCTGCGACTGTCACAAAATCAACCAAGAGAAGTAAATTCATGATGATGACCCTGTAAAACGTATCGTTTCACAATAATCTCCCATGTGAGACATGTCTATTTTTAACGCTTCATTAACTTATCGCATTGTTGATTTGAAATATATTTACAAATAGCGTGGGCCAAAAGCAACTTCAAACTTATATAGTCATTACAAAGCTTTCGCTACGGAACATACTGTGCATATTGTGGAAAATCCCATACACATAAATCGGTATACCTAATATTAATTATGAGGTCATGCAATTCTAAGCAAATGGTACAAACGACTAATTTCAAAAATAATGACTTACCTACACAGCACAATGAACTGATGAAGACTGGTGAAGATTTCTAAAATTTTAAGGTGTAAATGGAAACATAATTTGCATAGCTAATTTAACAACTCTTTAACAAAATATTACAAGGTTGTCAAGATTCCTTTGTATTCCGCACCGTTGTTCGTTCATAATTTCCTTTTTGCGTTCCAACGTTTCTCTCCGTGTAGGGTCGGAGAAGAATAACCCTACCGCAGAGGGCACTGCGTGTCGTAAGAGGCGACTAAACAACTGCAGGTTACGACATGTTCGATCGATAGGAAGAAAGCATATTCCGCGACGAATTAGGGGAGTGTACGTGCAAAGCCGAATAATTTTTCTTGATCTTTGACATAGTTCTACCGATTGCGGTACAAAATGAAAAAATAGCTATAAAAATTATTTAATATGTACAAATGATTTTCTTACAAAATTGAGATACTTAAACAATATGTTACTGTTTGATAAAGGAAGGTGGCACTGACTAGCACAAGAGCTTAAATCCTGGACGGATCACAGCGATCATTTAGAGCACCTCAATGTGGGTACTACGTATAATGTGAGCATTGTCATTTTTGGTTTCTGATCCTCAACGGAGGAACATATAATATAACAAAATAATACTATATTTATCACCCTATCACCATCTCGCAATGGAGACGTCGCGTTTAGCAGGCCTTTTCGCGGTCGGGCGTCGCGCCGTCGCCGTCGTCCAGAAGAACGTAGCTGTTGCGCACGATCAACGAAAGTCGATGCGGTTGCTGCGAGAAGAGACTGTGGTTCGAGAGGTAGGCACCGTTTCGTCGCAGCGTTTTCATGCCGATCTCGATCGATTGCTTGGTAAACACCAGGGATTTGTACGTATTGATAAAGACCCCGATTAGTATGCAGCTGCCGGTGACGATGGATCCGTAGGTAAAAATCGGACAGGCCAAGTCTGAGAAGGTGGTGGCGAGATAGACCCAACGCCTGATCGCCGGCGTTACCTCGTCGATGCCCTAAGCGGAGTTGATATTACAAATTTGGGGACACTACAATCAGGACGTACCTCTTCCAACCACATTATTGGGAACATCATCGAGGGAAATGTGGAAACTGGTCGCACGTTTTCCGCTTGGTCTACGCGGAGATTTAGCTGAACTCGAAGTTTGATTTCTAACGGTACACCCAGTTTCTGCAAACGAAATTGTTGTGAAGAAAAAAGAAGATCGTAGACTTACCGGTTGAATTTTCACGTAATTCTCGTGTTTCTCTTTGATTGGTTCTAATCCATCGATGCTCTTCAATAAGCTGGCATCTGCGTTGTAGAAATGCGGGAAGGATAAGTAAACTGGAGCATCTAAATGCGCCAATTGAATATTGTTTGCGTGTAAAATTCGCTATCTTACCGTACTGACAGGGGCTGATATTTTGCAACCCTTTCGGTGGACAATACTCCGCACCGGGGCAGTAACATCTATTTCTTGACTCCTTGGAAGCAGTTTCAAAAACGTAATCAGGAGGAGTATACAAATCGACAGATATTCCTATTGGGTAGGTGTTCATTGAGCTCGGTGCAGATGTCGCCACTTACCTTGTTTGCTTGTCGGTCCTCTGTATTGGAAAGGTAAAATGCGGCACAAATCCTTGTCGTATAGAGCTACAATATCCGATTGGGTCACGTCGCGAGGCGGAAAGAACGACCCTTCGCTCGCGACAATATCGGTACAGGGTGGGTCCTCCCAATAAGGCAAACGGTCTATGCCGTTCAGCTTGTCAAGGAGTCCAAATTTTTCCATGCCAGTATAACCCGTATTTATAGTATGCACCTCGTCTAGGGTACCGTTGCGCTAAAATTCTACCCTTAGTTCGAAAATCAAGCGTAGTCCAAAACTGACCTTGATCAGTAACCCCATTTTGCCCATCGGTCTTTTGGTCTTCGGATAGAAGTTGTGGGCCAAGGTAACTAAGGGGTCTTCGTACCCGAAGACCAGCTCATCGGCGGTGACCTCCACAAACGGTTGGTAATTTCCCATCGTAAGCGCGAAGGAGATTGCCTTCTGGATGATGAATCCCAACGAGTTTGAAAGTGACGCTAGCGTCTAGGATTACAATTTATTTAATCGACGTGACGTTTCCCGGACTTACCAGCATAGGTATATTTGGAACGGTCAGCTTCTCGTTCTTGTTGACCGAAAGCTCCGGTACGAATTGGAGTATCTTCTTGTGCTGGTACGATACGGTACCATTATCGTGAAATTTAATGTTAACCTTTTCCATATTTTCTCTGCAAACAAATACAGTAAATACAACCGGTTCGGGCTAAGGTCGCAACGAGTTCCTGCCATTGAACGGCATTCCAAAGATAGCGCAAGTGCAATTTCTCTTGGCTCTTTCGTAATATCTACATGCAAATTCTTAACCTACTTCCGCAAATTCGCTGCAGCGAACCCGTTTTCACGGGATTAAAAGTGGGTGAGCAGTACTCACGAGCATTTTGTTTACGAGACACGAAATGGTCGATTGCATTTCCCGTATCTTGAAGTGTATTGAACCATTGCAAAACGACTGTTGACATTATCTCGTCAAGTTATTGTCCCTTTCGCCGGACGTTTGACTTATATGTGAAAATGATACAAGCCCCCGTCTCGTGGCACCCATAATCTGGATGGATATGTATAACAAATTTCATTTCTCTTCCCGCTCCTCTAAGAGATTAAGGGCTAAAGTAGAATCCCACATCTTTGTAAGAACCAAATGTGAAGAGGTTCCTCTATTTTCGCCCCAGCTGGAGTAATGTAGTAAAATTTTGAATCAGTGGTTGATGGAGTTTTGAAACAATTGGAAGTATAGTAGAACAGGTGTACCTCGGTAACCAGTATGTGATACGAAGACCTGATGCAACTATCTGCATTGCCAGGAGTTCATCAAACTTGCATTAAAAAAATGTGCATCGATTTATGATTCATTCAACTTTAAAGGTCGAACGACTTCTTCTCGCGACACCACTTTCTTGTCTGTTGCATTCCGACTTCGGCCTGTCAGGTGAAAAATACTACACAGCATTCCGAATCACCCGATCGCGTGCTTTTTCCATACAAAAGTTTTCATCAAAGGTGGGAAGGAGAAGTGATTGATTTCTGAATAAATTTACGACACAGATATCCATATGGACTGTTACCGGAGTGGAACTTATGTAACGCGATGAAAGTTCATTTTTTAAAAAGGCGAATATCGTTACGAAATTTATTTATAAATAAACGACCTCAAGAGTTTTTCCGCCCGCTGAAAATCCAGTTTCGTGCATCGCGACGAAATGAAAGCTACCAAAAATCGCGTTCGTCGGTTTGTGAAATGAGAAGAACTTCTGAGCGAGTACACAAATAAGTTGGGAAAGTTTGCAATTATCACTTGCAAGTTACAAAACCATTTGGTTGCGTAACTGATACACATCTTAGCGCTTCCAATGTGGTTTACTGAAACTATTTTGCAAGATACATTGACGATATTCACTTCGGCAAGACCTGAAGAAATAAATGAAGAACAACTATGCTAAATTAACTCAACAGTTCTTCTGAGTTACCTCCCAAATTAGGTACAATGTAACGATCCTTTGGTCGCTCATCTTTACTAGCTGAAAATTACGTTGTGCCAGTATTTTTCGATAGTCAAAGTCAAAGTGACGGTCACCGGTTGGAATTTAGGTCGTTACTGGACTCAACGCATATCGGAACTCGGAAGAACAGTGCGCTTGATGGCCTTAACATAGTAACGAAAATTTCCTCGAGCTAAAGTTCTCCGTCGCGTGATTAGTAGATACCATGGCACAAATTACGATCGAAATAACAAAAAAAATACACTGCACCATCTAATCGAATCCAAAAGGTGTAATTAAGATTGCATTATCATAACCATTAGAATGACATTGTGCAAACTGATGGGCAAAAAATAACTTAGCAACCTCAGATGGGAAATAAAACGGCGTACCTGTATACGAAAGGTCCAATTTCGTTCAGTTTCGGTTTTTCCCCAAGGTTAAGGAAGTTTTCCGGATTGGTCACGTTAAATATGTAGACCTTCGTCAGTCGCACCACGCCAGGCTTTTGCCAATAATAGTAACTCAGAGATCCGTTTGACAGTCGTAGGTGCTACGGAATTTCATTATCTACTCTTAATGCTCACCTTTAATCCTCACTCACCTTCAGTATTAGGTAATCCAACCAGGGCACTGACGACAGTAGTATTCCGATGGCCAGGGCGAACAGGCCAACGACAACGATGATGAGGCGATCTGTAAGCATACGGGAGTCATTTGCTACAAACACCTACCGATTCTTATTTTACTTATCACAAAAAACTCTACCCTCGACTCTACCTATGAATTTTTGAAATCATGAACTTTGGAAAAGCTTCCATAACTCTGCGTACAAATTGAAACGAAAACAATGAAGAATACCACGTGAAAATTAAGTATCAAAGCTAAATTGCACATTTATTATAAAAGAAGCATAATAAAACAACTTTTCACTTTTTTGAACCTGTTATTACAGGCGACCGCAATTTAATTTTAATATAAACAGAATCAATTTTCCTTTTCTAGACTAATTACGGAAGTGGCCCAATTATCGCTCCTTGTGGAACACCCGAAGGTATAGCCCCGCAAACGGCGCTAAAACCGCAATTTTCTAATTGTGTAATAAAGAGTAGACACGATAATTAATTTTGCGTATGGTACACTGACAATTACACCATCGCGCATAATTAATAGTGCGTATTTACACCTTATTGGTCATTACGCAATTTTTCATTTAATCACGAAGAAACGAGAGCGTAATTACACACTAATTTCGTACTCGGTACAAGTAAGTACGTATAATTACGCCAAGAAGTGCAGTAAAAGAGTCATTAATTTACATTTAGCGTTAAGATAGCAATCTCCGCTTTGGTTATTGTTTACAATTAGTAATTTATCTACGCAGGGATGTAGAAAATTTAATACCTACACACTTAACGGCCGTTTCAGTCGTGATTGCCTCCGGTGAAATGGAAATTCTTTCTCCTCGCTCGCACGCGGAATTAACTATTGTTGTGCCTTTCAAAGGTCAAGATTAACAATTGCCGCGATTTCATTCAACTTGAACCTGAGCAAATTGTCGAATTTGTAACTAATTACGATTGCACCACGCCACATTTGTAAGATCATGTTTGAATATTGACTAACGAATTAGGGGTGCGTGAAGTTAGCACAGCAATGGAACGAAATATTACGTGCCAGTCGTTAGTGCTTTATTGTGCACGAAAAAGTAACACGGCACGTCCACCCCTTTTTGAGGTACGGGGTGTACGCTTTCCGTGCCAATTTCACACCACTTTTGACCTGTATGATGCATGGACCATGTGCCGATAGGAATCGTGTCTTTCTCTTTGCAAAATATTCTTTACATAAAACAGGATCTAATGGAAGATTATATCTGCAGGCGCATACGATTTATATGGCTGAACAACAATCTCTTGCACTTTTTTCAAATAAACCGAGGGTTTAACGTACGCTCTTTCGTGGTAGAAATTAAAAAACAATTACCAAATCGAAAAGGGTATACTCCAAAACCTATTCAAAGACGTGCCACCAGTCTTTGCAACTTTTACGGTCGCTGAGAGACAAGAAGAAATGCAAATTTCACCCATTTTTTGGGGGCTGCTCGCAAGTGAAACACGTTGGACCCTCGCTTTATTTGGAAAAAGTGCCTGTTTGATCCCCTTTACCACCAAATTTTGTTTACATACCTACTTATATGTAACACCTTGTATAAAATTGCATAGTGCGTCGACATCCTGTACCTCAAAAAGGGGGGGGGGGTTACTTTTTCATGCACAATCAAGCACTAACGATTGGCACAAAACATTTCGTTAGTGCTTCCAAAAGTAATGTGAAGTTGGAACGGAAAAAAACGGGTACCCTGTACCTCAAAAAGGGGTGGACGTAATACGTTTCGATTACCGTGCTAACTTCACGCACCTATGAGTTAGGTACAATCGAGGGTACAATCCTTTCTCAATAATACTAAGAACATTAATTTAGATCTTTCATCTTTCAATAAGACTAATTAAGATAATTCCAATTAAAATGGATTACTGATATGTAGCCTCATCACCACTCTGCAAAGGATAGATTTTATTTATGTAGCCGACACAACTTAATTCCAAAATGTGAGAGTTGACCCAATTCGAATTTAATTTCGCTTTTAAGATTCATGATGAAACTATTTTACAGTTAAAATCAAAATTATTCAATAATACAAATGATTGTATACGTAACCTTAACACGTTTTCATCCAAAATGTATGCCGTAATTAATTATCGATTATTATTAATAAATTATACTCTACCACTATTATGTAAGGATATGTACACATACAAATTATAGTATATTAAGTATGGAGAACGGTAAGGGATTTTTACCGTTCGAAGACAATTGTTTGGAGGAGGAGCGAAGCGACGACTCCAATTATTGTCTGAGAACGGTAACCCTTAACGTTCGACGTGCTTATAACATTTTTTGCGCGATCGAAATTAAAATTATTCAACCAATATAAATATGCACTAAGAAATTAACGAGCAGAATAAATCGAAATGATCGAAGTGGTATGGTGTACATCACTAGGTAACCAGTTTATTTGTCAAAATTGAAATTAATAATTTCATAAAATTGTGCATGTGTCTGATGTAGTTTGCTAGCTTTGCACTTCCTTTATGACTTTATGAGCCAGGTATTTGCCGGTGGCCGAATGGTATGTCGAAGATTAAATTAAAGATTAAATGTAATGTAAGACTGTTAACATTGAACTGATTGTTTTTAAAAAGGCGTCGGTAAGTATTTTTGCTGTTCTGTTTTCAGATCGGTAAGTAATTTTGGCGTCGTCGTAATCATAGCAACTGGTAAATTCCACTTACTGTCATGGAAACACACATGGTAAATAGTCAGAAATGACCGATCGCGCAAAAAATTATTTAATAGTATCATTTGATGGCCGAATTTTACTAGTGGTCTTGATTTCGCTAATTAAATTAGGTAATTACGTAATAATTTCGTGCCCGATGCGATGTAAAAAAAACTCGAAAACGCGTAATCTATAGGTCATCTCTCGGGTCATCTTGCAGCACTGCAACAAAGTGGAAAAAAAATTATTTTGTCATCTGCCGTTCGCAATATTTAATACATGCCAAAGATGTTCTTCAGAAACTATTAATTACACTTAGAATCGAGCGTCGTAATTAGACGCATATCGCAAAAACAATCCGATGCTGATGGCCCACGGGCATTTGCGAATGCACTTCCGCAATGCAGTAATGCAACTTTCTCAGATGCAAAGCACTCGAACATATGTGCATGTTTCATAACCTTCAAAGTAAAAATTCCAAGATTGTTTTCACTACGTAATCGTCATGTACAAATCTGTAATTTATAACAAAATTATACACTTTTCGTGTGCCACTATTTAAATAGAGGACCCCAAGCATGGTCGTTTGGTTAGTGTTAAAAATCTTATACTTACGTAGTATAATTACGTATTCAAATACGTCTCTTTTAATTATAAATTAAGCCACAAAAAACACGGATGTTGAATATGAATATAGTGATTTGTAATTTTTGCTAACGTAACAGGGGGGTTTCCCAATTTTTTAAAAAAGAGGAAACCGTTTCGTTATTTTGTCCACCTTATGTAAGTTTTTTTTTAACTGTGTTCAAAAAAGAGTTACTATCGAGTCACCTTTGGAGTTTTTGTTTCCAAAGGCGACTCGACGTCAATGCATTTTTGATCGCAATGAGGGCACTAATAATTATAGGTAATGAAAATTACGAACCTGTTCTGAAGTGACAAAGTTTTAGTGTTCGATCGACCAATCACCCATACTAGAAATACTAGTATTAATTTAAGTAATTATATGTAGTAGATAGGCGGAATTTAAAATTGAAGAAACAGGACCTGTAAAATGACAATATAGGTTTGTGGTTACAAGTAGATTCGATTCAAGTTTCGTACTTTCACGGTTAATTATACATTTCGACAATATCCTGAATACTTCATTATTATAGCAACTAATTCAGGGGAGATGTAAAATGCTTTTGCATCGAAAGCACTAATTGCTCGCAAATTAAATTGTTTGTACTTCGTGGACTAAAAGGACTATACCTTAGTTCTAGGGTGATTGTTGTCCTTTTCTTTTCGTTATACCCCTCAAATTAAATATATAGGTGTAACGGGTTTGCATAAGAGTGTTTGAACTTCTTTTCTTTGTCGAAATCAAAATTTTGAATTTCCAAGTAGGTAAGTCAGGGAAATCTTCATGATCCAGGGTGAGATCAAAATTGGTTCAAGTGAGGGTACCGCGCCTAATTACATTTAAATTATAACAACATAATTTACGTACTGGTTCTGATCTTGCCTTGATCCGACACCAACATTGGAAGTGGTGTGAACGCGGTCGACGCCATGTAATTACTCCTCCTTCGACCGAACCGGAAGAACTGTTTGTACAGCCCCATCTTCCACAACTTCCGACAGCAAATGTACCTAAAACACAAAAAAAGTGAATAAAGTGCACCAATAAAGTACAATTCACGTCATGTAAAATTTAGTGAACGGCGACCGAAACCACAAATTTGCCGTCTAATTTATTAGACCGTAATTCTAGTTGTAAACTAATTAAGTTTATGGTTTTAATGAACGAAGTTTGTAAATGTTTATGAACTATCGCTTGTACCCAGATTTATGATTTCGATCGACAAATCTAACAAAGGTGGCTTCTTGGTAAAAATGACTTTCAGTAATTAAGACTGATTCGTAATTACCTACTTATCCACTTTAACATTGATTGATCGGTTATGTGATTGACTTTTATTGAGGAAAAGAGGCACTTTTTTATCCCCATTTTTTTAAATTATAAGAAAATTAAAAAAACTGTCGATATTCAGAATTCGGCCAGTCGAATTCCAGAACAAAAATTTGATCCACCCTGCATATCGGAACTTTGAACTGCAAATCACGTTTTGCAATCACCAAAAGGAAAGTTTGCGGTTTGAAACCGTAGTAAAGATCTATTGCGGTGTAAAAAAGAACCATAATTATCGACGTAATCAGTGCCCAAACTTAAGTTTTTTTGTATTAACGTGCGCGAGAAAGGATAATGACAATTTAAACACAGCCTACAAATTAACCGCTTCCACTTTCCTTACCCAAAAAACGAATCGTGCGTGATGTGCTTCAGTTTAATTTTCAAAATTACCGTCATAAAGTGTGCAAAATCAATTGAAGAAAGTAGTAATAATACACGGATTAATGCTTAAAACAGTTTAAAAACTTAATGAGCCGAGAGAGAATGTATCGCATATTTTGAAAGCGTATTACAGCAAAACTAATATTGATGTAGAATTAGTGGGGTTGTTGCTAACAAAGACGTTTTTCGATCGAACGAAAATTGCTCCATCATCTCCATTACATAAGTGTGGCTTAGGTAATAGTGGTTCTCACTTTTTGCGTTAACCAAAAATTGATGGAACGAAATGCCTATACCTTTCATTCTTTTTACTAAGTGACATCGCGTAATTTATGGGTGACCATGGCTTTTTTTTCGCTTAGCAATATCAATATTCATTTCACAGATCTTTTACAATAATTCTTCATTGGCTTAAATGTCATTTAGGCGGCAATCAAAATTAAAGAATTGATTTAGTACGTAAATGTAGCATTCAAGCTTCGCTTTCCATTTTTTTAAGATAAAAACATGAAGCAATAACTGCACTGATCTGATAATCATTACTAGAGGCCATCAGGGTCGGCACGATTTTTGACAAGGGATCAATGCTGAGACCTTTGATTCTACTATACTATTATATACATATGGCCGTATTTTTATTAGCAATCACCGTTTATTTTTGTCTTACTGTTGCGTAATTTTTTTATCCTGGCGAGGGTTGGTGTACGTGTACGTATTTTAAAAGGCGAAAAAAAAGTGAAAAGAAATTTGATTCGTCCTCATTTGTCAATCTCATCGTATCGGTTGGTAAAGACTTTGTATCATCAGTTTTGGGGTGTAATGTACATAAGCGATCAAAAATGAGTGATTGTCTAGTCACCTTAGGAATTTTTGTTTAAATGGGAAATCGTACTTAACTTGAAGTTCCAAAGGCGACTAGACAGTTACTCATTTTTGATCGCCTGTTATACAGTGTGATTGATTTTGCGTGTCCAAGCCTACATTTCTTTTATTATTGGAGATAATAAAAAAATGTATTAAGACGCAAAAATGCTCTACTTTCAATTTTTGATAACGCTACACATTCAAAAAGCAAGTGAATTAAAAACAAAAGGATATCAAAAAACAAATTAGGTATTTTTTTTAATAGAGAGGTATCAGATATGTTATAACTGCCTTAGAAATTAAAGCTACAGTAATGTGTTTAGAACCAATCGCAGTAGCCGTGGATAATTTAAACAAAAACATAAAATTTACAACAAATGAAAAGCAGTTACAGGAAAAATTACGCTAATGTGTCAAACTTTTTTTTCTAGTTGTACAATAGTTATTTGTACAACTAGAGAAAAAAGTGGAGTTGAAAAACACTTTCTTCTCACGTTTTACACATAATTTTTTTCTGAAATTGCAATCAAAATAAAAAATTATCGTATGCAATAATGAAATTTGACACATAGCAATCTAGATACGGGTATGTTTTAATTTTAAATGTCATTATTAAGATTAACGCAGCAATTGTTTTTTACTTTCCTCACTAGGAAGGAAAATGGCATTTTCTTCACTCTTTTTAGAAACGAAAGGAGTTGTTTCTAAAGTAGTTTCAAAAAAAGTACTACAATTTTTAAACGTTTTGAAGGAAAACACAGCAACAAAGAAATAAGGAGAAATGAAATTTCAGGCAAAGAAAGTTCGATGGCCCTCCCTGAAAATGATCACGAGAGTGCTGAAAGTTTAACAATTTGGGGAAGAGTCCAACACTGGGGGGTCGCACATAGGTAATACATTCCAGGAAATTGAATTCCGATGCCTCTTCTTTCCTGGAATGTGTATTCCATTCCCTCAGACTCCCCTGTGTTAGGCCTCTCTTCAATTTATTAAAACTAAATTACGATCAATGAGGACCATCGAATTATTATTATTTTTACGGCATTTTTAAGAATTACAAAAAATGTATTATTCTTGCGTTTTGTCAGTCCGTCCGCCCGGACCCACTTCTGCCATGTTTGAACGTTTTCATTAGAGGGACCTACCATAGATTTCGCTCCTAACTATACTAATAATTAGTATTTATAACATACATTGTGTGTTTAATTACTTATGAAACTAATCAATTTAGCATGCACCCATAATCATAATAAAATAGGTACGCAATATTATACTTCTCAAAGTAAAAAATTCACAAATTGTCATATTAGGATATTTAGGTCATCTAGTTGACTTCTGGAGATTAATTACACACTAATTATAATTAATTGCATCAAGGTTAATTGTTTTATTTTACTAAAAAGGATTATACATAACTCTAATGAAATTTTTAAGTATTGTAACTGGATATAATAAAAGTGCCAATAAATTATGATTACTAATTGGCCTCTGATGGTTATAATAACTAAAAGAGTCTCGTAGTCGATTTGTAATGATGTGACTTATGAATTCAGTTTTAGTTGTGAGTCTGATTTACTAATCATTTTACTAATAGTCGTTAATTAGTGGTAATGCAAAACTCACAGTTTGAAAAGTGTGGAATTCACCATATCCATTCTTTTGGTGGTGGTATACACTCGCAACAATGGGAGATATCAAGACAGCTACACATACGTAAATATTTAAATTTATATTACTCCATAGTTGTTATCAAGTAATATTAATTTATCTTACATTATCGAAAATCCTTGAGTAAATTAATGACAATGTTGGTGTTTTTATAAACAAAGATCTTTAAATAAACGATCATATTTTCAAAACGTTTTCCGTATTAATGGACGTTCTCAAGGCCACGGCTTATGATTTCGACCCTTCTCACTGATTATGTCAGTCTCCATTTGAAGACCAAGTAAACTAATTGTTTGGCATTTTGAATTCTAGGGTACTTCTAATTAGGACCCCACAAACTCTGTAGACTCACCTAGTTGGTTAGCATGTAATTCAGGAGTTGACTCCAATTATTTCACCACATACTTTCCATCAACGCGTATTTAAACTAATGAGCTTATAACGAGGCCATTAATACAGATCTACTGTAATGGCAATAATTGATGTCAATAATGATACTATCAAGCTTGTATTGGATTTGTACCTGGAAGGAAGTTTCAGTGTACACATAGTGACGTCAGTTAAATAATTAAAGGCAAAGTTTAGCATAATTAAAACGTGTTAAATTTATAATTGGTAGAGGTTGATCCTTTTTGAGACCATCAACGCAAATACATTGAGTTCTACTATAGTTATAATTAACCGCTAATTAAATCTGAAGGAGTCTAAGTTAAATCATAGTTTGTGTTGATAATTATATCATATTTGTTAGTTTAACGTCAACCGAATTATAAGTAACTCATTAATCAATTTAAACGTATTTCTGCGAAGAAACTACGTTTAAATTACTTATATGTATAGGTAATAAGTCTAATTAGTGACGTATTTAACTCAAGGTAAGGATTTGGGTGTCAGTGTTTTATATTAAAGTGCCTTTTTTTGAAATTATGATTTGAAGTAATTAAAGCACAAATGATACTAACCAATTTGTAACGCTATATTTGCGGTTTGTTGCTCACTGAATAAGAAAATGCATTTTTTCTTTAATTATTAAACAGAAATGAGCGAAAAAATTAAACGGAAGCACAGAAGATCACAACGTAGTACTAGTTGTTAGTTTTTCAGACAGACAATTTTTTGTTAATTATTTAGTCAATTTTTGACACAACTTTCTCGAGAAAAGGCACAAAATGATTAAGAAATAAAAATTATCCATTTGAATAAGTATAAAAAAAATATCGCTAGGTACAGGAAAGTCTCGATACCTTCACATGCATTTTGCGAAAGTTAGAAATCCATTTTTGTGTACATCATGTAATTAACTCTCTTCTGCATGTTGTTTTAACATTTGTAATAACGTTTGTAATTAGACAAAAAAGCGTGCGAAGAAGGATGTCGCCGAAACAAGACATCAGTCGCACGCTAACTATACCGCATCAAATTATGTTAATTTCGGAATAATTAAAATTGACTCCTCCCGTCTTCTCACACTTATTCATTGCCAGTAATTATTTACAAACGATTTACAAAAAGCTCATTTCCTTATTAGCAAATACGGTTTTGCACCTCATCGTCATAAGAACACAAACATTCATTGTTCAGATTCAAATTTCGGTTCTTCTTCTCGCTGTATGACAGACGAACGGATAGATAGACAGAACTGCATCCAAATTGGAATTGGGATTTGAGTATCTTCAGTCAAAGAGATCAGAAAGATCAGTAAACGTAGATTCTGTCAGTCCGTGCGTCACACGTAATACTTCTACACGACTGAACCGATTCGGGCGATTAGGCCAGTCGTATTAGGTAAAAATACCCCTCTACGGGGTACGGCGTAATTAAATTTACATTACAGTATTTATTATCGTTACGTTATTGGTATATATATTTTGCACTGGCGAGTTGCATTTACCAAGGTTTTGAAACGGCAAAGTATTTATTCATTTTTTTTGGTAAAGTAATTAACAAAAAAAGAAATAGGTAGGTCAATCTGTTCAGAAATTTTCTTTGTTTGTCGCTAAAGGTAATCTACACCTTCACTATAATTTAATAGTATTCTGGATCTCCAAGATATAATTGAATTTAATTTGAAGAAGAATTTGTCATATATATGCAGATTAGCCTAATTCGTGGACGAAGTTAAGTTACATATCTTGCTTGAAACTTGATTTATGGTATTGTTAAATTAGGTAATTATTGCACATTCTCCATGCCAAATAAACAAATAATTCGACCGCATCACATTAAGGCAGACGGAAAATGTTCGTCTGAATAATTCGGGCACAGGCCATAAACCGTGCCATGGAAAGTAAAAATTATGACGAATAAATTATTTATTAATTATCTTCTGTTTTTACTTTCATTCTTGCGTTATGTAATTAGTAGTACGCGAGCATCAAATTTATTTCCGCGTATGGGTTTTCTTTTACAAAATCAGATTTGATATTATTAGGTATAGGTAGTAACTTTCACGGTCCATTGTTCTCTAAATATTGCCGCTCATTTATGGTGTAATTTTTGATAATTAACAAGTCAAATGTTTCGAATTTGCCGGAAGACACGATTATGACCATTCGAGGCCTCGATTTTTTGTTTCCCTCATCTTGGTGTTTGTATTCCGTGGGATTTTTTGAGATTGGGAAGCAGGGGGTTGAGTGAATTTATTACTTAACTTCAGTATTAAGCATCCAAATTTGTATATAAAGCAATAACCACATTCACGACACTATCCAGATAACCTCCTTATTCTTTGCCAAGGAACCTTTGCTTCTGTGGGGTGTACAAAAAACCGCAGCAATTAAAGTTTCGTGTTTAAATTTCAAATAAATAGGTCACTTTTGCAAAACACGCCGAAAAACACTCATACTTAAAGCAAGGTCGACCACTACAAGGAAACAAAACATAAAATTAGCAACGCAATAGTCTTTGATCCTAAGAAGAGACATGCATGAGGCCGACCGAATTATGCTTAATTGCCAAAATATTTACATGTTTACATCCGCGTAATATGCTAATATGTAAATTCGTTCATTTACATTCTCATTCGGTTTAATTACCTTATTTATGAATATACCTATGAACAAAGGGAAACATTTGGTGATTGTTCCTGAAATTCCTACCGTTTCAGTAACTGATGGAATACACCCTGGTGTTTCCAATTAGCTAGTCTGCAACCACCCAGGCAAAAGTCGTGGTTTTTTTTGCTATTATTAAACCAGATTTCGGCTGTTAATTTGCTTGGTGTACGTTGCATCAGGGTTGAAGCAATTTTATCTATAGAAAAAGAATGCTTCTTGCATAATCAATAAGAATTAATTGTTTAGGCATAAATGCTAATTGATGCTTTGACTCAATGTTACAACTATTACTAATTATTGACCAAGAAGGCCATGAAATCACAAGCTCGGTTAAATTTCCAATTGTGCCTACCAGTTTTGGCCTCTCGTCCTTAGCTAAAAACCGCGGCTGATGCGCCAGACTTCTAAATTCTGAAAATCAGAAAATATCATGGTCACTCTGATTTATGACCAAGTTGTCAGAATAACTTGTTTTAGTCAGATCCTCTCGTATAGTTTCGCTAGAAGTATTACTAAATCAAGATGTCCAGTACGCCCTTCTACTTGGGGTTGATCAATGGCTTTCCAGTAAGGGGTAATATAAAACCCCCCAAACCTGAATTTTAAATTAAGCTAAGGTCAAAGAAACAGTCAAATGAAGCATTTTGAACCCGGACCTACCAGCAGAGACGCGCGGACACAAGCCTGTTTGCGGTCAATGCTGCCCACTAAATGAAATTACTAATTTAACTATGCCCAAACGTCAAATTTATTCGTGTTTTGTTTTTCTGACACAATAGCATTTGTTTCTTGATGATCAAAGCCGACTGAAGATTAAAAATGTTGTTCAAATTTTCCGACCGCGATTATTTTTCAGTGTGCATTGGTTGCGGAATCTCCTCGAACCTTCTTGTACATTTGTCAGGTCACATGCATAAGTTTTACTTACTCAAATGGTAAAAATAAAGTGTCTGGTTTTTTAAAATTTGCCAAAAAAAAAGTTGCTTATCCCTGTTTTTGCGTCCTTTTCTCATGTCTAATTGCTCGCTACCCTTAGCCGTGACAGCAGTAAACTGATCTAGCCCATTGTAATTTGAAGGAAACGCCATTCGATAAGAAATACAATTACAAGGATACTATATCGAAATATAATCATGGTTGACTTTGGTTTATACAAATTTCGGTTACATAATGTTCTTAAGTCCCCAGTCACGATCGTGAAATGAATAAAAATGGCTAGAGGGTACATTAAACGAAAAACAGGAGGTAACCTCTTGTAATTTAATGTGGTATCATCACCACCGTCCCTAATTATGATGGAGATCACGAATACCCAAAGGATCATGGAGAACGCCAACAAAGAAGAGCAGTTCGATGTCATCAAGAAGGCATTGACGCCCACGAAGATGGCACTCTCAAAACAAAAAAAAAACATCAGCATGGATGTTAAGTTGGCTACCGGACAGATCAAGCCTAGGTATATTGGAGATTTGCCAAAGCACGCGTAGAGAGGTAATGGCCGGCTTAAACTCCAGAGCAAAGCGCCGCTTGGTGGTACTGGAGGCGGATCCGAACTTCCAAAGGTGACTCGACAGCAACTCATTTTTGATCGCCCGTTATGTGTTTTATTTCTTGATACAATAGCATTTGTTTTTGAACAGTTTTGTTTAACCAATGCCAACTAATAATTGAAGATGATTGCAAACATTTTCACTGTTTTGAAACTGAGAACTTTGACATATACATTTTTTAGGACTACAGATTTTTGAACAGGGTGAGACAGAAGTCTTATTTACGTTAACCATAAAAATAATGGGTAATATTGAACTTCCATTACGAATCTGGCGCATTTGTTAATTTAAAAAAAGATTCAGAAACCCTTCGATTAACGTGTGTATGGGCACTTATCAATATCGTTTACTGGAAAAAATTTCAAAAATTGGAAAATTAGGCTTTAATTTTCCAATTTTTGAAAATCTATATCCATTAGTTTTTAATACTATGCGATCAAGAAAGAGTTGCTGTCGAGTCATCTTTGGAATTTTTGTTTATATGCTTCCAAAGGCGACTCGACGTCAATCTTTTTTTGATCGCCCGTTATACTCAGCCCATATCCTGTATCTATTATACCTTGCAGTTTCTACAATGTTACTATTGAACATCACTTTGTAGTTCTTATTGTGCAAATTCCGACAAACGCCAAAAACTTTGAGAAAGCGAACGCGTTTCAACATTTTTGTTTATTACAACAGTTTCCGATTGCTTTGTTTAAGTTGCAAGAAAATGTGAGTGGTTTTGGACGAAGTTCAATAACAGGATACACTGATTGTATTTCTTTAAATATTGGCAATTACATCGTAATTATGCCTAACCTAATTGGTAGTTTCCTAGGCGAAATTATACACAAGAGGAAATTGAACGAAAAGTATCAATTTGCGGTTGTATTTTTTTGCCAACAGAGGGCATCGCTCGAAATGCCGCGACTTGCATACCGGGTGTTGCAAATCTGACACGGTCAAGGTAAAGAATCGCAAGTTCCTAATCCCAGACGAGGCACGCGGATACAAGGTCGACTAAATTTACGACAACGTTTAAAGTGAGAAATTCATTAATAACGCGAAATTGCGACAGCTCGCGGCAATTAACGGTCAACGAAAACTCGCCTTTTGCATTTCAATACGAATGCCTCTCGGCCAACAAATGTTAGTAGAGCAATGTTACCGCGAAATATAATTAGTAATTTGCCTTTATTACGTAAGTTATTCTAGAAATCAAGTGGAAAAATATTTATAAACATCTGATTTGGAATGTCGAATTAAGTATGGTGTAACTTATGCGTACCTACACGATGACGCTTAGATAATAGTGAAACGAATTTGATTAGTTAATAATTTATTTGTGTTTAATTTAGTATTACATCTTGAACCAGGTGGCCTGTCTCTTTGGTTTTGAAACAAAAAATTGTTGAAGTGAAATTCTTAAACTCCAATTCATAATTTAACATTTTAATATGAGCGTAATTATCAATTAATTAATTGCACTTTTTCGCATGCTCGACTTACCGAAAAACTTTTTTTTGTTTTGGATTTAACCTTCCTCATGCTGAAAGGCAAAAAATCGAAAGTCCTTCCTAATAAAATAATAATATTTACATTATACAGGGTGTATGCGATTGAAACACAGTTCGTGGTAGATAATAACAATCTGGAACTAAAGAAGAGAGTAGGTAAATTGGAAGCAACGCAGTTCATGTGTGACAACTCCGCTTTCACTTAAAATCCCTTCATCAGAATACGATAATTTTACATAAAATGATAAAATAATATTAATTATAGTACAACAATTTAACGGATGTCTTATTATCCTCCCCTTCACGGGGAGAAGTACAATTTTTTTGCACTTGTCGAATCTTTGTACGTGAGGAACTTTTATATGGGAGACAATACCAAGCGAACCTAAGTAGGTAGATATCCAATTACTCCTGGAAAGTAATTCAATCAGTCTAATTAGAGGTTTTTATGAACTCTGTTTTACATTAATTTGGGATACTCGATTCACTTTAGTCGTATATAACAAGTCCTTAGCAACAAAGGCGTGGTTAAATAAGCCTAATTTAACTGGAATTTACCAGATAGGGGGAGTGGTAACCAAATTTTTTAAAAATCAAATTTTTTTTAAAGATGAACGTAATTTATCGATCTACCTCAAATTTTATTAGCATAATCGTATGAAGCCATGCACATAATTTAATTAAAATAATTAATTAATTAATGAACTACCTGGTGTGATTACTAGTCGAATTAGATGCATCACCACGTACCTACTATGATTCGATTTGTTATTACACTAACGTTCCAAATTGTTTTTAATGAGTCCGATTTCGTTTCGCGGGCAATGTAAAGTAAGCGTAGGACGTTTTTCATCACTTTTGATTATGAACAGTTTGAGATACTTGAAAGATCTTTGACTTGGGGTGTCTAATTTACCTAAGTGTAAGTGAGTAATCACTAAACCTACTAAATTGAAAAAATTTCAGGAAAACAACGAGTCACTAATTTGTAGAGCGTAATTAAATTAACACAATTTGGACCATCAAGTAAGCGGCTTGTAACTAAGTTATATAATCATTAAAATCGATTAGCATATACATTTCCATTTAGTACAGAAAAATCGATGAAAAAATCACTTACAAAAATTCCTCCGAAAAGCGCTCACTTAATCCTTTAAGTACCTATGCGTATCGCGACTTGGTCCTTTCGGCGGATCGAAATTAGTGGGTAAATTCGCGAACAAAATCGAAAGTCAACTGCTAGGTAAAGTATGGGATATCAGTTATCATTTCTAAACGAAACTACCTGCCAAAGGAGAGGGAGCAGAGTAACATCTAGGACAACTTCTTTCTTCGAACTGCTTGCAGTACACAAGTAATTACCTACAAGATGCACACGCAGAAGGAAGTTATTGCAAGTAGTAATTTTTCGACTTCTTCTTCCTTGCCGTGATAAAATTGTATGTATTAAGTTACTTAACGTTCAGCTAGAGTAAGTACACGATATGTATTGAGAAACAAACCACATATGCTAATTACGAAGAAATCTTCTGGCAAATATTTATAGTACTCACTTCCTAATCTAAGGGCCTTATGTAATTCCATTTTTTACATTAGACAAATATTTAAAGCTTCATTACAATCTGCACCCCTAATCTTTTTCCTACTACCAGTGCCTCTCACACAATATATTCGTCACCACTTTTATGCGTTTGCAAAGATTATTTTCACGCTTCTGAAGCTTTCAATGTAAAAAGTAAGTAATTACCTTCCTAATAGGTTCCGGTATCAGAGCAACAACCAAACAAGTATTAAAGTCTGCGCATCCATGCGAATGACGATAACACATTTTCTTTTCTTTATTTGTCATAAGCTTGGCATCTCCAGTTTCTCCTGACTTCACTCCAGAAATAGTCAACAACCTACAGACATTTCGATCTAGACACCCCCAATACATCCTCCGATGATTCTGGAAAATGTTGCCAAAGAAAATAAAGCTATTTGCATTGTCCAACAAATCGTTTATTTAGAAAAATAGAAAATGGAAATTATACAAAAAATATTAAAATCACGCATATAAAACACAAAATAACAACAAACTTTTATGGAGGGATGATTTCGTGATCGCCATTCAAAACAAGATGCCAAACGTAACCTACCCTGGTATCCTCCAGATGGCGCGCACAGCGTTTCCCCTTCTAAAAAGTCACGCGGAAGGGTGAGATGAAAAATCCCAAAGTAATATTTGTAGCTTTCTTTATTACTTGAATATAAACCGAAACAGAATCTATTCGAAACTAAAATATAACTAAATTGTTTAATTATGCCTCTACGGGACTTTTCCGACCTGCTAATCTTCAATGACTATCTAGAAAGAAAATAATATGAGCAACCTACTTTACTGGATATAAATATTCGAAGTATAGAAACTAAGCTAGCTGAACCTATCTGTTGTGTGATCACTAAATTTAAACCTACCTATGATGTAATGATCACAGCAAATCGTTGGGTTAGCATACTACATGGCATGAAGGAAACAAAGCACGCGTCAGCCACTAGGGTAATGTGTGAGAGGAACACATACCTACCACCCCGTCAGCGGTAGATAAAATGAAATAAACCATTGTCCATTCTAATGACATCATATGTCATTCTTATTAAAAATAGGACACAGAGCACGATATAAAATGAAGTTCAGAACAGAATTCAATGTTGTTTCCATGGAAATGACGTGAAAATTTAAGCTTGCGATAATGGACGTGTAAATTAAATACCTACAGAATTCTTAGATAAAGGGAAACTATCCATCTCGCAAAAGTTGTTTCACTCAATGGTTAAAATATCTCTCTATCATCTTGTATAATAAATAACAATGATGAGGTTGTTCCTTGCCTAATCAAGTTTACAATTAATAAAAGGGCACTTTCGTTTGCTGTATCGATTTCCGGTCTGTGCACTGCTGCTCTCTATGACAAGATATCTCAACTCTTGTTGCAGAAATCACACCGATATGAAGAAATATTTTCCAAACCACTGCAGGATGTCGCACAAGTTTATAATTATGAATTATTTTTGCTTTTTTAAAAAAAAAACGCCATCAGGTGCCACAACACCTTACGTACATAAAATTTTATTTACAAACTAAACTTACAAGTAAATAATCACAGACCTTTTTCACCTATGTATGGATTGAGAGTAAACCAGAAACACAGATTCCTTCATCTAACTTCTGTAATAAAAACCAACACCCCAAACGTAACGAATCCTTAGTAGCACATTTATATTTATTAAAAACCTCTCCCGTAAATAATTCGAACCTTAATTCTCCCGAAGCCCATTATTTACAGCACTCCGCTTTACTTATTTATAATTTTTTTTTGTCACAATTAATTATATTACTAAAATCCAAATTCGTCGCGTTCGCCCTTTGTCGCTTTAAATTATAAAATGTCACCGAGGATTGATTACGATGCATGCGATCGTGATGAGGAACTGCACCTGCTGTATGCACAGGGGTGACTTTCCGTTTGTGTCTCTTGATATGTGACTTCTGGCCGATTCGGCGATGCCTAAAAATGACGGGCATTAGTCGGTACGAAAGCGTAGAAATTGACTAATTGACACAGCTATCTATCAATTAGCACTAATTGACACATACATCTGTCAGTTGAATAGTAAGTTTTGTCAGATTAATGGTGGGTTTATGTATAACCACAATCATTATCATTAGATCATTAAGAAATACCCAATAGAAACAAAGGTATGGTTTCGTTGGTTGGCGACGCACAATAAACCTTTGTTCCTATTGGCTATTTCGTAATGATGTAATAATAGTGAACTAATGATAATGACTGTATAAACCCATGCTAATTAATAAAAAGTTTCGCTTTCATAAGTAAATATACTCACCTCCGACTCCGTTCACGTACTCGTGCGTTCCTGCGTGGCTGACTTTGATTTCTGAAATACACAAATCGTAGTTATTGTCAGTTAAAACCTCAACTTGCACTAACAAGCAAAGGGAAGAAGGAAAGGAAGTGGTTTTTTGGCTCGGTGGGTTGTTTTATTAACCTCTCATCATCTCTTAAAGCTTACGCGACTATAATGGTATTATAATTATTATCTGTGCATTCTTTCGCCGGTGAATCTTTTTTTGTGAACTTTATATGTAAGTACAGTGTCTTTTTTTGGTTTTGATTGAACGCTTTGAAAATAGTTCGGGGTTTTTTCAACGGGGAAATTCCAGGCCACGAAAACTGAGACATCCCCCTGACTAACACCACTACCTGAAACAGAGAGGGGGGGGATAAGGTGTCTCACCGGGGAGGGATAAGGTGCCCTGTTCTACTTTTGGTCAAACAAAAAGTGTGCGTGTTTCCAGTTTCCACATAGGTACAGTTTGTCAGATCGGGGAAAAAAGCACTTTCTCCCCCTGATTAAGAGATATCTTCCATCGCGTTTTGTTAGTAATATAAAATGTTGAACAAGTCCGGTAAAACAAAATCGCTACTCGAAATGGAATGATGGGATGGGAACGCAAATATTTATCAAATTCCGCAGCGCGCACGGAAAATGAATCTAATAACCCGAATGCGGTGGAATTAAATTGAAAGGGGCGTAAAAGTAGTGTGTTGATTTATAAAATGTTCGATTGATTTTTCACCAGTAGGCACCTACGTACAAAATCCCATTGGGAAAAACGCCATATGGTATGATTACGTGAAAAGCTGGGGAGGAGTTTTTTTTACTAATCTCTCTGTAAATTTAATATAATACGAAAAAGAAAGCTTTTCCAGCTTTGTCTTTTTGTTCGCGCAGTTTTTGCTCTCCGCGCTTGTTCGTCTGTTCGTACCGGGGTGAGTTTCAATTGAGTAAATACAAAGAGGTATACGTGTTCGAGGGGTTGGGATAGAATTACGGGCTTTACGTAAACACGGTGATTTTAATTGTTGCAGGAAATATAAGGCAGGTATGTATCAATCAATACCAAATACAGAGATTTTAATGGAAAACGATTACCATTCACAACGAATTAGACGTTCAAATATGGAATAGAAATTTCGCACAATATTGTTATTTTCCCCCCAAATAAATAAATAAACATCGCCGAAACGTTGTGAACCTCGGTTTAAGGGCAAAAAACAATTAAAACATCGAAAAACGAGAAACAAATTGAAGAAAGGCAAATTTTGGTACTTTGGGGGAGGTAGCCTATAATACGAAACTATTTGGAATTTGTTTTTGCCCTCCTTGTGAAGAACTATTTATTGTTTCAATTGAATGCAAGAGCGATATTTTGTGATGACCATGTCAACGCAATCCTTATTTGATAACTGTGGCAAGCTGGTCAAGTATGGGCGATTCTGCACAGATGGATGCAAGGGTCTTAAGGGATTGCGTTCTGGTCACGGTCGTAGAAGATGCTAAGTAGAGGTAGAGATCAGAAGTATTAGTGAGTTTGGTGTAATATGAGTGTCTTCCACGTGTAGGTGGTGAGTATATTGTGCAGGCCATCGTGCTTTGTTGTTGGGCTATTGTAAAACTCCACAGATATCCGGATATATTCCTATGGGCCTCGAGAGTACATACATAAACTGACGTTTACATTGGTCAAGTTGCTTGACCTAAGTTTACTTGATCAAGCAAGCTTGAATGAACTTGACCAGGGGCGGACTGGGTAACTGCGGGCCAGGTGGAATTGCATAGGTTACGGGCCATTAAAGTATTAGTGTAGTAATGAAGGTGCCGGGGGGGGGGGGGTAGCTCTGAGGTGCACCACAAAAACATTTTAAAGTACTCCTTTCTCGAAAATCAATTACCATACAGTTTTTTTTTTTAATTGCAGCTGATAATTAAAAGTAACAAAATATACAATCCACACGAGGTGCGTCGCCTATCATTGTATTTCAGCACTTTCAAAATACTACGACAAAAAATGATAAATTCATTGTAAAACACTTCAATTAAAACATAATTTTTTAACAACCTAACATCAACCCCAATTAGAGAAACGTGATAATAATTTATTAATAGTGCAAGAAACTAAATACAGCACATACTTATAAATTTTCAAGGGGCCATTATGATCTACAGGCTAGGTGGCAATCGCCACCCGCCCCCCGTGCCAGTCCGCCCCTGAACTTGATCCGTGTAAACGCTTCTTTAAATATTTCATTGTTTGTTGAAGTAGTACTTGACTCCTAGATTCAAATGGCAAATAAAAATTGAACATGTTTCAGATGAATTACGAATAAACGAAGTCTGGTAGTAAGAAACTTTTCGCATTGCTAATAGTCAATAATATATGTACCAAGATTTCAACCCCAAAGCCACACGAGAGTACCTAAAGCTAAATTAGAACTTGTTAACCTATACAAGCTCGCCTACATCAAATTTTCGGAAAGCTCGTTAATGGTGTATAAACGCGTTTTAATAAACTAATCTCCAAAGTGTGGGAGTAATTGACACAAAACGTCGAACAATAATTTAAAAAGGCTTAGTGCCATAAATCATCCACTTAGTCAGCACAATTAGGGGGAGTTCAATTAATTCGATTAGTTGGCGTTTTCAAAACGAACAACGTCAATAATAATAATAATAATAATCTTGCCGACTCTGTTCACAAACATCAGAAACAATCCAACATATAATATCGGCATGCACACGACTCGCACAAACTGAATACAAACATCGACATGATCAGGTAGCTAAAATCATACATCAAAAATTAGCACTTAAACACAATCTCATAACAGATAAGACACCATACTACAAATACACGCCACAGATCATACTCGAAAACAACACACACAAATTATATTGGGACAGGACACTACTCACGGACAAAACTATCCACAATAATAGACCAGACATTACACTTATAGATAAAACACAAAAATCCATTTGTATTATAGACATTGCCATACCCAACACTAACAACTTAACTAAAACACATGCAGAAAAACACCGCAAATACACCGATATAGCTATCGAGCTTAGGACGCAATGGAGAATGAAATCTACTGTTATAGTTCCCATTATTCTTAGTGCTACCGGAGTTATACCAAAGACAATACACCACAATTTACAACTATTAGGTTTGGATAAAAACACATACAAACATTTACAAAAAGCAGTCATTATCAACACATGCCATATTGTTCGTAAATTTCTAAACATAACACAAGATACTACATACACAAATGATCCACAACGTATACATGTAAACAACAGTACTCGCTCACAACGCGGTACACAACATACTGTAATATCTCAACCTCTAACCCAAACAAACACACAAATACAACTTACCGAGCAAACAAGTACAACAAATGATACAACATATACTACAATCAGAGATTCACCTCTGAAGCAAACCACATTATCACGACCCATTAGTATTCAACCCAAACGCAAAAGCCTAAACAGCACTTTAGACTCACAACATGACACACAACATACTGTAAAATCTCCACCCTTAACTCAACCAACCACACAAACACAACTTCCTGAACAAACAAACGCAATAAATACAAGTAACGCAACATGCCCTACAAAGACGCCCTCACTCAATAAAGTTACACGGCCTAGCACAGCTAAAAAACACAGTACTCTTTCTTCTCAGAAACACACCACGTTATCACAACCCACTCGTACTCAACCCAAACGCAACAACCTTAACAGCACTACAGGCTCACAAAATACTGTAACGTCTCCACAAATAACCCAAGCAACCACACAAATACAACCTCAAGAACAAAGAAACACAAGAAATACAAGTAACGCAACATGCACTACAAAGACAGGTCCACCAAATAAAGTTACACGCCCTAGCACAGTTAAAAAACATAAAACTCATTCTTCACAGAAACACACCACGTTATCACAACTCACTCGTATACAACCCAAACGCAAAAACCTAAACAGCACTACTAGCTCACAAAATACTGTAATATCTCCACGAATAACCCAAGCAACCACACAAATACAACCTCAAGAACAAAGAAACACAATAAATACAAGTATCGCAACATGCACTACAAAAAAAGGTCCACCCAATAAAATTACACGTCTTAGCACAGTTAAAAAACACAATACTCCTCTTTCTCAGAAACAACCCACTCGTATTCAACCGAAACGCAACAACCTTAAAAGCACTACAGGCTCACAACATACTGTAATGTCTCCACCAATAACCCAAGCAACAACACAGATACAACCTCAAGAACAAAGAAACACCATAAATACAAGTAACGCAACATGCACTACAAAGACAGGTCCACCCAATAAAGTTACACGCCCTAGCACAGTTAAAAAACACATAACTCCTTCTTCACAGAAACACACAACGTTATCACAACCCACTCGTACTCAACCCAAACGCAAAAACCTAAACAGCACTACTAGCTCACAAAATACAGTAATACCTCCACCAATAACCCAAGCAATAACACAAATGCAATCTCAAGAACAAAGAAACACCATAAATACAAGTAAGGCAACATGTACCACAAAGACAGGTCCACCCAATAAAGTTACACGTCCTAGCACAGTTAAAAAACACAAAACTCCATCCTCACCGAAGAACACCACGTTATCACAACCCACTCGTATTCAACCCAAACGCAAAGCCAAAGAAACACTTACACAATAAACTCCATTTAATAAAATTACAGGAATGTGTGATTTTTTTTTTTTTTTTTTTTTTTTTAGGGACCCTACATAACTTCACCAGACACAGACACAGACACTAATCGTTACTTGATTTTTAATCCGTGCGATTAGTTAACCAGGCTAGACCTGAGTTCTCACAAGAAACACCGACCATAATAATAATAATAATAATAATAACAGCGCCACAGGCTCACAAAATACTGCAATATCTCCACCAAAAACCCAAGCAACCACACAAATACAGCCTCAAGAACAAAGAAATACCATAAATACAAGTAACGCAACATGCACTATAAAGACAGGTCCACCCAATAAAGTTACACGTCCTAGCACAGTTAAAAAACACAAAACTCCTTCTTCACATAAACACACCACGTTATCACAACCTACTCGTATTCAACCGAAACGCGAAAACCTTAACAGAACTACACGCTCACAACATACTGTAATATCTCCACCAAAAACCCAAGCAACCACACAAATAAAACCTCAAGAACAAAGAAACACCATAAATACAAGTAACGCAACATGCACTACAAAGACAGGTCCACCCAATAAAGTTACACGTCCTAGCACAGTTAAAAAACACATAACTCCTTCTTCACAGAAACACACCACATTGTCACAACCCACTCGTATACAACCGAAGCGCAAAAACCTTAACAGCACCACAGGCTCACAAAATACTGCAATATCTCCACCAAAAACCCAAACAACCTCACAAATACGACCTCAGGAACAAAGAAACGCCATAAATACAATTAAAAAACACAAAACTCCTTCTTCACATAAACACACCACGTTATCACAACCCACTCGTATTCAACCCAAACGCAAAGCCAAAGAAACACTTACACAATAAACTCTATTTAATAAAATTACAGGAATTATTATAATGATATTTTTGTTTTTTTTTCTTCTTTCCTGATAGCGTTGACTATTGGGGCCATTAATAGCTATGTTGGTAAGTATGAATTACATACTATCTCTAGATTTCCAATGTGAGTGTGTGAATATTTATTTTTTTTTTTATTTTTCTTTAGAACCCTACATAACTTCACCAGACACAGACACAGACACTAATCGTTACTTGATTTTAATCCGTGCGATTAGTTAACCAGGCTAGACCTGAGTTCTCACAAGAAACACCGACCATAATAATAATACTCCTTCTTCTCAGAAACAACCCACTCGTATACAACCGAAGCGCAAAAACCTTAACAGCACCACAGGCTCACAAAATACTGCAATATCTCCACCAAAAACCCAAGCAACCTCACAAACACGACCTCAGGAACAAAGAAACACCATAAATACAATTAAAAAACACAAAACTCCTTCTTCACAGAAACACACCACGTTATCACAACCCACTCGTATTCAACCCAAACGCAAAGCTAAAGAAACACTTACACAATAAACTCCATTTAATAAAATTACAGGAATTATTATAATGATTTTTTTTTTGTTTTGTTTTCCTCTTTCCTGATAGCGTTGGCTATTGTGCCCATCAATAGGTATGTTGGTAAGTACGAATTACATTATCCCTAGATGTCCAATGTACGTGTGTGATTTTTATTTTTTTTTTTTTATTTTTTTATTTTTTTATTTTTTTTTTTAAGGACCCTACATAACTTCACCAGACACAGACACAGAC
>NW_022170250.1:13981284-13992571 GCF_008802855.1 Photinus pyralis
CAGGCGTGGGCACCCCCCGGCCCGCGGGCCAGATCCGGCCCGCCGATAAGTTTTGTCCGGCCCGCTAATATAATTCATAGTTAATACTTCATAGGGCCCACAAGTTTCAAATTCTAATTTATTAATTAATTAATACGATTATGTTACACGTGCAGCATCTAGTGGACGCGATCCGAAGCTTCCAAGACGTTTGAAAGCCTAGTTAAAGATGCATTTATTGTTTCAGAGATATCGCCAGGCATTTTCCAGAATTTTCCTCGCGATAATACCGGGTGGGGCAATACAACGACACGTGATTTAGGGATTAAGAATCTTAAGAGCATAAATGAAAATTTGGATACTAACTGAATATGGGGATTTATTATCCACATCTGGCAAATTTTGTTTGCAAAATCGTGTCAATTTTCAGGAGTACTTATTGATTTTTTTTTAAATAATTTTTACGAAAGCAAAAAATAGATGAAGACCAAAAAGAAATAGATACTTACGTATTGATTTCTTTAAACATACTTTTTATTTGGATTTTCAAGTGTGGCCCGTGGCGCATATAAAAAATTTTATTTTGGCCCCTTGGAAAAAAAGGTTGCCCACGCCTGCCATAGCCCAACAACAAAGCACGACCAGCACGATGGCCTGCACAATACACTCACCACCTACACGTGGGAGACACTCACCACCTAAGCGTGGGAGACAATCACATTCAAGGGCTATTACACCAAACTCACTAATACGTCCGATGCTCTACTTAGCATCCCTTATACGATCGTGACCAGAGCCCGTACGCAACTTAACTGCCTTAACACGATCCCTTAAGACCCTTGCACCTATATGTGCAAAATCGCGCATACTTGACCAGTCAGCTTTGCCACATTTATCAAATAGGGGTTGCGTTGACATTTTACTTTTTCGTTATTAAGGACTACCCTAAAATATGGTTCTTACACATATAACTGTATCTTCTTTTGTCTTAATGCTATGACCATAATTTTTATTTCAATTAATGCCATAGTGCCATGCATGGTGCAAAAGATCCATTAATGACAAATTATAATAGTTGGAGGTCACGTATTTCAAGCAGTGCATCTGTCATATCCAACTAGGTACATAGTAACAAGAAACAAGCAACAGGCACACCCAAAAGCAACAAGCAACCGAAGTAAGCAACGAGCAACAGGCAACAAGCAACAGAAACAAGCAACAGATACAAGCACAAGCAACAAGCACAAGCAACAGCAACAGGCAACAGCAAAAAGCAACAGCAACAAGCAACAGCAACAAGCAACAGCAACAAGCAACAGCAACAAGCAACAGCAACAAGCAACAGCAACAAGCAACAGCAACAAGCAACAGGAACACACAACAGGAACAGGAAACAGCAACAGCAACAAGCAACAGCAACAGGCAGAAAACAACAATCAACAAGCAACCGGCAACCAGTAACAAGCAACAGCAACAGCAGCAACAGGCAACAAGCTACTTGTACGAAAGTTGAATATATGAAACTTGTACGAAAGTTGAATATATGAAGGTAAATCAACTTCTCGTGTCATCAAATAGGAGTGTTCTCTTATTTTTTTGCATTTAGTTTCATGAGAAATAAATATTTAGCAAAGATTTCGGTTTAAATGATATTTTCAATTCAGATGTAGTAAGTACAAAAAACGTTTTTACTTTTTTTTTAGATTTATTGTTAGCATGAAAATACGTGTACTTATAACTTGTGAGTTGGTTCGTATTGTAAGATTTACAAGCATAAAATCCTCTCTCGAACCCTCGTCTATCGTAAGTAATGGTACTTACTCAACTTACATGAAAGGACTGAAATTACATGCCTTAATACTATAGCGTTACATTGCTAAGATTCCCAGTAAACTTTTAAACTTAAACTGGACATTAACTTTGATAATTGCCTATTTGATTCTGACAAGTTTCGAAGTCTGACAAGTTTGTGGCTAAACTATACAATGACGTTCTCGCCTTGCACTTGGACTTGGACATTTTCTCTCAAAGCATGTACCCAACTTAATTCATTAAATATGCATAAGTGCGAGAATTTTACATTTATAAAATTTATTAGATCGCGTCTAGATCGTAACTTCAATATTTTTATTTCCCAGAGAAACTGAGAGCTATAAATTATAATGGATGGTTTGTAATAAAACCGAAATTTCAAAGATTCGTAAATTTTGCATCGTGCGATGTGAATATGGATGATTTTATGCTTTCATGGACATCGATTAATAAGACTGCTTCTTGGGGGCGGCCACTATTTTGACTGTAATTGTGTTCGTGAACTGAAGGGCCTATTTAAGGGGCATTTAAATCACAATTGAGTGTTTCGAGTGGTGCTCAAAGTATTTTTAAGTACGGAGAGCGGGTACTGAAATTAAAATAATGACTAGAATTTTATTATCTTAGTTCTTTCATACATTATAGCTCAAACAATTAACAGATATTTGCTCTTTTTGGCTGATGCGATGCGGTCCTTCAAACCTACGTTTTGTAAAATATTTTTTTCAAAGACTCCTAATTGAGATCAAATTTGTCATAGTACTGAAGTTAACAAGTTTTAATGCCTCGTGATTGATGCATATACTTTTAGCCTTGCAGATTAAAAGTACGTATCATGTGTGGGGAAATAATATACAACAAAACTTTTTGGCAAATTTTTTGGCCGCAAAATCCGGAATTTAGCTTCCGGTTTCATGGAAATCAAGCTCATTGGTCATGTTGCCAATAAATTCGCCTGTTTGGGGTCCCTATTTACGAAATACTTTAGAACGACTTTCCCGATTTAACTGAAACTAAATGAACCCCATGTCACATGCTCATCTAGACAAAGCTACCTAACCTGGCTAACAAAATAATAATATGCTGGAAAAAAGAACTGGCCAAGAAAAAAACCAGCCAGCAAATGAATATTAAACTTCATAGCAAAATTAGTCGTCTGTAATGACATAAATGCCTGTTATGATGGTTGTCAAGTAAATTAATATAATGTCGAATCACAGGCTGCACTGGGATTTCTAAAAAATTAACACACATCACATAAAAAAACAATCATTAAAGCATTACAATAAATTCACATAATAACTTTGGTTATTGGATGACCAGTCCAAATCCCAAACCGACTAGTCTTTAGTTGCTCTGGTCATGACATGTCAGTATTGTATGAAAACGCTAGAAGTTGGCCTCTCAAAAGAGCATTTTACACAGGAAGGGTACCCCAATGGATACAAAAAAACAAAGGGCACAACGGGAACACGCCGTACGCTTTTAGTAGATCCCTGCGCAAGTGCGGCCGGGACACACATCTCTAAGGAGGGCCAGTCCAACCCACTAGTTATAAAGTGCCGGGTTATAAAAGACCGAAATCCAGGCTCTCCACCATGAGTACTGACAGTAACCGATCAAAAGACACAGAAAACTCGCACGCATACATAATCACAAACAAAATTTATATAGCATTTATGTAGGCCTTGACAGTTGACATATTTGCACTGTCATAACAAAGATTGGTACAAACCCAATATTCCGAAACTACATGTCAAGAGTCGACTCAACGAATTGATTAGCAATATCGTATCGGCAAACTGGCTCTTTTCTAAAACACAAAAAAACAGTACATATTCGAAACAAGTCACCCTGCCAAATATTAATAATCACAAGTGCCCGGTTCAAATAAATAGAAGGAGCATAACGTTAAGTATCACATTAAAACAAAACAAAGGAACATGTGGCAAAACAATAGTATAAAGTAATTAATTCGCAGTGTCAAGTGCAATATGTAACAATCAAACACCTAACGTACGTCAGTACGTCACTCGCCCCCATATGAAGCACCCTGTAAGTAAACGGTAACATATTCATGCGAAAGAAAGATGTGCTGCAAAAAATTCAATTATACCTAATTAAAATGTAGTATCGATGTTTTCAAATGCATCACCATCCGCGCCTACTTATTATGCCGTTTAATTCTGCATACTCGTATTGAATATCATCCCTAAGGAAACATACTGTATCTAAATATAAATAAAAACACGTAAATCGGTCAGTAATTCATACTGCGGTTGGCAGGTAAAACCATCACTAGGAACAAAGGGATACAGTAAATTGAAAATCAACATATTTACGTAGAAAATAACATGGAATCTTGCATTTAATTCAAAGTACGGCCAGTATAATTATAAAAGGACAATTTGTATTTAGAATGGGAATTGGCAAATAATCTAACACGATCATACAATTACTAGATGGATACAATAAATGTAAAGATAAACACTACGTCACCTTTGTAATTGTCGAAGCTGTACGTGCACGAATTGTGAAATTCGAAACGTAAAAATTACTTCTGCCCTCAGCAAAAGCACAAATACCTCTGCCTAAATTTCTCCTTTTTAAGCAAATCCTAGACAAAAATTTTTAATATCGACCATGCTCCGAGTCGCCGGGTCGATAGGGATCATTAAGTTCCCTTGTATGGCGTTATATTTGACACTTTTATTGTAAATTATGGCCCACGGAAACGAAACAAAGTGCAATCTTGAATTCCTTCGTGGCCGCAGGAACGGCTTAGGGAATATTTAAATCGAATTTTAGCGGGCAAAGTCGGTTCCATTACAAGCCGCTATCAAATTCCTTAAATTCCAAAAGGATTACTTGAACAGCACAGACGCCTGAAATAAACTTTGAGTAAAGAACAACAAGATTAATCATAATGAAGCATTTATCTGAATCGTTCGGGTTCGAATAAACATGCGATTTACATGAATTCACACAAACAAAATTTATTTTAAACACACAAATTAAATTAATCCTAAATTATAACAATCAAAATGGGCTATATAGCAAGGGTACGTTTACACACCCCGCATAAGCGTACGATCATAAATTAAACAAATTAATAAAATTTATAAATCTAAAAAACTACTCGGAGCTTTCTGTTAAAATCCCAAAAATCCGGGGAAAAACTCTAATTGCGACAACAGAAAAGCTCACTTAACAAAGCGTATCGCACTAACTTTTTTTCTTTAACTTATCCTCTCTTCAGGTCACAGGAACGTAATATTACTCAATTTGAATTAAACTGGCTTGTCAAACACATGACAGATGAAACGATGGCTGTCCGAAAACAGTAGACGGCAATTTCAATCTTCTTAAAACCTCGGCTAACTTCATGATTATTACGTAATGAATTTTACTTCACGCACAATACGAAACTTAACGCACGACGCGCGTCTTCCAGTATTTCAACCAACAGCAGCTCAGCCTTGAAATTAGCGAAAAGAGTCCGTCTCTTATGCCGACATCAGTATTTAACGTGTCTTACCTACTTTTAACAATTCGAAAAACTTCATCCAATTAACGCAACGTAGCAATACGGCAACCATTCAAAATCCATTCATATGTGTTCTTTAAAGTTGCACGTATTACAGTTTTACGCCAAATTATCGAGGTATACGTTATCCAATAGTAAGCAGGATTTCAAAAGGGGGCGGGGCTTAAAAGAGGTAGGATGGGGATGCCCAAGGTGGCCCCTATACTACTTAACAATTTAATGGATCTGGCAAATTGTGCAAACAAGTTCAATATTACTTTTAATTGGAGCATTTACGAGTAAAACCATTATTTAGCGCAATCGTTTGCATTGAAGAAATATGAAACCTTATAAATCAAACTTACTGTTCAAAATATTACACACCAGAAAGTTTTTGAAAACACCAGGTACGAGTCAACCCATATCACGATTATGGTTGTGGGTTGTCACCTGGACTATTTCTAAAAATGCTGTTTGTGCGCGTAAAGTAATTTTTTACCAAATTGCTCCTTTCTCTAATAGTAATTTGTAATTGAAAATTTAATTTTAATACGTAACTATTGACTATTGATAATCTCTCTGTATCTCTTGCTATTTCATATTCTGAAAATCTGTAAAAAACGCAGAATACACATTGAACTGCTTCTAATTTTACAGTAATAGTAGTAAACCTACTCTAATTTGATGAACTTACATTGCAGAAAGTTATAAAGCAGTTCAAAGATAGAAGATCACAATATTGTCCGAATAGGATAATGAGTAGCTCGGGTGTCACTCTTATCTCGTTATCTAAACAAGGCGAAAACCCCTAGGGCATCTGCCCTTAATATCCTACAAGCCTTTTAATTTACTCCTGGCAACACGCCTAAATTACTCCTGTGAATAAAGGTAGGAAAGCATGTCTCAGAAGGCACGAGTTATCCAAGCCTAATTACACATGTCCGATGAATACAAACGAGACGCTACCAATCGAGAGACAGAAATCATTCGCCGACAAGACGAAAGATGTTTAGATTGGATTTTGATTAATTTGAATATTTTACATTTGTAAAGATGTAATTTAAACTTCCGCAGTTTGTTTAAAGAGGATACGTTTAATGAAAAATAATCACGAAAAATCCACATCAGTTTTATTTGCATCCATTGCATGCATACATTTCGCTAACGAGCGCACGAGTTTAAAGTTGATTTTGGAGTACGAAAAGTTTTCAAACGTTCACGGTCGACTAAATTATAAATTTGTAGGATTATTACGTTAAATTTACATTATATGACCACCAATACTATGCACTTTTAATTTAATATATTATAAGCAATTATAACTTCGTACCTACCTAAAGCAAAACTTTGGAGTTTATTACTCGGGAAACTGTTCTGTTGCAAATTTCCTCTGAATTATATCGAAAGGAAATTCTGCTCAATTATAAATTTATATTCTTTCTCTGATCAAGACATGGACATGGAAATGCGCTAAAGTTACCTTTTTAATTGTTTTAATTTTTTGTGTATCGATGCCCCAAATTCCAAGGTGATTATTGTGATCTCGGATAGACAGATATTACGTCAGTTACCTGAATGGGAGTAAATATGCACATTTAGGGCTGAATCTAACGCTGTTTAGAAACTTAAGGATTTGTGAATATTTTCGAAGATAATCGGAAAAATTCTCTATTATTTGAAGAGATTTTTAAAAACAAATGATACTTTCTCGTTGCAACTTTTTCTTCCTTAGCATGATTCCATTTCAAATGCAACGTTTCGGTTTTTTTTAGGACCATAAATCGCAATCAACGTTTTTTTAACGGAGAGTTTCCAACTTGAGGATCACTAGGGTATATTACAGAACCATCAAAGAAATGTTGTATTTTCACTATTTAATAATAAGTGTATTCGTATCAGCGGTTTTTGTTGTTGATTATAATAATTATAAAACATTGCCTTTTTACATTTAGAAACATTCTTTTTTTAATGTTTCATAAATATCGGGCAATCCAAAATAACTGCAGACAATTTGAATTTGGCGCATTGGCAAACAGTTTTTCCTCAACAGTAATCGCCATCTATTGGTGACTATTTTTACGTGTTTTATTTTCTTGTCTCTGTACCGCGTTCCATGCGTTTTAAAGCTTATCTATCTTTATGTGCTTACTACCATTCAACGAAAAATATGCTACCTACCACGTTACGTAGCCCCAAAAAATCAATTCGCAAATGATCTAACCAAGCTGGGGGGTAAAACAATACACTCGTATTTACATTTTTAACATTAACATCTATTTGTTATTAACTGATAAGAACTTTACGGTGATCGTTTAATTAGCTTGCTTGATACTCTTTCATAATATAAAATAAAAAATTCAGGTCGGTATTTAAAAAAATAGTAATAAGACCAATACGTCGGATCTAATTATACCAGTTTATACGGGAGGAAAAGTTGCGATGAGCATCAAGAGTCATTGGTTCAAATACAGTGCCACAATAAATAATAAAGAAATCTACCTTCTCCGAAGGTATTCGAAATTGTTTCACTGTCAAAGCATCGTTAGATTAGGCCCAAAAATGCCTCCATTTAATCGACAACACCCTCGAATTTCAGACAGCCCGTACAGGGTGAGTCAACGATTGTGCGAAGTAACTTAACGCTTTGAAGATAAGATTTTTCGATGGAGTGCTCTTATATTATGATATGTTTGAATATTCTCCATATTTTAAAAATATTTTGAATTATACAGGGTCCGCTCACAAAGTAGGGCGCCAAAATGGTACCTACATTTTTTTAATTTTACGTGTAATTATATGGTTAATATCCGAAAAACTAGTAGTTTTAATGATAATACGATTTGTAGGAAAAATTTACATTTACAAGCGTCAGTATATTGTCAAAACTATTACTTAAATTTTGATTCCAGGTTCTATATCTTTTATCCTGGGTAACACATACCATTGCACACAGAAATATATTAGTAAAGAACTCATAATAATGCGAAAGTCTGAAGTAGTGGAGTGTGTACAAAGGTGGCGTTACAAAATCCTACAGTACAGCATCCAAAGATTCATATCTCTGAAGCCTTGAAGCGGATGGTAGTCCTAATATGAATCATGAATCTATATAATGTGGGCACATGGTTACACACAAAAAACCATGATCCTATTCCACTGGTAAGGAATCGGGTCACTTACAATAATGTGAATTTTTAACGACAATCGTTAAATTTGATATCCTAACCAACTTTGTTTGAAATCAATTTTAAAAATTTAATTTCAAATATCTAACATTTAAATACGAAAACATTATAGTAACATAAAGACGCCATCGCAGCGCATTTAGCAACGAACGGAATGATTGAGAAAATCTTATCTATAGAGGTACCTATGTTATTTTCGTAAAACACGAAATGTTGTAGAAGAATTCGAATACTAAAACAACCAATCGCTGATTAATGGACTGATAGTCTCATTTATTTTGATAATTAGTACCCCTGAAATTTTGAAATTTTGAACTATTGTGTGGGTCATACCACATATTTAGAGTGTTTAAATCTGTGGTCATACCAAGCAACCACGTGAAGTAAGTTTTTCAGCTCTAACGATTATACAACTCGAATCACATCCATCCACCGACCTGGAAAGAAGGTAGTTACCTACTACTACTAAATGCTCATTTTCCGATTTTTAAATAGTTTGAGATTGCATTATAAGTATAACCAACCGATAGTGAACAAGATCGTTTCTCATTACAATCTAAATTGCAAATTTTATATTCTGGCAATACTAATAATTTAATTTAATAACCCCTAGTATTGGATTGTTAGAATCTCATCGTACAAAAAAGTGTTCGCCTTCATTTGCATAATATGTATGGAAATTATAATCCAAATTCCCATAACGCATTTAAAATTCATGGCTTTATGCCGTATACAATTTCCTATTTGCATGAGAAGAACATTTGATACTTTCCTTAATATGATACTATCTATGTGACGCGCGGAAGCACTGCATAGTATACGTTACTTTGTTTTTATGCAACATGTTTTGATCTAAATTTAGTAGAAGTTTCATTTTATTAACCCGTATAAAAGCCAGGCACTACAAATTTCGACGGCAAAGTTTAGACAGTATTGTATGCCCACAAAAGAATATGTAACTTTTTCAGATTGCATTATTTATTATTCGATGCAGGTGCAAGGGTCACTCTGCATATTGTGTCCCTCGTTTGCAATCCCTTCTGCAAAATAGATGTCTTGAAGTGGTTGATCTTTCAGGTCACGTGGACCTCAATTTGGTGTTGTTTGACTGACTATCGATAAAGGGTGAGCTTTTTCGTGACATTATTAAGTTTTCCTTGGAATTTTGATGAATTAGCCTGTGAATGTTAAACTGTCATTGATGACAGGGCATAAATTGCGCTGTACATGGTTATTTCGAATATTAATGTCTATTTAACCAGTCACAGTGTCACACGATATTGTCAATAATTACATTAAAACATAACACGTAAATATGTAAAATATATGAGAAGTTCTCCATTGCATGTTGATCTTAACTTTAGAGCATCATAATTCATGACATAAATAAACCACCTTTTGTTTATGCAATCCCATGATTATGAGTGATATTACACAAAGACAAATATGTTGTGATCACTCTTCTGGTTTCGTCGACCGATATTTATCCCTTCTTATCTCTACACTAAACCTTTGAATCCTAATTTTATATTCAAAGACTAAACATAATTGAAGAGAAAAGTATAATTATATACCTACACCTACTATAGTTGTTAACCTACGGGGTCATTGGTCATTTTCAATAGACAAAGTTTCAACCGAATCGGTCCAAGCGTTTGTTAGTTATCGTGTTCACAGACAGACAGACATCATCGACTACTCTAAAAACCTTGCATCGCTTTGCTCTGCGCCTCAACATAATAGAATACTTTCTTTTCAAAACGAAACACGGATTGTAATTGGTATTTTACTAGGTAGGGGCCTATCCGCATATGCATTTCCTCTATGGTAGGGGGGAAGTCTAATAAAAAGTTTATTTTAGTCTTGGCATTTACCCCTGAAACTCCGCTACCCTTACTTAATTTGAAATAAGTGTCATAAACAACACTTCGTTTTACAACATTTTTATTGGTACGAATACACTTTCAACGTCAAAACTAAAATAAAAATAATCCAACTCCTCTCGTCGGCCATTTTATTCTCTGCCTGTCATTCTCTCGTCCCTGTCTCCGGCTCCGGCTCGTCCTTCCAGTGGCGTACCCTCTTCGTACATCAGGGACGGCGTTCCTTCATCACATTCGGCCTCGCTACTATCTGTGGTGTCCTCATCACTGCTCGTGGTTAGTGTACACCATGGTTTCATGTTGTCGGTGGCGTATACCGAATTGAATTTTCGTTGCGACCTCTCAGCGCCCGGAATGTCGGTAAGTAGATATCTGTCGTTTTGTAACACTGCAGCCACCTGGTAGGGCCCCCCATACTTAGGCGTTAGTTTCCTTGATTGCCCTGTAGCTATCGGTCCTCTCTTAACCATCACGAGATCTCCCTCTTCATAGCGTCTAGGTGGTTTGTGTTTATTGTCGAATCTGTGTTTATCTCGTAGTTGTTGTTGCCCAATCTTGACGAGTGCATCTTCTCGAAGCATTGCTCTGGTTTCGTCTAAGTCAACTTCATATTCTTCATTCGTTAAGGCTAACACCAGTTGATTTTGTAAGGCGTTTCTCGGATTATACCCAAACAAAAGCTGATGCGCAGATGTCTTCGTCGTCCCATGCTGTAAGTCATTCAATGCAAACTGAATTTGTTTGAGTCGTTTATCCCAATCTTTGCCGTCTTCATCTTCGTACATCGTTGTCAGAGCTGTCAGAAGTGTTTGATTCTGTCTCTCAACCTGCCCATTTGCACGTGGTGTTGCAGTCGCGTTCTTTATGTGGTTTATTTGGTGTTCTTGACAGAATTTCTCAAA
>NW_022170250.1:13992671-14000047 GCF_008802855.1 Photinus pyralis
AAATACACTTTATTCCGTATAACTTCCGTTGCACGTCATCATTTTCTGTGACGTAATTACTATGCAATAATGCCAAATCTAGTTTTGAGCGATTTAGGTTATGTCACTTGTCAACAAGGCAGTGCATTCTTTTGTGTGAACAATCCACACCTTAAATAAAATTAAAATCATTTTTATTATTCATTTCGTTAATTGGAACCACAATATACACACAATATACTTTAATAACTTATGAACTGTACAAATGTAGCATCTCTTTTACAGAGAAAGTACTAAATATAAAATTTTACAGGTTATGTGATGTGATGGATGATATTCAAATTAATCGGAATCATCGGAACTGCTTTCGTGTTCAAAGTTTATAATAATAGTAGCAACGTTTTCAAGATCTAATTGCTTTTCTCTTTCGTACCACTCGTGTATTACAGTTTCCGTATCCTTAACTGAATTGCGCCACGTTTCGGAAGTTATCGATTGTAGTGATTCTTGTCACATGTTTATGCAATTTTCAATGCTTCGTCCATCTCTACCAATGTGTCGATTTTAGTAATTTTTCGCTATGCCCCAAATATGTTCGATAGGATTAAAAACGCGATGATAGGGTGGTAATCGTAAAACGAAGTAACCGTATTGCTCGGCTAAGTGGTCAATGCCTTATGCGGTACATTTTAGCTGATTTATTCCTAAAAGTATCAACAAGATTTATATAACATCAAATAATTTGCGAAGGTACTTACTGTGCAACCTTTTCAACAGTTCGGTTGTAAAATCATTTTCGGAGAACTGCACATTATGATCACCTAACTACACTTTAATGTTGTCTGTTTTCCCATTATCGAACACAATTACTGACGGGTTATCTAAATTCTTCAGTAATTTCTCTTCAAACCAATGCACAGCGAAAGACGTAGAAAATAATCAAAATCAAATCAAACGAAAAGTAAACCAAAAGCAACCTGTCAAATTTACAAATTTAAACGCGACAACATAGCGAAATGCTACCCATTGTTGCGGTTAAAATAAACTACATGCTTAATGTGTTGCCTAATAAACGAAAGTAAGTTTACGTTGGTACGTCGTTTTCTTCAGGTAATGACGTGCAACGGAAGATATACTGAATAGACCGTAGTTTACCAAATCCCATTGTACACTATGGGATCTGTATCACTATAACTCTTCCTGTCATTGACAAATTACCTCCGGTTACGTAGCTATCAGTAAGCCTTGCACTAGTTTGACTTGATTCTATTTCGGCAGAAAGAGAAAATGGTAACTATATTCGTTGTCATGAGCTTCTTGCAATATTTTATTCTAATTGCGCAAGGAAAAATGAAGGTTACACAACCACTACTAGACTGGTGTTACTAGCAAAAAAGGGTAAGTACTGTAGTTTGCGTACGTTGTAACTCGGGTAGGGACGTTTCATACCCGGACACCACATACCCAGGACAACTCATACCCAGGACAACTCATACCCAGGACAACTCATGCCCAGGACAACTCATGCCCAGGACAACTCATACCCAGGACAACTCATACCCAGGACAACTCATACCCAGGACAACTCATACCATACCCAGTACAATTGGTACCCAGGACTATTCATACCCCATGATAACTCATACCCAGCACTATTCTTACCGACGATAATTCTTACATAGGGTGCGCCATACCCGGGAAATTTTACACATGTGGGCATCATCTCGGGACACGTTTGTCCGCACCCGAGGGAATATCTACCGCATTATATACTCCATAATATACCCCTTTGGATCCTCAAGGTTTATTTATATTGAACATGTGTAAGAACTGTTCAGTTTCATCCCCTCATTATTTTATAATGAAAATTTGGATCAACATTTAAACTGTGAAATGTAGACTAAAAGTGGTCATGTTTAAAATTTCACTGGAAGTAATTCAATTTTCTTTACTTTGCTTTTGACCGGGATTTCATTATAAAATTCGGTTAGCTGGAGCAGGTACCTAATCTCAAAAGTCTAGAATTATCGTCGGTAAAAATAGTGCTGGGTATGAGTTATCATGGGGTATGAATAGTCCTGGGTACCAATTGTACTGGGTATGAGTTGTCCTGGGTATGAGGGGTACTGGGTATGAGTCGTACTGGGTATGAGTTGTCCTGGGCATGAGTTGTCCTGGGTATGAGTTGTCCTGGGTATGAGTTGTCATGGGGATGAGTTGTCCTGGGTATGAGTTGTCCTGCCTGGGTATGAGTTGTCCTGGGTATGAGTTGTCCTGGGTATGTGGTGTCCGGGTATGAGTCGTCCGGGTATGAGTTGTCTGGGTATGAAACGTCCCCGACCCGTTGTAACTAGTCATTAGAGTTTGATCTGAAAATAACGCAGACATCGCCAACGCCAGCCAAGACTCCCTACCCACCTTTCAATACGGCTTTCAGCATTCCGTCATCTCAAATGGCACTATACAGGGTGTTTCGAAATTCGCGCACACGGACTGTGGAATGGTGTTATACAACGAAAACTGAATAAAAAGTTCCTCTACCAGTTTTTGAGCAGACCGGCACCTTTTCATTTCGGCGTGCTGAAGCTTGTTTACTAGCAGGCGGCGGACATTTTGAACAACTGTTGTAATTACGTACTCGTCATAATTATAGTTTATTTTGAACCTTCTTTTGTTTTTAAAAATGTGTTATTATTAAGTTTAACCAGTGGCGCAGCGTAGGGGGGAGCGGAGATTTTTAAAACCGCGGTAGCTCGAAAAATAGCGGTCTGATGGAAAGCTGGTAGAGGAACTTTTTGTTCAGTTTTTGTCGTATAACACCATCCCATAGTCCGTGTGCGCGAATTTCGAAACACGCTGTATAGTCTCTAATCAATCCTCACAAATAAGACCTAAATCGTCAATAAAAAACGGCATTGGCTGACTGGGCATGCAGGGCAGCAGAGAAATTCTCAACCACTCACCCTCAAATGGTCTTCCTGCTTAAATAGTACTAATATAATCGATTGAAGTGAAAGAATGCACTCAAACAGAATAACAGCATCATTTTCAGTTATATCAGAAATTAAACATCGACATGAGTAATTAAATTACTGATATTTGGCCCTTGTAAGATTTATACAGGGTGTAACATATAAGTACGAGTCGAGGTACGAGTATAGGTACAGGTTGTATCAAATTTCATGTTAAGTACAGAGATCTCGCTTATTAGCATAGATAGAGAGTTGGTTAAAATGGACAAAAACTATCCTGGAGTTATGCCTAAACCGAGGCCTAAACTAAAGAAAATCAACAAACAAAATTCGCCCCCTGTCTAAAGTTTACTAAATATGGCGAAAAATAACTTAATTGGCGTTTTTAATTTTTGGCTTTAAAATCATTATTACGGAAGATATTTAAAAACAAAATTAAATTCAGGTTTTTTATTAAAGAAATTCGATTGTTCATGGATGCTTTTGGGAAATGTCACTCAAAATGTTTAACTTTTAATTTTGAACTTATTTTGAGTTTTTTGCCTGGTTTTTTGTAAACATGTTATACCGTTCTTTAATCAGGATTTTTTCTCATTTCCATCATCTAAAAGAAAGCAAGAGTTCTTAATCCCCAAAATCAAGAAACGTCAATTATGTAATTTTTCGCCATATTTAAGAAACTTTAGAGAGAGTGTAAATGGTGATTATTGATTTTATTTTGGCATAACTTGAGGATCATTTTTGTCCATTTTACCAACTCTCTATGTCTATCTATGCTAATAAGCGTACGAAATTTACGAAATTTTGTATTAAAAGTCGATTTCGGGTAAAATTTTATACAAAACTCGTCAGTAAAATGTCATTACCTGACTCGGAAATTAATTTTTAATTATTTCCTCGCCAGTAATGTATCATTTTCCTGACTTTTAAGTAAATAACTATTTTCAATGAAGTCGGATATTGCAGCTATAACATCAACGACTTTTGAGGTTGTTTTTGGTTCATTCGAGATCTCTTGTTCTATATGAAATTGATATTTCATATTAAAATACGATTTCGGGTAAACTTTAATACAACACTCGTCGATAAATGGCATTACTTTACTCGTAAATCGCCAGTAATGTATCATTTTCCGAACTTTTATGTAACTAACTATTACGGGTGGTAACAATATTTTGAGCACCGTTAGAAAGTTGAGAAAAATTCACCAAGGTTTTGTTAACATTATTTTTCGGTATACATATAACTCGTCTTGGGATGGAGTTGGAGAGTTATCTTTTTGCCTATTTCCCTCTCGAAATATATTTCTGGGGGTAATTTTCCTGCACCGACCACGCCTACGGCATCAGAGAAAGTTACTCCAACTAATTCTTTAAGATCTTCACACATTGAGAACAAGTTCTGCTTTACTCTGTGCGTGACGTAGCGTTTTAACAATTCCTCCTTCACCTTCCATTTGGTTCCTGTTGTACAGCCACCGATGTTATTTAGTCCGCACTTGTACCATATATCATTATTAATTAAATTTTTTTTCGCTGTTTGTGGTCACAATTTGCAGTCGCTGAGGGAAAATTTCTTACACTAAAGGGACTGTGTTCCAAGATTTTATTAGGCTTTCTGTGTATACGGATGTCCCTGAGTTACTTGGTTTACAATAAAGGTATTGCCACGACATATTGGTGCGTTTTAGGAGTTATAACCAAAAAATTGAAAAGTCCGAGAATGTCGAAGTTTTGAGGTACCCAAGTTATACTCAGCCCCTGGACGGGTTACAAACTCAGATTACTCGTTTTCAAGGTTAAGGTTTTGGAACGATTTCCAGCTTTCCCCAGGTCACTTTGAGGTCCTGTCCCAATTTTACTGCACTATTTTGATATTCACACATTTAAAGCGTTTCTACCTTAGAGTAAGAAATTTCTTACTCCGTTTCTACCCCTTAACAATGTAAGATTAGGGAATACGTATACCAAATCAGGTAAATTCCAACCTCATTTTTAAAGGAGCGGTGACAAACTTGAGAGCTTAAGTTTAAACGTATACAATTATAGGTATAAAAAAACATCACTAAAATAAATCCAACCCGTGCGTACCTTTATATCATAGTATGTATATATAATGTATTCGACGCTACTTATCCTATTATTTTCATTTGGAATTTGTTATAATCGTAGAAAAAGTACAGTATTCTCCTAACAAGTAATGGCCCTATTACTCATTCGAGTGAGCACATCCTCATGAATAATAACCCCATTACTTGCTCGTTGAATAATATAGTATTTGTGGAGATTTGTATGTAATGATATATGAGCGGATATAAATCTTTGCCGATTTTATTCTTCATCCTTATGATCACGTGATAAAATGATCAAGTGTGCTTACGAACTACGAAATAAAATAGCGGGATAATGCTATGATAATTTTAATGAAGCAGAAGCTTTCTTACTTATAGTACATAGGTAATAGGTATAAGTTTAAAATCGATAATCGCAAATTAATGAGAATAAGACAGCGGTTTCCTCTAAACCGCAGCTTGCCTTGCTTAATCAGGTCATTACTATGAGGAATCCTTTACTAGCATTTCAGAAATAAAAATAACAGGGAGATAACACTTTTTGCCCATTTTATTTAAATTAGGTAGTAACCTTAGACAGGGAAAGAGAGGTAGTAACAATGGAGAAACTCAGGCGACTTCCTTATGTTCTGCAAGTCCTGCATATTGTAGTGGTCTAGCTCTAGTGAGTGGAGGTAACTGTCTACTTCTTGCACTTTACGATCGCCGATCGCGTATGTCGCATTGAAATTGGTACAAAATCAACTTTTTGCTGTGGTCTGGTCGCGAGAACCTCCATTAGATCAGTCGTGTAAAAGAAATGTTACTTATACATATATAGCCATTGTAGGTATAATTCCATAAAACAATTGCAAGGAAATTATGAGACGGTAATCAATATTTAATGGTAAACGGGAATGTAAACTTGAGGCATGCGATAATGGTACAGAACGCTTTTGTTCATGTCAATCTTTTTCAACAGTGATATATCACACAATATTACTACATAGACTAGAAAGGCAAACCGTTTATTATAAACACGTTAAAAAGTGCATAAGAGGTAATCATAATCTCGTTATTTCAGTCTTCGTAATTCGCTGGAACAACGGTACAACTATTTTTTGTAACATGTTGGTATCAGCAATAAAATTGGGAAAGTAATCGTCTTTTAAGTATAAAGGCGGGTCCACATTGATAAATATTTGCGTTGTGCGTTGAATTTGACACAAAATTGCTCTTGTGCACAGAAATTCTTGTCAATGTGGAATGTGCGCCGCACGAAAACGTACCTACACAAATAATTTCGTGGCAATAACGCACGCTATCCACTATGCTGTCGGTTTTTCAGTCAACTTCAAAGAACTTTGCGCCACAGCCGGACAATAGTTCTAATGTGGACTTGTGAATGTGAATGTGCAGACGTGGATTCAGCAAATACAACACACAATTACGTAGTAAATACGGGACCATATTCAAATTTGTGGGGCAAATACTTTTGTCAAAATTCAGAATTCAACACACAACGCAAATATTTACCCGCTTTTGAATAGGAATTTTTATGTGCGGTATGAATTCTATTCATTCAAACTTCATATAGATACCTATATAGTAACCTACATTGACACGAGTATAAAGATCGGTACTTAAGGTTAGAACCAAAATAAGAATTTTCACAATAGATGATATGTGGGGTCGAGTGTGGGGTAGGTACACTAAAAAAAACTTTTAAGATTCGGCATTAAAAAGCGAAGTTGCTCAAACAGTGCATTGTACGTTTCCTTTTGTGAGGAAGAAGAGCCTAGCAAACGTGATGAACACCGCCATATTTCAATACAGACCCAGTATAAACTTGGGTGAATAAGTTTGGATATATTTTAAAAGTTCCAAAAACAACTTAGAGTGGTGAAATCTACAAAAGTGTTGGTGCTACTTTTCCCCTCGAATATCAGGATCCGATCGTGTTGTGGTCCGCTATCAGACAACAAGAAATTAACTCGCCTTGTTTAACATTATATTCGCAATATTCTGGTGGGATTACACGTGATTCAACGCTGAGAGGATTCGGTGGAACATTTTTTATGGCATTACGCTTTCGTCGAGTCGAACCATTATCCACAAATCAGATGTATTCGGTAAGGCACCTTGGCAAGCCTGATCTGTATTTTCCAACCATTTATTTATAATCTGCGATAATGTCAACTTGGCATCAAAACCATAACTTTCGCCGCTTTGGATCCATGTGAATGCATTTAAATTTTCTTGATCCTCGACCATCGCTTATGTGGATTTTAGCGTTATAACGCCCACTTGTTGCACATCGCTAAAATTTTACTGCATAACCGATCAAAAACGTACTCGTGGCCCTCATTCACGAA
>NW_022170250.1:14000147-14338701 GCF_008802855.1 Photinus pyralis
ATTAAGCGGCAGAGCAAAGCGATGTAAGCTTTATAGGTGAGTTGATGGTGTTCGTTCAAGAACACGATAACTGCCAAACGCTTGGACCGATTCGGCTCAAACTTTGCACAGTTGACCTATATGCCACATGCCTATTGAAAATGGGTCATTGGATTTGACCCGTATGTAGGGTCAAACCGAGGTGCTCTGCCGCTAAAGGGGTTTATTAATTTTTACACTATGTAAAATTCAACATACATTTCACGTGCAGGGTTGTTATTAAAGAAGCTCTCGCACTCAAACCGTTTGAGATATACACATGAAAGTTAAAAGGCTTCCATTGGAAGTTATTTCACATATTTAGAGATTGAAAAGAATTTTTTTATACAGGGTGTTTGAGTGTGACCGCCATCTTGAATTTGTTTAAATAGCAACATAGAGGATGTGACACGTCATTAGAAATATTATATTTTTCTCTTTCTTACTACCTTAATCATGTATGGTGTTAAATTAGAAAATAAACCAGAAAAATTTGAAAAACCGTTGCCATATTTCACAAAATTAAGATTTACAATACAATAGTTGTAAGGAAACAAACCATACTTTTTACACACATGCTTACTGTTCCTTTCTTTATTTTACACATTCTGTTATTTTAAAGGTATCTAAATTTAAAGTGCAATACATTAGCCAAATGAACGTACAGCAGTTTTTCAAATTTTTCTGCATTATTGAAAACTATACATGATGAAAATAATAAGCTTATTAATGCCCTATCATATGACCCATGTTGCCATTTAAAAAAATTCAAGATGGCGGTCGCACTGAAACACCTTGTATAAAAAATTCTTTTTAACCTTAAAACATGTGAAATACTTTCAAATGGAAGCGTTTTAATTTTCATGTCTATATAAACGGTTTGAGCGTGAGTGCTTCCGTTTCATGTTTAATAACGATCCTGTATAATGTCCTATACCTAAATTATTCTATTTTTGACATTTTAATGTTTATAATTTTTATTGTATATGAGAGCTGCAATTGGGGATGGCTTCCTTTAAGAAGAGGTCCCTGTTTAGTGGACTGTATTGGTATTTTGATAATAAATAAATGCAGGGGGATCATAAACTAAAATTTTATTAAGTACAAAAATTAAAGGGCATTTTGTATAAAGTAGTCTATTCCAAAAATGTTGAGGTTTCTAAATATTGCCTATGCAATATTTCTTCTATAGTAAAAATGATATTAATAAAAAGTGACAGTCCGTAAGTGCTTAATCTTTGTTTGTCGTCTTGGCCAGCTAACAAAATTCTTAAAACCAATGAATGTTTCCAAGAAGATTCCTATGGAATTTTTTAAAAAGACTTCAGTAATTCCTACTTTATAACACTCCTAAGAAAATCTTACGATTTTCATGACATTTTTGAAATTTACTTCTATGGAAATTCCAAAAATTTAAAAAATATTCCTAAGAGATTTTAAAAAAATGTCTTAGGAAAATAGAGAGTTCCGCAGAGCGCCATGATTTTGGCACCCATGTGCATGGTCAGAAAGTCACTTTCTCCCTCATTATATTCTCTCGATAAAAGATTTGATTTAAACCAACAGATTTCTCGATGATGAGAAAGGACCTCCTTGTTCATCATATTCTCCTGGTAGCCAAAGAAATTTGACAAATGACTTCACTGATACTTCTTGTATCTCTTCGTACAGTATATTTTCCTGATTTTGAAAAATTTTAAGCTAAAATAAGCCGTTGAAGTTTTTTCCTTGCTTATGGAAAGACTCCCTCACCCATCATGTTCTCCTGGCGTGGAACGAAATATTACAACATTTCAAAACCATTTTGTTTTCATGACCACGTTTGACCACGAAATGGCATTAAAGTTAAGTCAACAATTTTCCAAGAACAATTCTTTGGCGGTACATCACGCTTTCGTAATACAGATCGGATGAGATTTTTGAAGTAACTTTTTTGAAAATAAGATTGTGTCTTTTGCAGATGGCAATATAACAATAATGTATAAACAAAGCTAATGCTTCAAATCTGAGCATTCTATGATGATTCCTTTGAGAGTTATACTTAAAAAACCTTTGCAGCCGACCGATCAACCGCCCGCCCAAACAGCCAAAGTGAATATACAGTGCTATTTATTTAAAAGTAGATATATAATTACGTGTAATCTTTTTCCCTATGTCTACTTTTAATTTTAAATGACAAAATCGCTTCTGAAGGGCGCCTAATTTTATGCAACTAACATAACTTCTTAAAACAAATAAAGATCTGCTTAGTTTTGTTAGGTTCTGCTGTATTACCAAAGGTGAATATACAGTTACGTGTACTGGGTTTCTGAGTATATTTTGACCCCCCACTTATTTTCATTGATTTTGGTAATACAATCAGGTTTCAAATAAAAGTTTTAAGTATTTCATCTGTACCAACTAAAAATGTAGTAACTGATTGAATTCAATACACAGGGAGTGCCCAACAAAATACATTTTCAATATCTTTAATGGCACACTCTGTATATTTTTATAGTTCTGAGTAGCTCTGTATTTTCTGATTACAAATATATATACATTGTATAACATTAGTTTTATTTTTTAATGACTATTAATTCATATGCGTTTCAAAACAACTGTATACAAGGTCGCTGACAAGTCTGGAGACTGTCGATTATCGGGGAAAATGTACAAGATATTGAAAACATTGATACAAAACTTTAGGGGTTTTTAATGACTACTAAGCAGTAATTATTTTAATTATACAGGGTTGGTCATAAAGGAATGGGATACCAAAATTGGAACACTCTGTATATAGTTCAATATTTTATATCAATTCTTTTAATTTTAAGCAAAATACACAGCGTACCCTGACAGCACACGGCATGTTGTATCGCCCATATGCATATTTTATGTTGTCGTATAGCAAATTGATTACTCTTTTCAAATATCTTAAAAAAAACATAGGCATTGCATTTGAGAGACCAAAGTTGCATCGATTTCCGGTGTGACGCTGGAAGTTTCAATATGTGATCGGATAGATGATAATGTCACATATAAAATTATATTTGACAAATTTTTCGTATCTAAGAATATAAAATTATCTCAAACGCACTGTATAGCAGACCATTTGGATTTTAATAGCAACTGAAATAGCGATATGGATGTGTTAAAACTAATCGTGGAGTCAACCTAGATCATGACTTTTGCACACACTAAAAAAAGAGAAAATAAGGCCGGGGGGGGGGGGCAACCGTTATTTGTTGCGAACTCATGATTTAGTCAACTGACCAGCCAGTATGTAAAGTTGAGGAACCTTGGAATCGGTCGCCATATTAGGTCCCATAAATGTTCTTGATAAATATGATGAATCAAAGGCATCCGTTTATAAATTTGGCTAAGTTGCAGTTCTTCTGACACAGACTGCAAGGTTACAGGTAATTTTTCCATCTGACACATCAAATCTTTTAAATAAAGTTTTGGCACTATGGTGGATTTGTAACTGAGAATGAATCAGTCGGCAGGTGAAAATTCTCATTAATCAGTTTGGAGGTGCGCATTTTCTAAAAATATCAGATGAGATATTACATACTCTGGCCCAAGATCCTAACTACTCCTACAATGATCTGGCTTTTTTGTTGCATTTGATAGCTTACTGCTCTAATGCCTTTCCAGAGTACTTTGGACATTTTCCGGACAGTTTATTAGTAGGGCATAACAAACCATGGAACCAATCCAGAGTCCATTTTAGTATTCAATAAGTTGTGGATGTGTCCCAGGGAGACCTATACTTTCTCTTTGAAGGTACTGCCTTGCTTTGTTTTGACTTCACTAACAGAGTTTAGTCACTACCATTAACCTTTTGGGAGTATCCTCTTCCGACAGTCCATTCGCGAGATACTCACAGTTGAAGTTTTAGTATCATCCATAGCCCCAGTTTTACTCTCTCTCATTTCTCAAACTTGCAAAGGCTGCTTTACACGACGCTATTCTTAGCGTATATTTGCTTAATCCTACCCCCAATCCCGCTAACCTTGAAGGTTCCTTAACGGTTTTTAGTAAATTACGGGCACAAACACGAGACATGGGTTTTATACACTGTCAAATTTATTGATTTAGGCTGACCCCACTACAATTTTGTACAAAGCCGAGGAACACTACTTAGAAATGAATGAAAGACATGCAACATGAAGCACACTTAATAGACAAAACAATCGACAATCAAATTAAGTGAACGGGGAAACTACATTAGTCACACGAAAAAATGTACAGAAAGCGCAAAAATCGACTTACCTTGACGCCATTATCAACCCTAAGTCTCCACGAAGGCCTGCGTTCATACACAGAAGCAGACTCTTCATTATCACGCGTAGGAACAGTAGGTGCGGCTGTGGTTATAGTGGCAGTCACACTCACACCGTTAGAGGAATCGGCCTTAGTTGAACCCGTATGTTAGCCAATGTGAAAATTAGGACAGATAAGATATACAGAAAATATATTTATTTGACCTCGATCGTGTGTAGATTAGTAAATAAGCGACAAATTCGTAATCAATGTTAAGATTAATGCATGTTTAAGGTCAGATTAAAAAGACCATTAAGTCGCCATTTTCTGTATACTTAAAAAAATTGATTTAAGGAGAAATCGGTTACCTGTTCATTGTTGTTGGTGTTATTATTGTTGTTGTTGACGCCGGTCTGGTTCTTCTTTTTAACGAGCTGTTCGGCAGATTTGATCTCCTCTAGCGTGACGCCTTGCGTGGACCGCCGAGTTTCGCGTACTCGCTTGGCGTGCGCCTTTCGCTGCGTTTCGCTCTCCTCGTCCCTTACGGGCGGCACAAACGATCTGTTTTAAAAATCGGCGTTAAATCGCTTTCTGGTCAACACAACGCTAGCAATTAATGACAGAAAAATACAATCAATTGTTAGTACAGAGAATGATCGATCAACACCCTATGAATTACAAACGTTAGACTATACTAAAAAAGCAAGAACAAACTAATTTTAGACTATCACTCGTTCATACTTGAAGAAATTTTTAATGACAGCTAATCTAGTTCCACCCGGGGTAGTGGGGGTTGACGGAGTTGCGACAGAATTTGTAGGGAGGAGCGTCGTCGCTCCCAAAGTCAACTTTAAACCGCTGTGGTGATAAGTAGATCGTGAGTATTAATCTGTTACATTAGAATTACATGTTTACAAACCTCCGGACGGGTTGATTGCCAGGTAACGGACTGGTAGGAGTTGGAGAGTTTGACGAACTTGTTGTCACAGACGAAGGTGTACTGCTAACGGTTGTGTGATCAATTGTATTTTCTTTACCGACACTTCTAGAATTCCAATCGTAAAAAATATAGGTAAAAAATACAATAACACACAACTTAACAAAACATTTACATATTCATATCGTTATTGTTTTTGTTCAGATTACATATAAGCCATTCAGGATTGTTCTCAACACGTAAGGTCAAAATATCTTATTTGTTAGTGGGTGCTAGCTCAATCAGGTATACTCGGTTTCAGTAATAATAAGCTCATGAATGGCTTATATTGATAAATATCAATTAATCAGACTGGGTCTCCGTTTTTGACAGGGCGAAGCAAATTTGAGTCACGGTGGTCTTCCAATTAACTGACTATTTTCTAGAAATTGGTTAAATACACACAATAAAAGACTGAACTATACGTGAAGTTGTGAGGCCCTAGCAAGGATGCTGATAGCAATTTTATTTTCGTAATGGGCGTTTTATTATTGTTCTGGTTCTGAATAGATGCCACTTAATTTCAACAAAATAAATAAGAATGTTCACATTGCGCAGCCTGCGCATGCGCACATTAATCTGACGTTTACAATATGTGATACGTTTGCTTACACTAAAAGCATCTTTGGGTAAAATTTCAAAGAAATACCTCCATAAATAAGAGTTGCCATTGCGCAGTCTGCGCATGCGCACAACTGATTTTTACTATATGCGATATATTTGCATTCCCCAGAAGTATTTGTGGTTAAAATTTCAACAAAATATATTAATAATTAAAGAAGTTGACATTGCGCAGCCTGCGCATGCGCAATTTAATTGACAAGATTTTCCATGGCTCAGGTGCTAGTGCTATTATACGCTACCGAATGCAAAAACGACGAACTTAATATCTTGTAAATTGTAGGAGCAGTTAAGGCCTCGGACAGACGGACGGACAGAGAAAGTGGCTGCAATAGGCGCACCCAACTTTATTGGAAAACTGGACCGTTTGGGAGCTGTTCCCTAAAGGTCCCAAAATTCCATTTCTTCCTTAAACCTTTTTTCAGGAACTTTCACGTCACTAACAGATAGATGAACGAAACTTGGAGCTTTGTCTAGATTTTTTGGGCATGCCATTTGTGATTTTGTAAAAATATTTCCAAACCCACTGTTAAAACGGGAGTGCAAAAGAATTCTAATCTGAAATTTGACATCTGGTGGTTTTTAACATGAAAAAATTAGTTTCTGTAAAACAAAAATTCCAACTACACTTCTTGATAAGGATAAAAGTGGTCGGAATTTCATCAAATTTGGCGGTCAACTGCTGAACAGTTTTTTCGTACGATTTTACTATGTGGGACTATTGGGTACGTACCTTCCAAACAAAACATTTTAAACAGTTCAGTTCAGTTGTTTTTTGTCACATTCGGTTTAGCCGGAAATTTGCTTAATAATTTGATTTTTAAATGGGACTGTATTGTTTTGTTTATTTAGACTTCTGAGTACAATGACATGCTACTTGCCATTTTTGACAGAGGGCCTATTTTTGTATAATTTTTTATTTTATTCCAAATTTCATTTTTTTACCTTAAAAAGTACCAAAATTATAGGAGAGAGCCACTTTTGAGAATCACCCGGTATAGAAGCCACAGTGTTTGCGTACAAAAGAGCTGGGATTTTCTAGGAGGGCACATAGTATAAAATATACAATTTATTATTAAATAATCAACCAATGGCACAAACCTGCAGGGAATGAAATTTTGATCTGCTGATTTTGAAAACAAAGAATGAAAACAGCAAATCAGATTTTAGCTTATGGCACTTCGCTAAAAAAAGTTAACAAATTTGCTTCACCCTGTTAAAAATGTTAACAATTTTTTATATCTGCGTGGTCGTCTGGTATGAGAAATGGCTTTAGGTGTCAAAAAGTTGGAAATCTCTACCAATATCAGGTACATAAAAGTCCTAAGAATCTTAAAATATTTTCCAAGACCTGTGTCATATATGTGAATTAGGTGCTAAAAGTTACTAAAAATTTGCTTCATTTTCAATTTGGAAACATTTGACACATTGTTTTTTAACACCCACATGTTAGTAAAGGAGCTATTGCATTGGAGTAAAAAATGACCCTCCACTTTTTTACGGTAAGTACCTAGTATACGTTTTGAAGTACCAGGAATCCCAATCAAACCAAATCTCGATGATGTCAATTCGTCTGTACTCTCATTTCTGGCTAAACGACTGAACCGATTGGAACCAAAGCTTTTGGGCAGAACGCGCATGCGTAGGTATGCGGATGGTATCTGTGCTAGCCACAGAAAATGTTTTTTTAAAGATTTAATCAAATTCGTTCAGACTGAACGAACTTAGTGATTGGTAGAAATTAACTTAGAAACACAAATTGTAACCACAGCAAAATCTATCCATTTGATTAGACTAATAAAAAAAGTGGAATACACCACCTTTTTAAATGAACCAGACACTCAATGCCATCTATAGCCCAAGCTGCCCAGGTGCAAAAAATTCACTCACAGTAAGCCTCCTACGAAACCAATCTTTACATAAAAGGCGATAAAGACTAAAATTTAAATCGATAGCCGGACAAACTGAGGTATCTCGTCACGCAGGGGCTATTACTATAAGGCATTTACTACCAAAACTGCAGGTCAATAGCAGAAAAAATTGACGTTAAAATATACAAGATGTTGCATTTAAAAAATGCCAATTTTGGGTTAAATCCACGAACTTATAAATTAAGATGGACTGCTGATCAAACAGTTGCATAGAGGTAGAAATGGCCCTAGCATGGGCGCAGCCATGATGTGCATGTTTTAGGTATTTTCTAGGGGAATTTTCCTAGTGCTCAAGTTTTGAGACTATTGCAGCCTTGGAAAACATTGGGAAAATGACATGTGTCACAGTAATTTATTTAGGAAACGTGAGGTTAATGTTTGTTTATTAGTTGATTTGAATTTCGCGCCAAGTGAGTGCACATCATGGCTGCCCCCATGTAGGTGTCATTTGTCAATTCAGCATAAGCAGTTCATCTTAATTTATAAGTTCGTGGTTAAATCTCAGAAACGGTAGTAGAACATTTTTTTTAGTACGCCACTGGGTTTCTATGTAAAAATGTCTAAAATCTCACATAGTACGATATGATAACATCCCAAAAAGTCAAACTTTTCGATTTCACCCTGTATCTAACAAACGTAACTACATTGATTCTGTTTGTGGTATTAAACATTTCATAAAAAAGAGGCGCGAAAACCGCAACTCTGTATCTTTAAAAACACCAACATAGAACACTGTACAGGGTGAGTGAAAGATTGCGCGGAGTAACTTAATGCCTTGAAGATAAGATTTTTCCATAGAGTGCTTTTGTATTATGATATGGTTGAATATTCTCCACATTTAAAAAATATTTGTTATTATGCAGAGTGCACTCACAAAATAAGGCGCCCAAATAGTACATTTTTTTGAATAGAACCCCCTGTATTTGAATGCATTTTTGAATTCTACGTGTAATTTTATGTCTTTTTTATTATATGGTTAATATCCGAAAAGCTAGTAGTTTTAAAGATACAGTCAAGTCCGTCTATAACGAACCCGTTTATAGCGAACTCCCGGCTATAACGAACTTTTTTGAGGATTTGTACTTTGGCCATCGAATTTGCGTCTTTTCTTATATTGCGAACCTTGGATATAGCGAACCTGTTTCTAAGACAAGTAAGGGTTCGTTATAGCCGGACTTGACTGTAATTCGATTATCAAGAAAAATTGGGCATTTGCAAGCGTCAGTATATTTGTCAAAATTATTACTTAAATTTTGATTCCAGGTTTTATATCTTTTATCCTGGGGTCAAATAAATACATCTACTATGAAACATAAAAAATATAGCTTACAGGGTGTTTTTTTTCTAGATCCAAAGTTACAAAACTTCATATTAAAAAATCTCACTTTTTTTAAATGGATCACCCTGTATATGTTTCTGTCATCTTTTAGCTCCTCCAAAAATCTTCAACTTTTGATAATAATCTCCTATACCTATCTCTGATGGTTTTCGAAATATCTTGGTTTTCCTGGGTTTTATATTCTAACCTTAAATAAGTTATATGTAATTTACATAATAGTGAAGTGGCATTTTTGGAGGAGTTAAAAGATGGCAGAAACATATACAGGGTGATCCATTTAAAAAAAGTGAGATTTTTTAATATGAAGTTTTGTAACTTTGGATCTAGAAAAAAAACACCCTGAAAGCTATTTTTTTAATGTTTTATAGTAGATGTATTTATTTGACTTTTACTTAACCCAGGATAAAAGATATAAAACCTGGAATCAAAATTTAAGTAAAAATTTTGACAATATATACTGATGCAAATGCCCAATTTTTCTTAAAAATTGAATTATCTTTAAAACTACTAGCTTTTCGGATATTAACCATATAATAAAAAAGACGTACAATTACACGTAGAACTCAAAAATGCATTCAAATACAGGGGGTTCTATTTAAAAAAATGTACCATTTTGCGCCCTACTTTGTGGGCGCACCCGGTATAATTCCAAATATTTTTAAAATGTGGAGAATATTCAACCATATCATAATACAAAAGCACTCTGAAAAATCTTATCTTCAAGGCATTAAGTTACTCCGCGCAATCGTTGACTCACCCTGTACAACCGATTGAATCTGAGAAGCAGCTGTCAAACAACATTCTTTTTTTAATACAAAAAGTAGAGGTTTTCTGCCACATGGTACAATATCTGGCTTTACTTGCTAGAAGTCCAAAGGTGGTGTCGTATTCCCAAAGGGGAAATCAACACGAATTTTCGTATGCACTCAGAGATATCCAACTTCCTTACACACTGACCACCCTGTATTATTACTGGGAATACTTGTACTAGCATTTTACAACTAACAATCATTAATAAGGGTCAAACTGAAACACGTTGCGATACTTTCAAACACAAAAACCGGGAAAGTTACATTTTCTGGTAGGAGTGAGTATTTTTTAATATCAGATTGTGTGGACCATGGAAAGTTTTAGTACTCTGTTCGACAGTCGGTATTAATTGCTAGGAATGATCAATAAAGACATGAACAAAATAGAATCATGCATCCGAGTCTTCCATTTTAAAAGCAACAGTTGCTCGATACATTCCAGAATGACCCTTGTGAAATGTAATACTGAAATTGAACGATTAATAACACCCAAAGCATGCACAGCAAGCAAAAACTGACGGTAACATAAAATACGAATTAATCGCATGCAAAAACGTAGCATTAATAAATAACTAGAAAATAAGTTAATAACGTGCATACCTGCTTTGCCGCCCGACATTGTTAGAGGGAGCAATAATGTATGGGGATTGGGAGCGTAAGGATTGGGAATTGTTCTGGGATAACGAGCTGGCCCGAATGCGTGCACGCAGCGCTTGATATTTCGTGTAGAACCTAAACATGCAAGCAAGTGTCAGCTTCAGATGCATTCAGCTATACTACTTTAGAACATACGCTATCTGACACTAACTATATCGAATTGTTAATACTGTGTAGAACGCCTAAAATACTTTCTCTAATTATTAGTAAGAATTTAATCTGCAATTGAAATAAAATTGCGCCAATAAAAATTAGTGCTACAATGCTACAAAAAGAAAATGTTACATACATTCTAAAGTAGTATTAATTATTAACCCTAAAAAATAAAAGATTATAAAGAAAGTAGAAGCAAAAAATATTTGAAAATTTGTTAAAATCGACGAAATTTCTACCGAACAATGAAACTTGTTAGAATATGGCTCCCTTGCAAGATGAAAGCAATAAGCTTAATTAATAAGTAATAAAAAGCAAAAATCAATTATTTGTTAATATGTAATCGTTAAATATTTGCGTCATTTTGCGTAGGAGTTAGTAAAGAAGATTATTGTTCGTTAATACTTACACAGGATCGTTTTGGAAACTATTTGTCCTGGTTAATAATACTTCGTTTTCGTTATTAGCAGCGTTTTCACCCGTACTGCTCCGATCTCCTGTTGGAAAAATATAGAAAATAACCATTTACAGTCTGTACTATTTAAATTAATCAACTAGTTTTGTCTATGAGAAATTGCGCCATCTTGTGGTAAGTAGTTATTTTAATAGAATTTGCTCATTTATCTTAAATCTGACTGAAACCGATGTCTATGGCTTACTCATTGATTACAGAGACTAACCTTTAGATTTATAAAATCTGAAATGAATAAGATAAATCACCAAATTCTATTAAAATACTATTATTTGGAGTATTTCCATGTCCTACATTTAATTTACATTATCAAGACTGAATAGCAGTTTTCCTATTTATCACGTTGGTCGTCAGGCAGGTTTGAAAAGTAACTATGAGAAATGCAAACCGCATCACTCGTGTCTCTTTTAGTTCTCAAAATATCCCCGAGAAGCGTCGAAACAAGCAATTTGGTACACTCTGTACACATTCTGCCAGAATTAAAGCCACTGACGAGTCTAGAAACAGAAGAGAAATCACCATGCTCCTAGAATTTAACAAATCAACACACCAACTATACCGTGACCTCCATATAAATCAAAAAGAAAACTTTCTATTGTACTCATTTTCTGTCTAAAACGTCATGTTTAACGTTTAAAATGCGGGATTGTATGTATGATTGTCTACTTTAACTTGAATAGCTACTGCTGGCATTCTGGCTTACACTTTTCCGTGTTAAATTAATGAGGAACAATGTTGAAACAAAGTCATGCCCATTGATGTTCTTTAGGTACATGCAATTTATCAGTTTACAAGTTGTTAGCTGTTGTCTCGTGTTGCCATTTTTATCGATTTCACGATTGTATCTGGGGAGCTTAATAACGTCACGTCACCGATTTATTTCTAGTATTTGTGTGTTATGCCAGATTTTTTTTCTTGCTGGATCTTTTTTTCCCTGGCTTTTTGGTTTGAATTTGCTCCGCGAAACCAAATTTAGTGCGTAATAAACCTCATTTTTCTGATTTCACTACCTCACTCTCTGTTGCAGTCCATAGCTATGTTGAGTCAGCAAGATCTAGATACCTGTGGATGTTTTGTTGAGGAATGAATGTAAAATTGACATTCTTGTAAATTTACGTAAAAGAGTAGAATGTGACACGTCATAATTTTTCTTTTTTTGTCCTCTATCTCATTCCGTAAAAATCCAGTATGGATACTGAAGCTACCTATTATTTTTTCACACAAAATGGCGCATAAACTACCTTGTTATGAACAACATGCATCTAAACTTTAGCGTTCTTCAAAGGTGCCCCCATTGCAACTATCATACAATAGACAAAAAAAAAATTGAACGATACTCCCAAATATTAAATGACCTCAGAGTATCACTACTGTGTATTTCATTAGGAGAATTCTAGTCTCACTTTGAACAAACCCTAAAGTTTAGAATACACTATAATATAATTACAAAAGCGTCAAAACATGAAATTCTTATATCAAATTAGCCAAAGCGAATACTTATACTCACTAAAGCTAGAAGTTTTGATAGGGTCAACTTTGGTTTGTCGTGTAACAGGCCTCCTCCACGTCGGCAGATTGTCGTCCGAGTTATTGTCGGCCAACGGTTTCGGCGGAATAGTAGGGGCGGCGGTATTTACAGATATTTTCACAGCCTCTTCGTCGTTATTCGTAATTACTTCGTTATTCGTTAATGAATTTACCCTATTCTTCTTATCTACAAAAATAAAATCGACAATGTCACTTCACAATTAAGTCAATTTCTAGTGTAAGCAATCGCAATCTTGCGTAAGCAGTTGGCATCTACATAAATTAACGAATTAGCTGCAATGATAGAAAGATGCACATTGCACATGTTAATTGTCAACCAATAACATGTTAATTCCTGGGGCATTACGGGGTTATTTGATGAACATTAAATTTGTTTCAAGTAGCTAATTCTAGGAAGCTTAGGGGTTTCATTTTAGATTCAAGCAGAGCCGAGTCGAGCGTTCTAAAAAACCGCTCGAGCGACAAGCACTCTAATTTTCTCAAAAATGCTCGCGAGCATCGAGTTGTTTTGCAAAGAGAAACTGCTTGCGAGTCCCAAGCACTCCTAAAAGTGCTCAAGTGGTTTATCGCGAGCGTTCGGAAAAAGTGCTCGTGACCGGCGCTTAATCCATCAGCGCTTGAGGGCGATTAAAAGCGCAGCGAAAAAAAAAATCGCGCACCAAGCGGCCGCTCCGAAAGGTGCTCGCGAGCGGATCGCGCGTAACCGCTTTTTCGAGCGAAACGCTCGCGAGCAGTACCCAGCTCTGGATTCATGGTTATTGTAATTCTTTGCAAAAAAATTGCCACATGTGTTTACAAACCCAGTCAATTTTGAGTTTCGTGTTAGTTTGGGAAGTCGAGCAATAATTTTCAATTATAAATACTGGGTGACAGTTTTATTTGTTTCTCTGAAATGTTGCGTGACATTTACACATGTTCTTTTATATAAGTCATGTTAGGCTTCCAGCACAGCAACTATTTTTCTGCCCAACGTGTATGTAAAAATATATAGGGTGTCCCATTAAAAAATTGTTTTGTTGTTGAATATGCTAAATTGTTTTTCCGCTTACACATTTACTAATTGAACCGACCTTGTGTAATAACTAGTGGTAGAACGATACCGATATTGATATCGGTATATCGGCAATTGTTGCCGATTATCGGTATCGTATCGTATCGGCAAGGTAATTGCGCCGATATATCGGCAAACAATTTTTTTAGCTGTTTTAACTCTTCAGTGCATAAATGAAATACTTTATTAAAGAAAATAAAATGTTTTATTCTAAAGTTAACATTTTTACTAAAAAAGTTAAAAAAAAAACAACAAAAAATATACCTAATATAGCAGGTTCTAAATACAGTATATACTTAATACTTAAAATTTAACTTTTTGATATTATGATGCAAAAACACTAACATTTCAGCCCTATCTGCATTTAGTCTATTTCTTTTAGGCTCGTAAATATTACCCAACGCCATCTATTGTTTGCCGATACGATACGATACGATATATCGGCACGTAAATATCGGTATCGGCCGATATATCGTATCGGCAAAAAAAAGTGATATCGTTCTATCACTAGTAATAACAAAGTTAGCAATTTTAGTTAGAACACACTGTATACTGTATATTATATATCTAAACCAGAATTGATGGAATAATTAGAACAAACTAACATTACTACCACCTGGTAATGTCTAGAAGTGAAGATCTTAAAGCATGCAAAAGCAGGTTACTGCATGCGCACATTAAATTTGTGCTCTACTTTTTTGGTTGCAGGTGCAAGTAAGTGACAATTATCAATTAAATTTAATTGACCTGGCAAAGGTCAAGGAAGGTGACCAATTACATAAAGTGAACATTCATGCAAGACATATTTTTGGCATCAGCAGTATTCAAATATACGGGTGCAAGACGAAACTACTGAAAAAATGACAAAAACGTAAATGCGCCGAGAAAAAAAAAGAACCAGAAGATGTTACCCTCATCCGTACTATTAACAGAGTTGGACTCCGTATCACTACTGCTGGTGTCAGACTCTGTTTCACTTTCACTGGAGACATCCATTCCACCTTTATACGATACAACGGTTTTATCAAATGCCACATGTACGATTTAATTGCGATAAATGTTAACGTACCGATTTCCAAAATATCCTTTTCCTTCTCCTCGATTTCGACTTCGATCCTCTTGAGTTTCGTCGGCGTTTCGGGTTCCGCCGAAATCTCGGATCGCTTCTTAGCCTGCCTCCTATTTAATACTTCCTCCTTGTTTTGATTCTTCTGGAGATCCTCCAAATATTGAAACATGTCGGTGTCCGCAACGTCGAAAGCAGTCTGACCCTGAAATATGATCACTAAAAACACATGCAAAAATAATATAATTAGTCCAAAAACTGGGATATAATAAGGGGCTTTTAATAAGTCAATAGGAATATAACAGGACGTTCATGTCAAAAATGACAGTAGCATCACATTAATTTACGATCGCCATTTTGAAATAGTATATTATACTCAGGAACTAAGTGTGCTGGGTGCTTGTGCTTTAGTCCTGTGATATACAGGGTCATTCTTGACGAACGTCAATTAGGAAGATATGGAAAACCTTTGAAAATGAAAATAAACTGATAAGACCCTTGTCTTGGTACATGATGAATTGAACTAAAATATTTTCAAGATGGAGCCACTTCCGGAAATACCGGAAGTGGCCATCAACTTTATTATTTTAAATAGGGATCCCCTATTTTTTCTACATTTTCCGATTCTACGTCGAATTTGGAGTACAACGATACCCCATAGTTGACCCTTTGCTCCAAGGGCTTCGTCGATATTCAAGTTTTTATGTCAAAAATTGAATTTGCAGGGGTAATTTTAAAAATGTATTATTCGAAAACGGTGAGAGATATTGCAAAACAGTTTTCAATGCTTTATTATGGAAAGATCGAATTTTCTTATGGTATACAAAACCGTCTAAAAAAGTGAGACTACGTCACTTTTTCACAGCTCTCAACTTTTAAACTTTAAATTTCGGTAACTCCATTTTTTTAAATGGCACCCCCCATTTTGTTCTTCACCGTTGTTTTCCTTTTTCCTAGACGTTTAAGTGGCACCATCTTGAAAATATTTTAGTTCAATTCATCATGTACCAAGACCCTTAAAGAACTTATCAGTTTATTTTCATTTTCAACGGTTTTCCATATCTTTCTAACTGACCCTCGTCAAGAATGACCCTGTATAGAGTAGTATTCTGTGTTTGGGGAACATTGTAATGCCAACCTATTAACAAAATAAAAAAAATCATTTTAAACCACAATAAACGTTGGAATTACGTGTTTATTTTAGAATGTATTTTACAAAATATAGGTTCTGGAGGCAGAGTTGGGCGTGGTTTAAAAAATAAAACCAAAAACCTTTAGCGAATAGGTTTTTTTTTTAGGTTACCTGCCGATCAAAATTGTGGCAGTTTACGTTTACATTGTGACATGTTAAATTTGACAAACGGTTTGCTACCGTATCGCGTTTTGCCACATTAGTCAATAAAAAATCCGCCAATTTCATAACGAACAATTATACAAGCATAACTTGTGTAAGTCTCACTGCGACTTTCTGCGCCCAAAGGTGTGTAACCCAAAAATGCCATCGGGTTTACCAAGAAAAAGTAAGCAACTTATTTCTAATCTTATTCATTATTTTGAACGAGAAAGAGATAATGGTGGTCCACAAGACGCAGCAGTAAGAGAGGTGAGTGGTTACTTTAGAAAGAAGAAAGATATAGACTAGATTTCGTAGAAATTTTTCTGGCGCCTGGAAAACTAAGGTCCAGTTGCACAAAAATAATGTGGTGTTAATAAAAGATTAATTTTGATCTGAATGTTAAGGAATCATTCCGATCTTGGCAGCGCGACTCACTCTGACTTTGGACTGCCAAGATCGGAATGGTACCTTAAAGTAGAATAATGGGTGTTAGATAGCGATTGGTATTAACCCATCCCAGTTCCTAACACTCGGATCAGGATTAAACAGAAATGAAATCGGTTTGTGCAAACGGACCTAAGTTTCTTATTTGTGAATACGAAGTCTGCATATCCTGAAAATGATTAACAATCAACTCACACCACCTTTCTTAGTTATGTGTACCGAAGTAACGTGGCACCCGCTTTTTGTCCTGAAGTTTCATACCCGAAGTTATGACCACACTGTATATTTGTGAAGTCCGCCAGTTTTGCTGAACACCCGGTATCTAGAAGCGTTTTAAGTTGGGCGCTTCGTTACTAAGTAGTTTCGTTTTCATTTTGTTTAATTGTTTGTCTTACCGTCGATAACGATCGATCCGTTTTGCAACCGTTGCTGTAGGAATATTTAAATTGTTTTTACAGCCGCCGAAAGCTCTCGTGCCAGGGAAGAGAGAGAATCAATTTTCATAAGTTTTAGGTTTGTTAATAAACAATTAATCGATTTTAGTTTTCTAATGGTATACAAAAATATCAGGTGATAACCGAGTGCGCCGCTTGCCATTATTCCAAGGAACAAAACGGCATTGCTAGACTTTCGTATTTGGAGGTTTTATTTGGAGTGTAGAAGAGAAATATAATTAGCCGTAACTATTTAAATGGGTTACAGATAACCGCCGATTTAGTCGAGAGTACATCTTTTAGGTGCGCGCTTAAAAAACTTTGACAACAGTCCCATATTTTTCCGATGGCTTGTAGCTACTCCTCTGTTAAGTTCAAGGTAAGTTTTGTGTTACTTTCCGTTTCACTAATTATAAGGGGGGGGATATTATTCGCTTTCCCGCTGCTTCCGCCGATTGGTGTTTTGATGCTTTGATTCCCGCTAGGGAGTTTTCTGTAATTTTTTTAAGTTGTCATAAGTGACTGCCGCCATCTTTTGAACCCATCTGATTCCTGGAGCTGCCGTTGAGGTCACACCCAAGACCGTTGCTATCGCCCACCTCGGCTAGGCGCGAGGTGACTGCCCAGGTCCGTTCGCCCGTATGTTTCATTCCGCCCACTGCTGCTACGGTCATTCGCTCTCAGGATATTAATATATATATATAATTTATTAATTTGTATTTTTATTTATTTTTCTGTTAAATTACCATTATGATTCCGCTAATATTTATTTAAGTTAAGTTCGTCGCACTGGAGTCTGAAAAACTTACGTATTTCTGCATATTCTCAAAGCACGCGAAGGACGATTTTTCTAAAAATTTCGTGAGAAGATAACGGTATGTATTCTTTACAATGTTTAAAGTATATTGAAAGACTGACAAAAGTTTAAATATTTTTAAATTAGCATGTAGTGTCAATAGTATTGCGCCAACCACCAACGGAGCGTTAAAAATCTCAAAAGTTGATAGTATGAAATCGGAACTAGAATGTCGCGAAAAAATCAAGTTTAAGTAGGTGGCAGTGTAACGTACGTGCACCTGACAGCTAATACTTACGACATAGTTTTTACTATCCATATCTGCAAAATGTTCAGTTAATATTTTAGCGGATTCTTTTTGGCCCCAATGGGCAGCTGCATGTAAAGGCGTCCATCCGTCAACATCTTGTTTATCCACATCAGCGCCACACTGAAGTATAAGCCTGAAATGATTGGCGTAGTCTCAGAAAACCCCACGATTCCTGTGACTACTTACTTGATGACTTTCACATAACCTTTCGCCGACGCTACATGTAAGGCTGTCGCGCCGGTCTTTGGATGAATCGAATCTACCAGATTAGAATTATTCGCCAGCCACTCTTTCGCGTCGCCAAACATTTGTCTTTCCTCCTCAGATCTCGCAGCATCACAGTCAACACCTAAACGAACTGGGTAAAGCAAATATTCGATAACGAACTCTATGTCACCTTGTTCATCGATTTCGCTTTGAAGAAGGTCCTCCATATCCTCACATTCGGCAATATCAAGCGGTAGCTCTCCATCATTATTGACGGCGGCGACGTTCGCACCGTGTTCTATCAAATACTTGGCTATCGACAAAAAACCACAACTGGCAGTCGCATGTAGCGGCGTCCAACCTTCATTGTCACCTCGGTTTACTTCGGAACCATGCTCCACCAAAAACTCTACCATATCCAAGTTGTCGTCTATACATGCCTAAAAAATAAAAATATCGCGTAAATTGTTGTGTATAATTTAAAAAAATTAAAATGCACCTATGTATCCAGTATTGATATAGCGGTCTAAAAGACCAATATCCAAATATTGACTAAACATATTTGTCTGGTGCAATTATCAGTGATTCTTTGTGATAAACAAAAATTAGCCAGGAACGAGGTCATATATAAATCATCCAAAATATGACAATTGAATTAACTAAAAGAAATTGAGAATACATACAACTATTCAGGAAATGAAGCGAACTGGCATACTTCACCGATTTATTTTGGAATTTGGCAATAGATTATTTTCTAGGAACTCGTTCATTATTAGTTACATGTCGGACGGTTTCAAGATTAAGTGATCGGTTAATATTTGTTAATAGATTAAAAATCAACACGAGGATTACCTAAATATTGACAATATTAAAATGAGAAGAAACACGCATTTTCTAGGGATACTTTGCAATGATTTTTTTCATATTTTCAAACGCCAATTTTGGATTTATTTTTATGTTAAAAAACACACGTATTGCCAAATTATGTTGTTCATAAACTAACATTAAAGAGTGAATTGAAAAAATATTTGTCTCAAAATGTACAAAAAATAAGGGTAATTTTGTATAGTCTATTCCAAAATTTTTCTATTGCAAAAATGCGACTTTAGGTGGTAAGGAAAAGTGACACTACTTTAGTGATCGATTTTGTCTCGTTGCCATTACGATGAACCCATCCTCTAAGAGTCTAAAAGATTCCCATAAAAATTTTTAGTTCTTCAAACCCTTTCAAAATTTTGAGGATTTTCTCTCTAAGAATTTTTCAGAGGTAGCGTTTAAGGGCGTTTGAAAATTCTTAAGAGCCTTGAAATACGATTTAATAATGGTAAGTCTCTAAAAGCGTTTATGAGTACTAATGGTCTTGTATACAACTAAAAACACCTGATGGCTGCGTTTTAGGTTTAGGATCATGAAAAACTTTTTATGAAGAATAACGTAATGTTAATAATAACTTTCAGATATGCTGCGAATAAGTGGACACACTATATAAAAAGTTTCATTATTTGGCAGGACTTATTGAATTTTTTGGTACTTACGTGTGTCCGGGGCTGTTGTGTAATGTGGGATTGGCACAATAAGCGAAAAATTTATCGCCGTGAATGAATCTGATTGCATTGTGTAGAGTTACTTGATTGGTGGAAAAGGTTTGCGTCTAGGGATGGGTGTTGATTTAAAAATGTAAAGTAGCGGGAAGTTGCTTGTTCTGGAAGAACCGTCCGATAATTCGCGTTGAGCCGTAAGCGAAGTTAAATCAACCACCTGTAAATTACCGTAGGGTGCGTTTTATCCACCACCAAATGAGAACAAAACATCTGAATAAATAGATAACACATAACGCTACGTTCACACGAAGACATCAATTTCTAAGCCCGATCTGATTTTTTCACGTTGCAGTGTAGTCACAATCTTATAGTGGTGGCGTGGTGCACTACTACTAATTTTCATTTGGGATGCGATTGATTACGGCTCGCATCCGCGCACTCTTTCTCATAATTTAGGTGGTGATTTAGCATCAAACCACTCGTTTTTGCCGCACGCACCACTACTATTGCAATAAGCACATCCCTATACTGTTGAAATTTCCGTATCTGTGAAGCAATTCGAAATTTGTATGGTACTACTTGCTTATTTGTGGAGCAATTTGATCGAAATTTTTATGGTAGGTCCTAATAAAAGCGAACAAAATGAACGTGCCAAAAATCGTACTGCGCATGCGCAACATACAACTTCCTTTTGTGAACCAATTTCTTCGAAATTTGTTCTACTAATAAACGCAAACAAAACGAATGTACTAAAAAAAAACGCAGTGGACAACTGCTTTATTTGTGGAACAGTTTAATCCAAATGGTAGGTTCCTATAATTAAAGCAAACAAAATGTCTCGCATTGGAAAGTAGAAAACGCCAACTAGAAACCTCAATCAATGGGGGAACCTCGAACCCGTAGACACAATACCTACTGAAATAGTTAAAGGGATAGATCGAGGGATAGATGTTCCAATACAGTCTTGAACAAACCGACAGTACCATAAGCCAGAGATTAAATAACACTACGCCAAATATAGGCAGTCGGAACACGTGATCTATCTATCTAAGAACTCTGTACATCAGTGGTTCCCAAAGTTGACTGTGTTCAGACCCATCTAACAAAAATTTCCAGTCTTGGTACCCACCTCTTACATAAAAATGTAGGAAATTTTACGCTCTTTTCAAAAACTTACAAATATATAGGGTGGTTCGTATGAAAAAAAAAAAAAAAACAAATACCCTGTATTAAAAGTGTGTTTCGCGATGGATTCTACATAGTGATCTAAGAATAATTTTGCCAAGGTCAATTATCTTTAATGATAAGAAAGACGTTAAAGAAATCGACTAAATTCGAGAAACGCCCCCTGGCGATAAAACGATTACAGATCGACTGAATTATGTTCGTGCCAGTAATATTCTCTTTAAAACTGAGCTCTTTTAAAATAAAGGAAGTTTCCATACAAAATTTGAACCACCCTGTACAAAAAACATAGTATATTAAATTCTCTTTAAAAATATAACACACCATGATATTAAAAAACAATTTCAAAACGATTTTTGAATTTTTTAATTCTTTTGTGCGATATTTTTGAAAAGAAAATTTAATATTATACGGATTGCAATATACAGAGTGTTCCATTTCACAAATAAGGTTAGATCTGATACCTTTATCTCTTGATCCCGTATACTTACTCTAAAATCGGTAGATTGTTTAACAATCATTATAAAAAAACATTTCTCTGCAACTCTTTTAACTAAAAAAATATAGTCATCTTGAGATTAACAATTTTGTGGTTTTCTCCCGTATTTCTTACACGAGTGAACATTTTGATTTTAACGTTTTAAGTTTTAAAGTTTCAAAAGACGCTCATATTACTTTGTTGATAGCAGTAACAACTAATCCTTTTTTTTTTATTGTAAATTTATGTATACTAGGGAGCCCTAAAATAAGTTATAACGACTTCTTTTTTTAAATGAAAACACATTTTTAATTTCATTTTGAAATTTTACATAATCTTTCATGTACACGGTGCCCCAATTTCGACACTTTTATAGGTGCACTTTTTGGACTAAACTTAAAATGGTAGGATCAAAATTTGAAAATATTCGCTCGCTTCAGTGATAAGGAGAAAAATAAAAAAATTGCCAATTTCAGGATGACCCTATATTTTCTTAGTTAAAATAGAAAACAAATGTTTATTACCAAAGTTTCATGAAAATGATTGTTGAATTTCAAAATTTTCAAAATAAATATTCAACATCAGGTAAAAAACTTATTGGACTTAACCGCATTTTTTAAATAGAACACCCTGTATATTTTAGCCTAAAAAATACCATAATAAATTCTCTTTCCAAAAATATACATGATCTATTTTTTTTCATTTGAACATTTTTTAAATTTTGTTTTTTTTTAAATTCCCTGTATCTTTTTTAATAGTATCCCTGGTGTGACATATTTTTGAAGACAGACTTTAATATGCTATCTTTTTTACATTAAAATATATGTATAGGGTGTGCTAGTAAAAAAATGAGGTTAGATCCGATATCTTCTTTACCTGACACCGTATATTTATTTTAAAGTCGACAGACTATCCGACAATCATTATACCAAAACCTTCGCAATACAAATTTTTTGGATCTCTTTTACCTAAAAAAATATAGGGTCATTTTAAACCTGACAATTTTTTATATTTTTCCCTGTATCTCTTATGCGAGCGAATTTCAAATTTTGATTTTACAATTTTTAGTTTGACCCAAAAAGAGCACATGACACACCTATAAAGTAATGTATGAGTATTTTTGTACACAAGAACCAGTTCGGCTGATCCTATATTACTTTTTTGATTCATGATATTAACCTTATTTTTCTATTACCCTGTATATATAAATTTACACTACCTTATTAAAAAATTACAATCAACAGATCCGTTTTTTCGAACACGCCTCCATTTAATTACTACTGATTTTATACATTACTTCTGGAACACAGTGTATAACGATTACATAACAATATCAATAAGATACAAAGTCATATCAAACAAGTTGTAAATCAGCATATGCATGATTAAAGCGCATTTTTGGTAATACAGGTCCAGTATTTTATTAGCGAAGTTTAAAATTATTGATCTCACGAGTAATTTTGGCTGCGTTAAATAATTAATTTTATTTAATTTCAATTGAGGGTAGGTCTTTAGTTTATAAAACAAATGACAAAGTAAATAATTAAGTTTTTATACTGGTAGCGCTATCTAACGGTAAAATTATAGCACCTACGAAAACCATATCGAAATTATTTTCTTAAACTATCGATCTTACAAGTAATCTAACTCAAAATAGACTAGAGCCTGTACATCTACACTATAGCAGAAAGCTTTTTGATATAGATAAAACCTTTAGAATAAACGGTTTTATTCAACAAAATTATTGGTAATGACAATATAGGAAATGACATTAAAATAACATTACAAACTAGATTAGAATGAGGCAATAAATAAGTGTTTGTATATTACCACACTTTTAGTGATAATTTGAAGTCTCTAGCTATTATAGTTGCTGAGATCTCACCCGACAGCCGGCCAGCCAGCCATAACGAATATAACAGCGTATTTTTTCAAAAATGCGTTATAAATTATATTGCAGTCTGGAGAAATCGTCGATAGTCTATGGAACTAGTTAGCAGCGACTTAGCAGTCAATGGAATTCCTGGGCAGCCAACGTAATTCATGTGCAGAATGAGGCAGTCACTAGAAGTACCTAGAATTCACATGTCGTCCTTAGAAGACTTTGGAAATTGTAGAAAAATTGGGATTTTGGCAGTTTCCACAGTGACACAATCTCGGACACACCGCTCAACTAACAATACTACGAAGATACCTTAGTTATAAGTGTCGAAAATGGGACACCTATTTTGAAAGTGTCCCCCCAATCGAATTTCACTACAGTGGAATCCCGGTAATTCGAGTTGGGTGGGACTGAAGGTATATCGGATTGTGGCTGTCGAGCATTACGTATAATGAATACTTACCACTCTCTCTACATTTAAGACCGAGTTTAAGACTGTCTAAAACAAAACCAAAGACAAAATTTTCCTCCTTTGCTAAACCTAAGCAGTAAGTGATATGTCATAGTAAAAAATACTTTTCCCTCGACTTTTCTGTTTAAGAGTAGGTTACAGAACTCTGTTAAAGTTACGTAACGAATGGCGGTTATTGGTGACGGATCTGATAGGTATGTACATCATAAGACTTTGATATTTTTTGTTTGTAAAATAATAGTAAGAGCTCGGGTAAGAGTAAGTGTATTTACTATTATTGCAACTAGTGTTCATATCAAAATTAAGTTGTTTATTTTGTTTACACTAAAACTATTACTTCAATGGGATTAAGTCAAGTTCAGGTACAACTGCCTCCCGGTCCCAGACAACATTCGGCTGGTGAGTCCAAAACATTAAGCAATACTTTTTCTGATACCTATTTACACAATGATCATTTACACATTATTATCACGTTCTAATGGTTTGAGGAAAAATAAGGAAAATGGTATCACAATGCAACAAAGTAAAGTTGAACCTCAGGCTACTTACTCTATTTACAAACACTGATGCTAATGTAAATAACATTTTCCTGTATAAAAACCACAATTATCCAGGATATTACATATCGAGTTAATGATGTTACATTACAAAAAGAAATACAAGGCCATCTTAATCAATGATGAGTGGATATGCAAATCCCAACCTGCAAAAAGACCACAATGCAACCGAACTTCAACACCTAAACTGCAGTCACCAATAGAAATAAAACCTAATTAATTTATTGGTCCCCGGTCAAGATAGCTGGCATTTTACAGTCTATCTGTCTAGACAATGCATTAAATTTACTCCTTTATTACAAGAATGCATTTACATCCACCGCCACTCTCTTACCCGATACCTAAATTTAAAAATCCTTTTCATTATTCGAAGATCATCGGTTATAAAATAAATTTATATTTATACATTCCACTACAGCTGTTTAACACCGGCTAAGTGATGCAGGATTTTTTTTGGTGATCGATCTCGGAGTATGTACTTCCGTATATTGGGAAAATAAAATGAAGAAAACTGTAATCTAAATTTAAACCCGGGGGGAATACGTCAAAGCTGGTCGAAGCATTTCATTAATCCCAAGTTTCTCGCCAATACTGATTTATACATTCGGAGTCTATTTTAAAATTTCAATTGCTTATTAGTACAAAGTTATATATAGAAAACTCTTACAAATGCCTCCACTTTTTTTCTTGTTTTATGTGAATGCAAAGATGACATAAGCCTCGTAAATTGTATCGAAAATATGTTTTGACCTAGATGATCACGATTTAATCGCAAACTAATTAGATGTAACGAGGGAATTAGATAGTGTAAATTCGTTATGCCAGCTCTATCTTATCATTATACAAACAGGTTACCATGACCACTGCACCGTGATTCTTAGTTAGAGAGTCGTGCGAATGCCACTTTGCTACGAATTTTGGATCTCGGTAATTTGAATTTGATCACAATCACAGACTGTTATTAATTAGAGGCCATTGACATTACTGATGACAGCTGTTAAATAATGTGGGAGTAACAAAGGTATTATCATCCAAGAGGCTAATTAGATAACAATTAAAGGAGACAACTTTTAATTACTCAGCTGATGGAGCCATATTGTTGGTGTGGATTTAATTTAAATTGGAACATCGCTACAGGTGCGCCCTTTTAGAAAAAGGCGTCCATTCCTAAAATTCTCGGAAATTAGGTAGTTACCTGATGTAATGCCGTCAGGCCGTCGACGTTCGCCGTGTCGATATCGGCCCCCTTTTCGATTAGGCGTAGCACTTCTTCCTTGTCACCCGCGGCACACGCTGCCAGAAATACACAACCGGACGAGAATTTCACTTTTTTAGGTTTTTGCTTTGGCGTTATCGACTCGCGATTCGTATCCGATTCTTCCCAACGCTTTAATTGTTCTGCCCTTTTAAAAAGGGCCGAACTGGAGCGAGTCTCTATGGACATGTTATTTAATACCACTAGCACTCCCAAACTACCATTACGTCTCTTTTACTTAAAGATTCACTCATTGACGTATAGAGGTTACAATTATCGTACGCCGGTGGCGCCATCTCAAAGGGCAGCTTTATGAGATAGGGTTTATGGCGCGAATATAAGCAAGTAAATCTTCTTTTGTGGATGCAAGTAAATTATTTCAGCAACAGCTGCATTAATTATAATTACTATTCCCTGCACAAAAATAGTACATTAGTCCCATCAGCGCGAGCGCATTATACACGGCCGAGGTGGAATGTGATACAGGCTGTTCCGCACGAAAAGCGGGCATGAACCATATGACAATCAGCGCTGCGATGTATCACTAACGTTAAACTTAAGGTAACTTGCACGTTAAGTTTCTAATAAGTACATCACAGGGCTGTTAATTGTTTTTTTAAATTTTTCCATACCTATTCAGCTATCATCAACGGTCCTTTGCGCTCTCTGCTTCTCTCTGTCAGCAGCTCTTCTCTTCATAATCGCATACCCTTCTCTTCCTTGCCTGAGTTCTCCTCAACACTTCCATTCAACACCTCTCTCAACAAACAGTCTTTCCTTAACACAATACACAAGTCTTTGTTTCTGCTATGGTATTCAGAAACCCAATATGTTATTTGCGGTCACGATTCCAGTGCCAGCTTGGGGGACATCCAGGATTATTACATATTTTCACACCATATCCCTTCTCGCATGTTGTCGTATACATACATGGTGTAGAAACGGTTTACGCACCATATGGTTTTCAATGGTAATTTCTTTATATTGAAATATTTTCTCCCCTAATTATTTTACAGCAAAGTTGTAAATAAATTTTTTGTAGATTGTAAAATTTTGTGTCTATTCATCTGCTCATTTGTAATTTTTTGTTGTGGAAAATCGGAGAAATTAAGGAAATTATAAATTATAATTATAAATCTAATTTTTACTAAAATATCACTCGCGCCGTGAAATTATTGGAATAAAAATTCGAGTTTTACGCAAATACTAAATTCTAGTTTAGTTATTCTCTCCGGTTCCCAGAATAGATTAATAATCAATGAGGGCATGAGCATCAAACGCAAAATTTTTCAAGTTACATACAAGAAACCTATTTACAATTTTGATATAAATTAATTAGGGGAGCATTAAGAAAAGATTTCGATTTAATACTTTTGATTCTCAGTAGCAATCGACCCATATGAATGACACGAATGAAAATGCCGAATTTTGCGCATATGAAAAAGAAAGAACATATTACGCACACAAGGCGATATCAGGGAAACCTTCTTCGGGACAAAAACCCCCGATGTAGCCACACAAATATGTACATTAAATTTTAAATAAATCAACTACGACAACAACATACAAGAGAAAATACACAAATAAAACATTTCAAATTGTACATAATTAGGTAATCGAATCAAATGCAGTTCAACAAATGCGTAAAACTACACACAGGAAACATAAATGCCAGAGGAAAACGTGATACAACAAGTTAGTACAAAAACACATATTAAATCACATACACGATCAATTGTGATTAAAAAAACAAATGGCGTGGCTCTACTCCAGCCTCGGTTACCATAATTTAAGATGAAAAGTAGTAAAGTAGAGGATCCCCTTCTCGTATAGCTTACGCACAGTCCGGCAGCGGGTCACGAGTAAAAGAGTAACAGATACAACGAAGAATTGGTCTGTATCAGATACTTGCTTTGCTGAATATAGTTAAATCGTGAATATGTTGGAGCAACCAATGAAAAGATTTCCTAAAAAACATGTTTTAATAAACAAATCTAAGGATTTAAAATGCAATTATGTAACCAGCAACAAGAAATACTTAAAAATCATCTGTTAAGGCATGAAACACATGGTTTACAATGTGACCAGTGTGATTAAACAATAAATAACAAGCCTGACCTTAAAATTAATCTTTTAACACAGCTCAGGACTTAAAATGTAACAAGAGCAAATATACAACCAACAATAAAGACACATATGTTAACGCATGAAACACGTTTTAAAATGTGTGCAGTGTGATTATATTAAAAATAACAAATATTCCCTTAAAAGTCAACAAAGCTAAGGATTTATAATGTAATTATGCAACTAACATTAATGAAAAATTTATGTAAAATGCAATTATTGCACAATCTAAAATAATGGTTGGACTGAAAGGTCCCTGTAAACGATATGTCTTTATCGCTGTATATTTTTCTCATTCTTTCAAACGCTATTTAAAAGAATGCTTTAATATTTCCTTTGAAATAAGGACTAAACGTGAGCCTGTTTATATGACCTAGGCTTTCAATGTAGGTATTCGATATGCTCATAACAAAACCTTTGATTCCGTTCATTTCGTGTTTCCTAATTGCATTTTTTTCACTATTGATATAATTGCTCTTTCTGCTGTCGAGTATATGTTCTCATCGACAATGACATCATCAGTTCATCACAGTGTAAACATTCGTCTGCTTGGAATTCTTCAAAGAGGGCTAGCTGCTACATGTGAGAAAGCTGTCCTGGATTTTTTTGACTGGCCCAAAACAGATTCTGCTTCTAATAATATTTATTGTCGGATATTCAAAATATGAATAATTCACATTGTCATTTTAACTGTATAACAATACACATAATATGATTAGGAGTTAGGGCCAACACAAACAATTAGCACAGATCTACACATACAACAGATTGCTAATTTTATGGGAAACACATTTAGGTATACTTAAAAGCGCCCTCTATTGAGCAGCGGATAATGCACGCTTAGCGAAGTGACAGACGGAAAACGCCAAACGTCAAGTAGCGGAAAAACCGTTTTTAGTTTTTTTTTTTTTAGTTTTGCGCGCAAGCAACAAATTAACTAGACCGAAACAAATCCCAAAATAAATTCACTGTTAACGGAGGAATTACTACCGATTACAAATAGAAAATGTCTAAAACTAAAAACGATTTTTCCGCTACTTGACGTTTGGCGTTTTCCGCCTGTCACTTCACTAAGCGTGCATTATCTGCTGCTCAATAGGGGGCGCTTTTAAGTATACCTAAATGTGTTTCCCATAAAATCTTAGACCATATAGTACATGCTAAGTGTTTCTCTTCGCCGTACTTGGAACTCGCTAAGTCTGTGCTCTGTTGCGGCTTTTCTACTTGCATCCCCTATCGCATTAGGTTCTTGTATATTAATCTTTGCTCATTCCTCTACTACTCCAGCTTCTACCTCTAACTTCCCTCGTCTAGATGATGACGTCGAAGATAATTTGGAATTAAAGAACTCTTACTTCTGTTGAGCAAACTTTGCTCCTTGACTTTCGTGCAATTCATCTGCACTGCATCATTTTTTGCAGATACTCTGCTTCTTTTCTGCTATTAGGTATTTGACTGCTTCGCCTGGTTCGTCGTAGCCTGTTCTTGCATTGGTTCATTCTGATGTTCTGTATGATGGCAATATGTCCTTCTCAAGTGCAAGTTTACTGCCTTGCCTTGGCTTTTGAAGATTCACGATGAAATAATTGTTATTGTGTGTATACATTTACAAATCATGTAAACCAACCAACCACTAAAAATCAAATAAACTCCACTCAAGCAATTTTCGATTTGCGGTCATACAGTACAATCTGATTGACGCGGGAATATTTCAAACGGTATATCCGGTGGGGTTCACCAACACCAATACTACTAAATGGTAAATATGTCTTGAAAGTGAAGTGAGAAATTCGCCGATTTCAAATCACGGAGTCAAATCAATTAAATTTATTGCAATTTAGCAATAATTTAGGTTTAATTTCTTGGTTTTTAATCAAATCAATAACGTTTGACGTTGTTGCGCAGCTGCGAAGTCACAACCACATCCGGTTAATAGAAGCTTGTTTGTCGTGTTGGTGTCGGTTTTCTCTGATTGCGTTGGCGTGCTAAGCGAATTTTTTTTAATTGTACTGCATGAATTGTATCGTTGAACTAGAAAATAGTGTGTAATTCCTGTGGGAACATTGCCGAAGATACGTTTAGGTATAATCTTATAAATTGCGGTCGAGGTAAGCGTATTTCCTTCCAAAACGTCTTTTCGCTGGTTTGGTTAGCTCTCCAAGCGCTTCCTCCCGTTTACCTAAAAAAAATGGAGGTATTCATTTATGTTTTTATTTCAGTGGGACCACCATGAGTTACTACCGACCAAGGTAAACAATTTTTTTAATTATTTATTTAGGACACTATGTCCTATTTGTGTGCTTTAATCTAATCAAGTTTTTTTTTTGACACTAACACTTGACCAAAATTATGATTGATACACATTTAGTTTCAGTCAAGCTGTCGCTATGACCCGCGGTCGCGGATTTTCTTCGTCCTATCGCGGATCCGGTCGTTCGTCGTGGGGCGGACCGTCCGATAGAGGACGCGGAGGATACGGGTCGAGTAGAGGCAGATTTCCGCCGTATTCCAGCACTATAGAGTCGAGGTCGAAGTATTCAACTTCTGGCGATCGTTATACGAGTTCGTCTAGAGGTTATGATGATTACCACAAATCATACCGCGGGGTAAATATATGTTTTCATTCCTTAAAGTACTCAAAGCGGGAACGAGAGTGATGTTGGAACTGAAAGACACTGCTCTTGTGCTCGCGCCTTGTTCGCAGACTATTGTCTGAATAAAAGAGATTTAATGAAATTGTTTCTTAGTCCCAGTGTTATCTGTTGTATTTATGTAAGTACAATGGACGTCATGTGGGACGTAAAGTAAAAGACTCCTTTTTGAATCTTGCAATTTGTGTAAAAATTGCAGGCCTTCCCTGGGAGTAACACGAAAGTTTCACACTGCAAATTGTGCTGTATTTTTATTTTTTTTACTTCAATTGACATGAGTATATGATTGGAAGTAGATGTAGGTCATACAATAAAAAATACTGATTGAATATTTTATAAATGGCCACCCACCCTTTCTGGCGTTCTAGCATTTGCAAATACATTCTTTTTGTGTAGGAATACGTTTTAATGGGTGTTGAGAAGAATTTATTGAACTAAAACTTGAATTCATTTTTAGCCCCCTTTTTATAATAGAAGTTTAAATATATTCAAACACATATTTTCTATTATATATTTTCTATATTTTGTGTCCAATAAAGTCCTATTATTATTATTAGTCCAGGCTAAATTGAGCTACAACATTGCTTGTTGGGGATCAACCAGGTCAGAGCCGTCCTTATCAAATGCGAGGCCTGGAGCGAAATATGATTGGGGGGGGGGGGGGGGTATGCAATACACCCAGAGGATTACCCAATAATAGTTGAACCGTTGAGTGAAGGATTTAATTAATCAATGGTTGAACATATTGCGCGGGTCAGTTGTTTTTATTTCAGAATAAATGAGTAACGAAAAACAATTGAATTTTTTTAAATGGCAATGCACCTTTTCATTAGGCTCAGATTTTTTTCCCTTTTCGATGATATAACAGTACCCTTATTCAAGAAAATTTTTCAAAAAAATGTATCATAATTAAATGAATAACATTAATCCAGATATCCTACATCAAAATAAAACAAATGAACGTCTACGTTTCTTATTAAACCTTGAAGACAAAACGAAATTAGCATTAAAATGGGTTTCATCATAATGAATGTTCAAAATGTTCATGATTAACTGCAAGGCAGTGGCATAATGTATCACAAAAAATAAAAATTAATTTATGTCATTGAAAAGAGAAAAAAATCTCTATCAAACGAGCCTAATGAAAGTGTGCATTGCTACTTTAAAAAAATCAATTATTTTTCGTTACTCATTTGTTTTCTGAAATAAAAACAATGGAATGCTACCTTATTATGGGAAATAAAATGTTAAACAACTTTCATATAGAAAAATCTTTACCGAGATATATACTATATCCCATACATAATGGGCACCCTGTATATTTATATATTAAAATATTGTTATATTATTTTCATTCAACCAAAACTTATATTTATTTTTTAACGAGAGTAAGGCCTCACAGTGCGAGGCCTGGAGCGGCCACCTCCAGCCTAAGGACGGCACTGGAGCAGGCAAGCATACAGACTCTTCATTCTTCAAAAACGCAAAATTCGTCTGATATGCAACCTCACATATTTAGAAACATGCAAATACACCTTGGTAAAATTTAAAATCTTACCATTGCCCCGTATTTACATCTAAAAAATTCTTTATTATGTGCATAAAAACATTAAGAAATTTGAGTAGGAAAAATGTATGAACACAACACCAGAGGGAAGCACAACATTGCAATTCGCAAACACAACTATACCTACTACAATACCTCTCCATTTCATACAGCTTCCGTATTGTTTAATCTTCCAAAACATTTAAGAAATCTCAACCATCATGAATTCGAAACAAGTTTCAAAAAAATATTACAAAGCAACTCATTTTATTCTGTACAGGAATTCAAAGAACATATTGGTATTCTAGGTTCGCTTGATATTTTATAGTATATTCTATATATACAGTTTTTATGTCGTTTGTTTATCCTAATATAAAATATGTTTGTTATATAATATCCCTTGACGTTTCGATAATTGTAATTCACAATTCTAAGAATAAATCACTATTATTATTATTATAGCTCTAAAATAATTTATTAAAAAAAAATTAGTTACAGGGCGAAACCGGGTTTTTCAGGCAGGTGAAATGAATAGAAATTGGGAATATCTAATTAAAACAGCTGAATTTTTCCACGGATGAAATCCCGAGGGTTGAAAGGGGTGGAAAGTGGTGTTTTGCAAATTGTGGCAAAACTATTAATTTTAGACGAAAATGTTAAATGTAAAAGTTATAGAGATTAAAAAAATGAGCAACTTTTGTATCTACACTATTTTCACATAACCTCCAATTTTCCTAGAAAAACCGGAAAAACTGTTTTTTCGTTTTTTATTCTTATTTTTGCGAAAAAAAGTCGTAGGGGTTTGAAACATAGCTTGTTGATTAAGCGGGGCCTGTTGATCGTTAATTTACAGGATTTATGAATAAAATCCTCAAAGTTTACTCCAGGTTTTACATCTCAAATCATTTGCTTTAGCCGGGAAAACTAACGTTCTTATTGCAGATTTTGCAAGTTTATCAACAGGCCCAACGCAATTGCATCAGCATAAAACAGGCAGGAAGAAGAGGCAGTGAACAAAAAGAAATTGTTCAGGAAGCAAAAGAATTCGATTTTACTTCGAATTGCTTTTATTGCGTAAAAAATGCAGAAAAAAAAAATAATAAAGATGTTTTAACTAAAACAGTTGAACATAAGATAACAAAAGAGAATATTTAAGCAAACATTAAAGAGAAGCAAGAAGACAGATTTCGAAAAAAATTTTAACATCCAACATGTTGATTTATCATGTTTTTGGCGATTTTCTCGAATTTTTGCTATAGGAATAATATTTTTTTATTTTTGTTTATTAAAATATAAGTCTTCCCGAAAATTTTTCTACCCCGCGCACCTCTGTACAATGAAATGAAATAGATTTTTCATCCCCTTGAAAAAGAGGTGGTTTTTTCAGAAATCGGGAGATCTTGGAAACGGTTCAACTTTATGGGCCCAAAAATTATCTTATTTTTTATCATAAAACAATCTGTTTCCTCCAAATTTCAAACCCCTACGATATTTTTTCGCCAAAATAAGAATAAAAAACGAAAAAAACAGTTTTTCCGGTTTTTCTAGGAAAATTGGAGGTTATGTGAAAATAGTGCAGATACAAAAGTTGCTCATTTTTTTAATCTCTAACTTTTACATTTGAAATTTTCGTCTAAAATTAATAGTTTTGCCACAATTTGCAAAACACCAATTTCCCTTTCAACCCCCGGGATTTCACCCGCGAAATAATTCAGCTGTTTTAATTATTTTTTCCCAATTTCTATTCATTTCATCTGCCTGGAAAACCTGGTTTCGCCTGGTAACTAATTTTTTTTTTTAAATATATAGCTTGGACTATATTCAAATTCTTAAATTGATTTATTTTACGCCTTTTTTTTGACATTTAAATAGATCAAACTGATAACTGTCAAAATAGTCCAGGAAATATATAATTTTAGGATGCAAAATTCATGGTAGTTTTGGACATAGATTGGTTTTATGTTTTCCGTGTCGATGAATCCGAATTTTTAACTTCCCACCAAAGATTCCCTCCGCAACCCCCCAAATTTTGAAAAAAATTTTTTGGTCCATCCGCTCGGTAGTTGGTGGCATACTTAATCTACATTTCCAATTTGTAGGAATTTTATTGGTGCAGCAAAAAAATGATTTCCTAAGAAAACATGTTTTTTTTCTAATTTTCAAGATTTGAGGAGGAGTTGCGGAGGGAATTTTTGGTGGGAAGTGAAACATTTGGATTCAGCAACACAAAAAACATAGAGTAAGCCTATTTCCAGAACTACCATTCATTTTGCAAGCTATGGTCCTCATATGTTCTCTATTGCCTGGACTAAAAAGGAAAAAAATTATGGTAAAGAAGGCTAAATAAATGTTTTATTTGGGATCTCCTCTCCACCTCACACCCTTCCAAAATTCATCAGCAATATTAATCAAACCAATTATTGTTTCAGGAGCTGTCAAGTGGAGGATATCCCGGTCGTGACGGCGCACGTTCACCCGAACGCAAACGCTTGAGACCCGAGGTACATTCAGTAAATCTGACACAGTTTCTTTTTCGCTTTACAGGTTTGAGTAGGGCACTTTTGCCGTAAAACAGATTGATAAGAAAAAAATTGGAGTCTCGTCTTTGGGGACGATCCCATTTGAAATGTATTGTTTGAGAAATTTCTTCCGTACCATATGTGTAGTGCTTGCGATAATTATATAACCAAAAAAAAAGCAAAATGCCATTCTACACACAGAAAAATGTTCACATAGATTTGATTAGAATCACGAGCTTACACGATTTTTTGATTTTATGACTTGTTATCAAATCAAAATACAATTAATGAGTTTACTGAAGGCCACGTAGACACGATGTCTGAAGGCCTTGCAGTGCCGTTGTATAATTACGTATCTTATTCAGGCAGCAAGTTCGCGACGAAGCCATGAAGGTGACAGTTTCAACAGTTCAAGTGGCAGATACCCTTCGAATAGCTTTTCAGAGCGCAGGAGTTTCTCACGCGACAGACGGCCGCCTTCTTATTCCACAGGCAGAGATGAATTTCGGCGACCGACAAGACCCATTTCTAGTACCCCTCGAGGAGGGTATCGGGGACGTATCAGCACTAGAGGAATGCGAGGTGCACATCTTAGAGCAGTGCCTCCACGCAGACGTCTGATAGAGAGCTCCTATGCTATTCGGAAACGTTTACCGCCGCGATTGACAACATCTGATTACGCAAGGAGACTTAAAATTTCTAGATTAAGGAGGTAAATCAACATTTTATTCCAGAAATTTCACTGGTTAATACCTGGTATGTTTGAAACACTGTGTGAAATTATGTTATCTATCATGGTGGAGATGCCTTTTACGCTTATTAGATTGAGCCGGAGCATAACAGAGAAATGCGTAATTTGTTCATTGTTTTTTATAGGCCTAAAGTTTGTGTTGTAAAGTGAGACTACTTAGAAGAAACCACACTTTTCTTATATTTTCTAATTGTACTTTTTTCTGACGAGATGCATGGATTGCAGTACTTGCTTCTGTTCTCCACATTAGATAACTTTGTTGTTTCTATGGTCAATAATAAATATGCCAACTGAAATAGAAAAAATACGATGGATGTCCAAAAGAAGAAAATGTTATTTGCTTGCTGTTAATGATGAACTTGGCGCAGGAAAGATGACAAGTCTGACACAAAAAGTTGACATTAATTTTATTTTAATTTATTTGAGTATTGTGGACCTACCATGGATCATACTGTCATTGTCATTTCCTAGCATTAGAATCATCTCTTTAAATTTTTGGGCAACTTCTGAAACTACACCTTTCTTGGGTGAATTTTATTCTTTTGACTGCGTCTTGTAATCCAGTTTCTTGAAGATCTTTCATGTTTTGTGGTACAAAATAAAAGTACTGTAAACGAGGTTGTGCTACATTTTCAATCGATTATTTGAGTAGGTAGGTAAACAGATATATACTACTTTTAAGATACAGGGTGTTATTTTTAACACTTATAGGGTATTGTTAGTATCAAAAAAGTAATATAGGCGTTATGTGCCCTTTTTAGGTCAAACTTAAAATTGTCTGTTCAAAATTTGAAATGTTCACCCGCTTCAGAGATAAGGGGGAAAATAAAAAAATTGTCAATTTCAGAAAGACCCTATATTTTCTTAGTTAACAGAGATACCAAAAAATATTTATTACAAAATTTTCTGTATATTGATTGTTCAATAATCTGAGTCCTTTTTAAAAATAGAACACTGTATACTTTCATCTCATAAAATTCAATATTGATTTAAAAAAGATTTTAAAAACATCAAAAACCGTTTTGAATGTGTTGTTTTTTTGAATCATTTAAACCTTCTTTTAAATTTTTTTAATCTTTGTATCGTTTTCAATTTTTTTATTGATTTTTTTAAATATCCGTGGTGTGTTAGGTATATTTTTGAAAACAGAATTTAATATGCTACCACTTTAGATTAGCTAAGAAAAATATAGGGTCATTTTGAAATTGACAATTTTCTTGATTTTCCTCTATATCTCTTAATGGAGCAAGTACGTATTTTCATTTTGTCATTTTAAGTTTGAGCTAATATTACTTTTTTGATAGCAAAAAGATTCGCGCTTAGTTTTTGCATAAGAAAAAATTCTGCTATGAAAAAAATCAATAGTTCGGTCCAGTCAATTGCGATCTTAAGGACTCAAAATTTTATTTAAGCTGTGCATAAGATTAAATTAAATTAATCGTTCATTGGATAATTTTAGGGTACTGTGTCAAATTAAAATTTCTGAAAGATTTTTGAATTTTCATACATTTCCACTTTCAAAATATTTTTTACATTTTTTTGGAACATTTCTAGCATATTTTTAATGTTTTCGAAAACTACAAGTAGTCCAGGGAATAGAGGGTTTTAATTTGCAAAATGAGAAGTAGTTCCAATTTCTTTTGCATGTCATAGACAGTCATCTGATGGTTAAGAATCTAAGTTTTCGACCTCCCACCCCCTGTGCTTCCCCCGTACCACCCCCAAAACCGCTGAAATTTGGTTGGTTTCTTAATTTTTCAATCATATCGTTTTAATGGTTCACTTTAGAAAAAAATATTATCAGAAATTGTAGACCATAAAATTCTACACAACTTTGATATAATACTACTTTTTTGTGAAATGTTTATTACAAAAGATATAGAGCTCGAAAGTTGGTTATATTTTTAAGAATTCTGAAATTTCTATGTAGATGTTTTAACCAGATTTCATACTTTATCTCTATAATTAAGAGTTTTACGACAAAATATCTTGAATTTATTGTGGTATAAATCCCTCTACTCTGCACCCTTACCAAAGGGGATGAATAATAATTAAACTTGCAACCCTTGCTAGTGAGGATATTTGAATCACTGTGAGATTGTAGCGCTTTCTAATACACTTTTGAAATTAAAAAATTGTCTCATTTCAGTTCAGTTTCACCCCCCCCCCCCCCCCCCCCCGCGCGATATCTATTCCTACCGCGGTTGGGGGGGGGGGATATGAAGGATGAAGCTGAACTGAAGTAAGATAATTTTTTTGTTTCCAACGTAGGTATATTAGAAAGCCCTACAATCTCACAGTGATTCAAATATCCCCACTAGCAAGAGTTGAAAGTTGAATTATTATGCATCCCCTTAGGTAAGGGTGCAGCGTAGGGGGATTTATATCACGATAACTTCAAGATAAAACTCTTAATTATAGAGATAAAGTATAAAATTTGGTTAAAACATCTACATAGAAATTTCAGAATTCTTAAAAATATAAGCAACTCTGTAGCTCGATATCGTTTTTAATAAACATTTTTCAAAAAAGTAGTGTGTATAAAAGTTGTGTAGAATTGTATAGTCTACAATTTCTGATAAAAATAACCTATAAAAAGATATGATTGAAAAACCAAAAAACCAACCAAATTTTTTTGGCTTTAAGGGTGGTACGGGGGAAGCACAAGGGGTGGGAGGTCGAAAACTTGGATTCTTAACCACCAGATGTTCTTTCATGACATGCAAAAAAAATTGGAACTACTTCTCGTTTTGCAGGAAATGGTCCATTTTCAGTCTCTATTTCCTGGACTAAAGCACTGGTAAACATTTTCAAAACACAAATTTTAAAATACTCCCGTCATTTTTCAAATATTTTCAACATTTTTTAAACACGCTCCCAAAACTTTTCAAAATGTGAATATTTACCAAATGTTGAAAGCGATTTTAAAAAATTAAAAATTATGGCAGGATTAGGTAGAAATTATAATTGACAACCCGAGATTTTTTCCTCCCATAAAAACTATAAAAATGAAAGTTTCTTAGGATAAATGAAAAATTCAAGATGGCGGTTACTGTATATCTTTTTTTAAATCAAAAGAGTATATTAGTAAAATTAATTATTTTTAAATTTCAATGAAGTTTAATGTTCATTCATATATTATTTTCTGATTCAATATGGAATCTCTTTAATTAAGCCATGCTGTGAATTTGTTAGTACAATAGGGTTTTTGGGAATTTCGCTCACCAAAATTACACGCGTTTTTTCCTATTGTGTTGGAACTATATTTTATGGATTTTCTGTGACATATATACTATATCTGATACATAACTTCCATGAATTTTATTATCGTCTTGAAGCAAATTTTCATGTATTCCTTTTGGGAGAAACTAACAGTGTCATTACTCATTACCATTACCTATCATGAATGTCCCAGTGTTATCTGTTGTATTTATGTAAGTACAATGGACGTCATGTGGGACGTAAATTATCGACTCCTCTTTGAATCTTACAATTTGCAAAAAAATTGTAGGCCTTCCCTGGGAGTAACAATTCCACTTAGTGGTCCACACATTGGAAAAATTAAAATAAAATTTGTCAATCTTTACGACCTCTGGTGAAAACTATCTTGCAATTTACATTGAACGTATGGCATTAACAAAAGCGACAAGCCGAAGTGTGTACCGGAGAAAATTGTAACAAATCTATACATCACGATGTTATTACATGTATTAACGAAAACGAACAGACGTATGACATGAGGATTCTGAAAACTGCTCTCTTTAAATGATTTGGTAGAAAATGAATCTGGTAAACGTCTCCAAACAGCTGAAAATGGAGTGAAATAGAAAAAGTAAATGTAAAGATTTGTTTTGTTTTCTCTTGATGCGGCGGTAAGGTGGTATTTTGATCTATTACACTGTTGTTAATTAATCACGTTTATTTTTTGTGTAATATTTGAAATTCTGTTGTAACTAATTGTCGTTGTTTAGTGCTATTTCGCATCACGTTATTCGGAAGCATGACGATGATGAGGAAGAGGATGAAAGCGATAAGGAAGAGAGTGAAGAGAAGGATGACAAAGAAGAAATCGATGGAAGCAAGAAGGAAGATGAAGAGATGGAAAATGGTGAAGATGGAAAAGATGAGGACAGTAAAGAGAAAAAGGATTCTCCTAAAAAAGTCAAAAAGGAACTGTCCGACAGCAAAAATGAGAGTGAAATTGAAAAGAAGAGAAAAGACTTCATCAAACTGGCTTGTCCCCATTGCAATATTAGGTGCGTGACTTTCAACAAGTACAGCATTCATTTGCATAGTGGCCGACATATGACGGCCATGCGCTACGTTGCTATGAAGCAGAAATCCATTTTGGCACGCATGCGTCTTACACAACGCAATGCTCAACGCGAACTCGAGAAGTCCACAGAGGATTTGGCGCCTCGTACAAACTTCTGTCCTCTGTGCAAGCTGAACTATAAGCAACCCAAGGCGACTCATCAGGCGTCCGAGGCCCATAAGAGTATGAAGAAGTTTTTGATGCCATATTGTCGTTTTTGCAGCATTACTTTTAAAAGTCCCATGCTGTACGAGACGCACATCTGCTCAATTGAACACATCAAGGTAAAGCGCGAGTAATTCAAATCATTCTTCTCTACTTGTGGTTTTACAGCGTAAAGCCAGAAATTTGAATGCCGATAAGCCGGATCGAGAGGATATGTCTGGAAATGAGGAAGACAATTTAGAAAACTTCATGACCATCGATTCCATTGGAGATTTCGATGGTATGAAACTCTTACACTAGTTCAGATTATCCAGTGAATAAGAATCCGAATAGGATAACACAATGCTTTTTAAGGGGCCAGTTTAACAGTTTTTCTTGATATTTGTTATCAAATGTTATTTTGAGAAAGGGTACTGAAATTTTGAGCAACGTAATCAAACATCTAGCAAAAGTCATTTTTGTCATCGAAATTTAACATATTTCAGATCAACAAAATTTTGGCACTTTTTCCAGGAATCATCCCTTGCACTTGAGGGACAAATGGTCAATACTTATAAAGAGGTAAACGGAGGGTGGCTATATGTCAAACTAAAGAAATCTACCGAGTAAAAACGTCTGTCTTCTCATTTTTATAGCATTTTAGAAAAACTAAAAATGTACTAGACAGACTTTTGCAGAATTTGCGGTAGGTAGGAACATAAAATTTTGGTGGGTGATATGAGTAAAAACGAATTGAATGTCGGAAGGATTTTTTTCCTATCACTTAAGATTTGATCAAACGTGACAATAAAATTTTGAAATTTAGATGGCACATTGCTTACTTTTTGGCGCATTTTCCAACTTATGTTGAAAGGCGCTATTATCGCCTTTCATAACTTGTTTCTCTTTTACTTCTGTGCTGTGTGTTTGAAATTTTCGCTGAATAATGTGCCTTACGCCCCGCAACAGAAATGACCATCAAATGGCACAAAACATAACATTAATTAAATGTTAAAAGTGTTCACTTTCAAGAAAAAAACACATATTGCGTATGCCCTCAGGTAAGAGAATTACGACTTTCACAAAAACTTTCAGCATCCATTTTGGACTGTACAGCTCCCCCTTACCTTCCAATTTTTTTTTAATGTCTGGATGATTCTTAGAAGTGATTCACTTATATTCACTATAAGTTCTTTATTACTTCCGGTTTAGCTGGAATAGACTTAATTTTCGATTTTTAAATAGTACACTCTGTATTTTTTAAATTTTAATACAAAATGGCATCTTAAGTGCAGTAGGTGCTCGACAGTCCGGCACACCGAGTAGTCAGGCGATTCCCTCTATATTCTGGCATTATACAGGGTGTTAATTAAATACTTGTACAAACTTTAATATTCATGTATATGATATGTAATTCAGGAACATTATGTTGCTCCCTCAACATTAAACAAAAAACTCAGTTAATATTTGAGATTCTCGTCATCAATACACCCAGTATCCCGAAATTTGGCATAAGCGAAAAATTGGGGTGCTATGTTCACTTGTCACTTTTTGACAATTTTTTTATTTAGTGCTTTGATGAGTGGATAGTTTTGTGTGGAATCAAAGTATTCCAAAAAAATTCCTTTTTTAAGAATCAAATGAGCCATAAAGCTTGTTTCACACTAAGGCGCCACTCGAGGTACTTTCTCTATTGCTGTGGATCACCTTCACATTATGATTGAAAAATACTGGCCATCTTTTCTCTTATTCCCATTGTACTTCTATTCGGATTCTTATTCAATGATTTGTCTCTGTGTTATCTGTACCATTTCTTTGTGGTACAGGCGTCTAACGAGACAGAAATTATCAGCTCCCGTTTGAAACCTGCATTTTGCTTTAGATCGCAGGCCTTCCCTGGGAGGCACATTATTTCATTTTCAAATTTTTCTTTGTAACACTATTTTTTATTAATAGAAGAAGAAGAGGCGAAGAAAAACGAAGGTGGTGAAGGTAAATCGAAGGAAAAGATCGATGTCGGAATCGAGCAAATTCGCAAAGTCGAAGTTTACTATTGCGAACTGTGTAAAATGTATTTGCCTCGAGTGGAGGAGGGCGGACTGGAAAAGAATCTTTCTAAACATTGCAAACAGCGTACTCATATGCAGCGATACATACGGTACAAAGAAGATAAGGAGTTGGCAAATCATGCGGAACGCTTGCAGCGTAAGGAGACGGCCGAGAAGGAACGCGAAAAGAATAAGGTTATTCTCAAAGACTTGTCTTAGATTTTTATGTCAAGTATTGTAGAATAAGGAACAAGGGGAACCAGACAAAAAGGAATCTAAAACTGACGAGAAGGAAAAGTCTGGCGAAGATGAAGAGAATATTGATGATAAACTATGGGCAGATGACGTTAATAAAGATCTTGGCGATATATTAGCGGAAGCGGAATCGGGTAATAAGAGTTCGGATGAGGACGAAGATGCAGGTGGGCAACGATACGACAGGTAAACTTATCGCAATGTTGTCTTGTTTTCCTAGTATAGATAGATCTATGCAGTGCGTCTTAAAGCTATCCTATGATTTGTGTGGTTCAAATTATACCACATAGCATGGTTGCAATTTTATAGACACGCTGTATTCTATGTTACATGCGCTAAAGTTGTTTCTTTTCCTTTTACAAGGTTACGTTACAGCGAAAAAGATGGCGAAGTAAAAAAAGATGGGGAGCCAAAGGACGAAGCAGCAACCGAAAAGAAAACCGAGGATAAGGTTGAGGAAGCTAAATAAATACCTATAATTATGAACGTTTCTAGTATACAATGTTAAATTATATAAGTGTACTTTTTTTAAAATTTAGTTTCATAATTTTAGTTTGTAGATGTTAAGATAATTCGTGTACTGCTGTGTAGCAATAGCATTGTAATTATAATAAATGTTTCGACATTCAATTGTATATTTTTTTGCTCTTAGTTTTTGTATCCGTGAAATGTCGTTTTTGAATGTATAATCATTTTGACTGGGTGGTTTACACAGCCGATATTGCACAAGTTTTAATGTGTTGATGTAAATTTTGCGTCGCACATGAATTATTTTGTTTGGAGCACAGCAGTGCCAATACTGCTGCCAATGTTAAAACCACTTTCTTGGACATCATCCAAATTATGAAGTAGGTGTGTCTGTACTGTAGGCGGTGATAGTGCTCGTTTTTTGTACAGGGTGTCCCATTAACAATGGTTACAGGCCATATCCATTGAACTCCATATTTATGGAACCGTTAATTGCACAGTTTCGGGAAAAAATTTTTGTTAAGGACGGCATACGAATTGAAAAATTGAATCATTTATGAAATGGGGCAACCATGATTCAGCTATTAAATATCAGAGGTCGCAGCATGTTTTAAAATTGAAAGATAGTGAAACATTATTTTTGTAGTAAACAGGTGGTTGACATAGATTAAATTACATTTAAAGGTACACGCAAAAAACCATTATGCACTATTACCAGAGTTATTGAGTTATTATTTTTATAATAATGCTTTGACGTGGTGAAAAAGGATACATAGGGAAATTTGCTTTATTTAGAAAAAAAACTGTTTTTGTTTATTTTGTCATTCCTACAATTAATTGTAATCATTATTTTCATTAAACTTCATACTATGCGATCAAAAAAGAGTTGTCGAGTAACCTTTGGATTTTTTGGTTACCCGAAAAGTCCGCGACTCGATTGTCAGTCCTTTTTTGATCGCTCGTTATATGACAAGCCGGAGAAATCATACTGGGGTTAATAGGGGGCGTAGAGTCCATATCATTGGATAGTTATAAATGCCCTCGAAATTGGCAGAGAATGCCAGAGGTGGAGAATATCGAGAGTAGATCCATTCAATGATAGATCTGGGTTCAGCAGCTACGACCCCCCCTCCTCCAATGTTATGTTAGTTATGTATAATGCATATGCAATAAATAAGAAATGCATTTTTGTACCCCTGTGATTTTTTAGGAAATGCACGTCGTAGGATAGACATAGGATACAGGCAGCGTTACACAATCGTCTAAAATTTCCAAACGATTTTCTTTTTCGTAGGGTCGCCCAAGCTCATTCAAATCACAAATGTCATTTTAGCTTATTAGTAAATGAGAAATGAATGTTGGTATAGGTCACGTTTATGTACTCGTCTTTAGACAAATAACCATTCATTGTACCACAGACAAAATACTACAGACGGCTCATGAGATATACGAAATGTTTGCGCTGAAAAAACATCCGTCTGCTAGCGCTACTGCCGTAAAATGTTCAAATGCTTAGCTCGTAAATGCACTTTTTCATCGTAAACGAATGGTTGGAAACTGTACTGTAATACTGTTAAATAAATATGAGAAGGCATGCGTAATTTAAATGATTTAAAGAAAAGAATATCATATTTCCTTAAGTCAAAACACTTTATCTGAAGGTCAGGATATCCCATCTAAGGTGCATATTATAATTACGAAAGTTAGGATATTTGCAAATAAATTTTCTCGTTATTTTTTTACGGATACGGATTAGATTACAACGGAATGACACCATTTATTCAAAAATACATTTTAATGAGGTGGGCCATTTTCGCTGAGACGGAGCTCCTCCGTTTTTGCATTGTGTAACCATTTATTGTGGGATGCCGAACTTTGAATTAAGGTTTAAAGGGAATCGCATTACTTAACCGTTAAGGTATATAAAAAAAGACACTTTAAGCTTAACACTTGAACAGTTCAGACACCTTTTCTTTTCATAAAGACGTATTTTTAGCGCATTTCCACAAAAATAAAAAAAAGATGCGCTATTGTGGCCACTTTGTCCGTCCGTCCGTCCGTCCGTCCGCTCATTTTGCAACGCTACTAGTTCTTTATCTTAAGAGCTATTGTTCTACTTTTTTCGCTATTTGGTTCGTTATGGTGTCGAGTCTTGTACCAAGGAAGGAATTTTTTCGGTACCGCTTACAAAAAAAGTTATTGTAAAAAAAACAAAAAACCGTTTTTTACATGTTCCATAATTTTACACTTTTGCCGTTTATTAACGATCCTAGAGATCGTTTATAATTTTTCATTGCTATCTGTCGCCTGCCGGTTGGTCTCTCCGTCTGTTCCTTTGTCTGTCTGTCCATCTATCTGTCCGTGTGAACGATAACTTTGTTTAGAAATGTTCAATCGCTTTTACATCTCCGTTAGTTATGAACTGAATTGCATGAAATTCAATATGGGCATAGCTTTAGCCATATAATACGCAATGCCAAAAGTTGAATGGAATCGATTCAAAATTCACAGTGCCCTTTTCGCATCTCGACCATTTATAAACCGAATTGCAAACTTTTTTACTTATAAAAGTATTTGAATGAAATTTGATACATAGGCACTTGGTATAAAGGAAAATCAAACGCCAATTTCAAAATTTGGTTTTGCGCATGCGCAGTGCCAACTTTTTTATTTATGGAAGAATTTAAACGAAATTTGATACATAGGCACTTGGGAAAATCAAACGCCAGTTTCAAAATTTGGCTTTGCGCATGCGCAATGCCAACTTTTTTATCTATGGAACGATTTAACGATTTTAATCTTGATGTTAGTTTTGCTTTTATTTAAACTGTATATGTATGACATTTCATTTAATTGCTTCCATAAATATGAAAGTTGGCACTGCGCATGCGCAAAACCAAATTTTGAAACTGGCGTTAAATTTGCTTTTATTCCAAGTGCCCATGTATCAAACTTCATTTAAATACCTTCATAAATAAAAAGTTTGCAATTCAGTTTATAAATGGTCGAGATGCGAAAAGGGCATTGTGAATGTTGATCGATTAGGCTCAATTTTTGGAATTGCGTTTTATATAGCTAAATCTATACGCATATTGAATTTCATGCAATTCGGTTCATAACTCACAGAGATGTCAAAAGGGCCTTCCCTATTTTTTGGGCTACATTGCCAATTCACGAACTCCGATCTACAAATTTGATAAAGAATCCGTGTACTAAATTTTACCGTCATCGGTCCATTCGTTATCGAGATATCGTGCTAACGGACGAACTAGGGAATGCAATACCGGGATCCCGCGGGATTTGCGGGACTGAGGAATTTGTGCGGAATCCCGCAAATACCGGGATCCCGCGGGATTAACTTCTAACAATCCCGCAAATACCGGGATGAAGATTTTGCTGCGGGATTGCATTCCCTAGGACGGACAGACACCGCAAAATTATAAGCTCGCTAGGGCTCGTTCATAAAGCCATACTTCGCTTGCGATGACTGGTGATCAATCAAACTTGCTTGAATTTCAAACCATCGCCCAAAGTAGCATCGCATCGCATAAAATAAATGGAGGTTTGAATTTATCGCATCGCACAGCATTTCATCGCCCATCGCGCGATAGCCAGCTGTCTGAAAGTATATTAAAACGATCGTACGCCAGTATGGATTTTTTGAAATAACAAGCATTTACCCTACTTATTTTTCAAAACATTAAACCCATATTAAATAACAATTAGGTACCTATAGTAAATAATAGGTATTATTTCAATTTCATCCTATACAGATATCAGATATTAACTCATTGAGGACATTAGGAATAACCAGCCGCTATGTTTAACAATTTTCTACTAGTTACAACCTTTGCAAATGAATAAACAAAGCTACAACTTGTTTGTGAGATTGTCGTACTATAAAGTGGAGTTCATTCTCTACAAAGAATAAATGATAAACTTTTATCGCAGACGGTGTAACACTATACCTTTAGGTATTACCTATGTTATATAAATAAAAGATTTTTTTTCTCTCTTCTGCTATAGGGACGTTGCAGAAATCTTTCTAAGAATGAACTTTAATTTTAATGTTTGGGTTTGAAACTGTACTAGAAAGTTAATTTGGATTTAACACACTTGGCGGTGAAATCCAAATTTCGCGTAGCATATTTTTACATGGCGTGATATATCTGGAGTATTTTAATCTGTATCCGAGCGTAGCGAGGATTGTAAGACATCTAAGGCTGTTATGATTGCCTTAACATCAGCGGTTTGTTCAATAGTTTATCGGTTGCAGGCGCACAATCCCTTACTTTTGGGCAATTTCCTAAATCAAATAACATTTTTATCGTAATCATCAAAGTTGCCGTAGATGTCGGTTGCTATGTTAAAATTTGGTTGTTATAGTTGCGAGTGTTGCTAATCAACAAAACCTAATTTTTCATCTAATTAATTAGAAAATGAGTACTGTACATTTGCCTGAAAACGTACGAGAAAGTGCTAACGAAGCTTTTAAGTCTCTATAATTCCAACTAAATCGAAAGTTCGATATGAAAAATATTATGCCGATTTTCAGGACTGGAGAAAAGACGATCAATTTCTCATGTGCAAGGTATACAAACATGTCAGAAACGCATAATATGCTTGACTTGTAATGCTTTTTTCTAGGTAGCAGCCGTTTTTGGTTTATGTGGGGCTACACTATGCGATGAAATTTACAATTTGGGCGCAAATGATGTTAAAAGTGAAGATGTCCTTATTGTTACAATTAACAAATCAAAAACCTATACCTAAACCCACAGGACTCCATTAATTATGTGGAAATCGTCAAAAAATATATGGGTTTGAGACCACAACATACGAAACAGAACCATTTCTTGGTTTCTACAATTGCGGTAAATGTAGTACTCGGAGGATTTTTCCTAATAAAGATATAACTATAGTTTTGTTTAATGGTATGGTAAAATATTACACTACTCATTTGTCATATTAACATACTCACTTGTCATTTTATATATCAATGTGGTTACGATGTTGTTTACAAGCGAACTTTTTGACAATTTAAGGACGATTATACCGCCTGCAACCGATAAACACTTTTACCTCCGTTTATAGGCAGATCAAAAACACAAAAGCATAAGGTTATTAATTGTTTCCTCGATTGTTTCTATTTGGTGTATCCTTTGTTGGTACCGTTCGGCGGCACAGCCACTATTTTTATTACGAACAATAAAACATTCGACCATATTAAGTTTTTTGTGATTAGAAAACATCTTTAATTTAAATTGTATTTACGAAACTGTCATCTTTCAACTAAAACAATGTACAGCAGTATTTTGTTTGTTTATTGTTTTCCATGGCATAATGCTGTGTACGTTTAATAGTGTATTCAATATGATTATTAATTTAACTTTCATATAACTCTCGCCAGGAAAGATTGCCGGTCACAGCACACCTTGTGTCGATCTACAATCTATGTTTTTCTTAAGATGCGAGCGACTTCCAGAATAGGATCGTGGTAATGTTGAACGAAATAGTTATTTGTTTCATTAGTACAAAAAATGTCAGTTTTCGGGACGAGGAAGATAGTTGCTGGACGACGCGTTAGCGGAGTCCAGCAACCTTCCGAGTCCCGAAAACGCATTTTTTGTACGAATAAAACATAAAATTTTTTCTCCAACCCCCTTTACTTCAAATTATATTCGAATTTAGATTCAGTCACAGTTCCACTACTAGTGTAAGAACTTCTGCTTTCTTGTCCTCAAGTGTCATGCCACTCTAGTTTTTAGGTTAACTTATAACCTATTCGTTCTTACTTCTCACCTCTCGCGACTTTGTAGGGAGCAAATCTTGAGGTAGCATGTTCTGCCGTTTCTGTAATCTCTGGCGGAGTGCAATCCATGTCGCTATCAGTTTCAGTCATTTTATTGTATACACAATTAATATTGTTATATTTTGTATTGAAATAAAAAACTTACCGTACAATTTTTTAATTAAAATTAATTGCAATTAACTTTTTCAAATTTTGAATTCAAAATGACAGATAATAGTGCAATGGGTCTGAAGTATAGATGGCGTTACGCGCGACGGCGGGTTGTATACGTATTAAAATTACGTTCACGGAATATGTAAATTACGTTACACATGGTTTAAATAAAAATAGCGAGCGTAAATCATTTTCAATACATGTACATACGTATAGGTAACAGCATTATGCATTGAATATGCAAAAATATTTGATTTGTATGTATAGAAATATCTTACAACCTGCAATGTAAAACGATGTCAATGTGACATATCTCCGTGATTGTAATTTTTAATTGGCCAACTTTCAAGGTCAATTTCTTTTTGGTACTAGGACCAAAAGTATCTACTTTTTGTACAGTTGCCATGGTGAAAGCGATTAATCCGCAAAACGTCAATTTTACGTACCGAACACTGTCACAAAATAGCGTCTTATTCAGGTGGTTGGAGAAAAAGTCTTTTTGTTCAACATTGACACCAGTGGCGGCTCGTAAGCTGCGTAGAAGGTAGTTCCAAATTGTGTCCCCCTCCCCATTATTTTAATAGTTACAAATTTTTGTTTTCATATTATTCCAGTTATTTAGATTTTCAGTATAATTCGAATATTTATAATGCAAGTGACGGAAACAAATCTAGCCCCTTTAATCTCTTTGGAGACTTGTTTCATAAGTATACTTCAAGTATGCATTTCAGTAATTCATTTTGTGTTGTTTTAGATGAGAATTCGTATGGAAAGTGTTACTTTCTTCACGATTTGTACTATCCGTTTCCATGGCGTTTAGTCCGATCTATAAACAACAGCAACATTTTATTTGCAGTTTTATTAATGAGGCCGAAGTGTCATTTTTAACAATAGTTGTACAAATAACTATTCAAATCTTTATCTAAACAAGTACTGAAATTTATTAATTCTCTGAATACCTACTCCTTTATTTTCGGATTTATCGCTATTGTTGTGTCCTCTTAAAGAAGATTCAGACACATTTCGTTTTCTAACAATATTTAAGTCTGGTAACGGCCTGCTTAATTGCTTTATTTAAAGTCTATCTTCCAGAGAATGCATGGAAAAAGGTTTATTTAAATGATTTTTTAATTTGTGTATTTTATGTACCTAACAGTTAATCTGGGAAGTGTAATCTTAGGGTCCGTGAAGTTAGCAGCACATTGAAGGCACAAATGTCGAGACTAGGTGGGTTGGTTAGTGCTTCGTTTGTGCTGTAAAAAGTTAGCCAGCAAAACATACCGTTTGGAAATTATTTCGATTTTTAGATGTGCTGCTAACTTCGCACACCTTTGTCGGCACAAATCTCGGGACTGGGTGGATTGGTTAGTGCTTCGTTTGTGCCGGTTTGTGCCGTAAAAAGTTTGCCAGCAAAACATACGGTTTGGAAATTATTTCGACTTTTAGAGGTTCTGCTAATAGGCCAGTCATTGAGGATTTTTACCTGGAAGTAGCTCGGGAAGTACAAAAATTTTGTATGCTTGAGTGCGTAGAACTAAAATTCATAAAATGCGCAATTCTAAACTTGCCGCCGGGGCCGCCATCTTACCAAGATGGCCGTCAAAAGCGGTTTTCCGCCGATATCTCCAAAACTGTGCATTTTACGAGAAAATATGTGGTGAGCAAAATTAAAGAGAAAAAAATTTCCTACAAAAAATGTGGTTAGCATATTTCCACTAAAGTTAGCCCTTGCGCAGAAAAGCAGAAATTTTTAATAACCAATGGCGTGTATCAAAATAATTGATTAATCATTTAATTAAGTAATCACATTGATTAATCATTAGTCTATGATCAATTAATTTTAAGTAACATTACATTCTCTATTTACGCAGGCCTGACGGACCTGGCGGTTCGTTAATGTCACTGTTTTCATTGCCGAATACGTTTATCCCTATTTCGGGATCAACGTTGGCTTCTTTGAATTCGTCGGATTCTCCTTCTTGAGTCGATAAAGGAATATCGATACATATTCCACAAATTAAGTTTGTGCCGGTTTGTGCTGTATCGCCAGGAAAATATTTTCCTGGAAGAAGTGATTTCGATTTTTAGATGTCAGTAGATGTTTGCTATACCTTCGCACACTTTTGTGGGCATAAATTTCGAGACTAGATGGATTGGTTAGTGCTACGTTTGTGCCGGTTTGTGGGGTAAAAAGTTTGCCAGCAAAGCATTGCCTTTGAAGGTTATCTCAATTTTTAAATGTTCTGGAAACCTTCTACACTTTTGTCGCTATACTGTTGAAACTAAGTATAATGTTAATGTCACGCATGGGTTAATGCTATCTTTGTGCCGGAATGTATAGTAAAAAGTTTGACCAAAAAAGGGAATGTGTGAAAACTCCCAGCACGTTTTTAATAAGTATTATAGCTTTCACACAAGTGTAGTGTGCTTTTGATGACACTTTATTGTCTAATTTGTTGACAATTGCATGCCATACATTTGCAGATGGTTTGTTTATATAAGATCATCCTTGTGTTGGAGCAGAACGTGTCTGTTAGCTTCGTTTTTTCAATTACAGCCTTTCGCGGCGTGTTGTACCAAATGTAAAATAATTGAAGTTACAATTAGCATCACTGTCTGTGGTGTACTTAGTCATTCGTGAGATTGGGTCTCCAAATGGTAAAGAACTCAAGGGATAACTGTTATATAAGTCCAAATCTGCTAAATCCGATTGCACTACATGAAATAGGTAGATAAGATTCCCTAAGTTCTGCCGTTGTATATACAACATAAGTGTATGGAGTCGGGTAAATCATATCGGACCTAATCTCGTGTGTTTTGTGGAACATCTTGTATATTTTAATCTAAAAAGGTAGCATATTAAATATTTTATTTTATTTTTGCTTTTATTTTGGAGTGGGCGGGGTTTCATCCAAGGTCGCTCTACCAACCCAACCCACTATACATTTACAAATATCTATGACCGAACGCCGATTCTAACCAGGGACCCGTAGTACCGCACTCCAGCCTAAACTGAATTGCGCCACACGGCCTGATAAAAATATAACACACCATGAATGATACTGGTTTTCTATACGATTTTTTAAAACTTTATTACTTTAAGTCACAGTAGGCTATGAAAAATAATCTTTTATTTCGTTCTCAAGTTTCTATAATTTTTTTATTTACTTTCTTGTGCCAGACTCGGTCTGTTAAAATGTTTCCAGTTACAATGTCAACACAGTTTAGTTTTTAGATCAGCTTTGGTTTCACATCGCCTACTGTGGTTTAAAGTAGTATATAAAGTGTATATAAATCGCATATATCATCTATGATATTTCTTTTCCGCACCCATATATGGGTAAGTAAAGTATTGTTTTCATCACAGAAAAAAGTCCGTTGGTCGTTGTCCGGGTTGTAATTAGCACGATAACTCAAAATTGAATGGGACAAATTGCGTATATTTTTTCAGTCCTTGCCGCGTGGAGAAAGCACCCACTAATTTCCAAACTGGTAGGCCATAATCTTCTGCGCATGCGCAAAAGTAACTTTGTTACTTATGGACCGATCTTACTGAAATTTTAACATTAGCATCCTTTACTAAAGGCAAATCGATCGATTATTTCAAACATATCAAAAGCTTCTTTCGCGCAATGTGTGAAATTTTAACGGTAAATCAAATTGAATATCCATGTAGTTAATTGCCAAATCGATTAGATACTTCGCCCAATAAAAGGCGAAGCGATGTATGAGAAGTAAATCCAATGAAAAGAAAGTGCTGGGTCTCAACAGATGCTACCGTGCGGAAAAGTTAAGTTTTGATTTTTGATATTGATATTGAAATTGATTAAAGAACTTAAGAACAACTTCAAATACTCATTTAAAAGCTTTAAACTGGAATCCAAACCGTAAGGTTTTTTTGACGGTGGATCATTATCTGAAATTTTTTTACTGTCATTTCTAATTCCTAGTCTATCATGGAAAGCGTTTATTCTGACCATTCCATGCTATAGTAATTTATTTTAGAGATTTTAGTCCATAAAACAATAACTTCAAGGCAGTATTTTATTATTATTAATGGAAAAAAGAAATTTTCCTTTCAAGCGACTGTGAGGTGGCGCCGCCTAACGAAGGTAATCAAAAGTAAGTGCTTAGTGGGCATTAGGGATAGAAAGAGAAACAGTGGCGCATGGTTTTCTTGCGTGGGAGTGTGATGGTGTGGTTAGAGCTGCATATCAATTAGTCACGTGCAAGGTCACGTGCTATAGGTATAGCGCTCTTATCGTAAAATTAACATAATCAAATCACAAACCAAACAAATAAAGTCCATAATGCTGTAAGTAAGTTCTTAAAGGGATTGAATATAACAATATATAACTAATTGATTTAACTAATAAAATTTGAAAATTGATATGTCTCACCATTGAAGATGGAGACGACTAAAATAAAATCTTAAAATTAATTGATCATAGACTAATTGATTAATCAATTTGATTAATTAATTAAATGACTAATGAATTATTTGGATAAAATATACGCCACTGGTTATTAAAAATTTCTGAATTTCTGCGTAAGGGCTAACTTTAGTGAAAATATGCTAACTACATTTTTTGTAGGAAATTTTCGTTTCTTTAATTTTGCTCACCACATATTTTCTCGTAAAATGCGCAGTTTTTGAGATATCGACGGAAAACCGCTTTTGACGGCCATCTTGGCAAGATGGCGGCCCCGGCGGCAAGTTTAGAATTGTGCATTTTATGAATTTTACTTCTACGCACTCAAGCATACAAAATTTCTGTACTTCCCGAGTTATTTCCAGGTAAAAATCCGCAATGACTGGCCTATTAGCAGAACCTCTAAAAATCGAAATAATTTCCAAACCGTATGTTTTGCTGGCAAACTTTTTACGGCACAAACCGGCACAAATGAAGCACTAACCAATACACCCAGTCCCGAGATTTGTGCCGACAAAAGTGTGCGAAGTTAGCAGCACATCTAAAAATCGAAATAATTTCCAAACGGTATGTTTTGCTGGCAAACTTTTTACGGCACAAACCGGCACAAACGAAGCACTAACCAACCCACCTAGTCTCGACATTTGTGCCTTCAATGTGCTGCTAACTTCACGGACCCGTAATCTTACACAGAATTTAAAAAAATTGTTCGACTTATCACGACTGAAACAAGGAAAACTGCGCACAGCATAGTAATACACGTACACATTATTCAATTGTGCTTATGAGCCAAACTTCTGATGGCTCAAGTTGTATGTATAAAACGCTACTTCTGTTTCGCTCCTCCCACCCCTCTTCTTCCCGCGGAAGTCCACACATGTAGGAAAATACGAGCCAGTTTCAGTTTGGCACGACTCGACCGTATTTGAAGTCCACGGATAAGCACAAATGAATTCTTCTTGGTACCTAATTTATCAAATCATTTACTTTTTTTGTTTTAAGTTTTAAAGCACAATTATGTACTCTAGTGAGCACAATTAATAATAGTTAATTATATTTTAAGAATTGATAATTAGCAGGTTCCTTGAGGTGGTGCCATGGCTCCTTGGCTCTTTATAGAGAGCCGCCCCTGATTGACACGATACTATTCCGGAAGTCGCTTACATCTTTAGAAAAACATAGATCGTAGATCGGGATCAAGTGTTCTGTGACCGGCAATCTTTCCTGGCGAGAGGTTTAGTTAATTTTCGAAGATGGCCTTTAAATATGTTAAATGTGCCACAGTTACACTATTGGGGATTACGATAATTCCACCGTTTTAACCGGGTTGGTAGAAATCACCATAGAAACAATAGTGTCAATAATTGTAACCATACCAAAATCTACCAACCCGGTTAAACTGGTTGAATTATCGTAAATCCCCATTACGTATCTCATTAGATATTGTTTTCCATGGCAAACTCTGTTTATTTACCTTTCAATAATACAAAAATTCCTGCAGCACGTTTATTTATTAAAATACAATTAGCAAGCATTAGGTATATCGTTATAAAGAGAAAAATTTGTCCTTTTTAAAAATGTCAAAGCCAAGTATGACTACCTACCATTTAAAAAAAATTCACAGATCTCGCAATCCTTGCACCCATCGGAGACATTGGAAATGATAACCCTATAACCTATAAAGTAATAAATAACCCTTCACACGTAAACTTTCTGAATAATAAGCGGCGTACATCCTTGTATTACTATCACGAGCGATGTGCGAGAAATTTAATTGCCCACTGCCGTATGGACAATATCCGCGACTTTTCCTGAATCTACCGATTGCAGTCGAGTACGGTACAATCAACACTAGACGCGACACCACTTGTCTTCTTTTCTACTCAGGTCAGGAAACTGGTAAATTCATACCCATACAAAACATAAGCAGTTCCAATGCTAAAATAAAAGATTGTATTATAACTCAAAAACTGTAAAATCGAGAAGGAAATTAGTTGTTGACGGACGGACGGACGACAAAGTGCAGCCAATAGCGATTTTTCACTTTAAGGAAAATACACTAAAAACTCACCCTTGATATATGTACGTAGTTTGAATCATTATGTTTATAGTTATAGAAGTGAAGATTATGGACTAGACGTATTCTATCGTTAATTCCCAAAAAACTTTCAGCTAGTTTATTATAATTATCACACAATGAGACATAGGTATGCATAATTAATTCATTAAGAATTAAGAAGTAAGAGAGACCTTTTTGGTTGAATTGCGACTTGCGTCTCAGGCGACTCATTACGTTACCTACTTATTTTCGGGTAAGTCTTAGATTGTTATTCTTATGGTCTCTGAGTGCCAGCTATACTCGTGTATAATCGATTTGTTAACATAAGTAATCTTAAACGAGTTAATGAGGAAATGTAATTGCCTGATTGGTCGCACAGCTGAACTGTCATTAATTGTGAAACGTCAGTACAAATTAATATAAGTTTATACAACCAAGGTATACTTAACTATTATGAATGGCATACAGGAAATCATTCTGTATTGTTACGTACTGATACCGTTTTCCTATACTTTTTGCTGAAGTAGGTACCTACTTATACTTATGCAACACTATAAGTAGCGCGGGAATGTGCTTTGTGCTCCTCTGCCCTAGAGGGTTAATCTCGAAACCCAAAATATAATCGGAACAAGTCGTGGTCTCTCTGAAATTTCTGTACTTCCCGAGTTATTTCAGGTTAAAAATCCGCAATGACTGGCTATTAGCGAAAAAACCTCTAAAATCGAAATAATTCAAACCGTATGTTTTCTGGCAAAACTTTTTACGGCACAAAACCGGCAAAACAACCTACTATGGAAAACGTATCACAAAAATAAAAAAACAAAAAAAACACCAAAAAAAAACCCAAATCATACCAAAAAAAAAAAAAAAAACAAAAAAAAAAAAATCTAAAAAAACCACATTTCAACACAAAAAAAAAAAAAAACAAAACAACAAAACAATCAAAACAAAAAAAGGAACTAAAAACAAAGCCATACAAAAAAAAAAACAAACAAAAAAAAAAAAACCAAAAAAACACAAAATAAATGAAGCAACTAACCAATCCACCCAGTCCCGAGATTTGTGCCGACAAAAGTGTGCGAAGTTAGCAGCACATCTAAAAATCGAAATAATTTCCAAACGGTATGTTTTGCTGGCAAACTTTTTACGGCACAAACCGGCACAAACGAAGCACTAACCAACCCACCTAGTCTCGACATTTGTGCCTTCAATGTGCTGCTAACTTCACGGACCCGTAATCTTACACAGAATTTAAAAAAATTGTTCGACTTATCACGACTGAAACAAGGAAAACTGCGCACAGCATAGTAATACACGTACACATTATTCAATTGTGCTTATGAGCCAAACTTCTGATGGCTCAAGTTGTATGTATAAAACGCTACTTCTGTTTCGCTCCTCCCACCCCTCTTCTTCCCGCGGAAGTCCACACATGTAGGAAAATACGAGCCAGTTTCAGTTTGGCACGACTCGACCGTATTTGAAGTCCACGGATAAGCACAAATGAATTCTTCTTGGTACCTAATTTATCAAATCATTTACTTTTTTTGTTTTAAGTTTTAAAGCACAATTATGTACTCTAGTGAGCACAATTAATAATAGTTAATTATATTTTAAGAATTGATAATTAGCAGGTTCCTTGAGGTGGTGCCATGGCTCCTTGGCTCTTTATAGAGAGCCGCCCCTGATTGACACGATACTATTCCGGAAGTCGCTTACATCTTTAGAAAAACATAGATCGTAGATCGGGATCAAGTGTTCTGTGACCGGCAATCTTTCCTGGCGAGAGGTTTAGTTAATTTTCGAAGATGGCCTTTAAATATGTTAAATGTGCCACAGTTACACTATTGGGGATTACGATAATTCCACCGTTTTAACCGGGTTGGTAGAAATCACCATAGAAACAATAGTGTCAATAATTGTAACCATACCAAAATCTACCAACCCGGTTAAACTGGTTGAATTATCGTAAATCCCCATTACGTATCTCATTAGATATTGTTTTCCATGGCAAACTCTGTTTATTTACCTTTCAATAATACAAAAATTCCTGCAGCACGTTTATTTATTAAAATACAATTAGCAAGCATTAGGTATATCGTTATAAAGAGAAAAATTTGTCCTTTTTAAAAATGTCAAAGCCAAGTATGACTACCTACCATTTAAAAAAAATTCACAGATCTCGCAATCCTTGCACCCATCGGAGACATTGGAAATGATAACCCTATAACCTATAAAGTAATAAATAACCCTTCACACGTAAACTTTCTGAATAATAAGCGGCGTACATCCTTGTATTACTATCACGAGCGATGTGCGAGAAATTTAATTGCCCACTGCCGTATGGACAATATCCGCGACTTTTCCTGAATCTACCGATTGCAGTCGAGTACGGTACAATCAACACTAGACGCGACACCACTTGTCTTCTTTTCTACTCAGGTCAGGAAACTGGTAAATTCATACCCATACAAAACATAAGCAGTTCCAATGCTAAAATAAAAGATTGTATTATAACTCAAAAACTGTAAAATCGAGAAGGAAATTAGTTGTTGACGGACGGACGGACGACAAAGTGCAGCCAATAGCGATTTTTCACTTTAAGGAAAATACACTAAAAACTCACCCTTGATATATGTACGTAGTTTGAATCATTATGTTTATAGTTATAGAAGTGAAGATTATGGACTAGACGTATTCTATCGTTAATTCCCAAAAAACTTTCAGCTAGTTTATTATAATTATCACACAATGAGACATAGGTATGCATAATTAATTCATTAAGAATTAAGAAGTAAGAGAGACCTTTTTGGTTGAATTGCGACTTGCGTCTCAGGCGACTCATTACGTTACCTACTTATTTTCGGGTAAGTCTTAGATTGTTATTCTTATGGTCTCTGAGTGCCAGCTATACTCGTGTATAATCGATTTGTTAACATAAGTAATCTTAAACGAGTTAATGAGGAAATGTAATTGCCTGATTGGTCGCACAGCTGAACTGTCATTAATTGTGAAACGTCAGTACAAATTAATATAAGTTTATACAACCAAGGTATACTTAACTATTATGAATGGCATACAGGAAATCATTCTGTATTGTTACGTACTGATACCGTTTTCCTATACTTTTTGCTGAAGTAGGTACCTACTTATACTTATGCAACACTATAAGTAGCGCGGGAATGTGCTTTGTGCTCCTCTGCCCTAGAGGGTTAATCTCGAAACCCAAAATATAATCGGAACAAGTCGTGGTCTCTCTGAGTATCAAATATGAGCGTTTTTGAACGAACGACTGGGCGGAAGGACAGACGAACGGACGGACTTTCAGAGTTTTTGACATTAATAAAGTACCTTAATTATGCCCGTTTGCACCGACAAATTTAAGCGGAGCTTAGCTTAAGCGTCCCTTAAAATCCATGGCAACGATTATTGAGACAATGGTTGCCATGGATTTTAAGGGACGCTTAAGCTAAGCTCCGCTTAAATTTGTCGGTGCAAACGGGCATTAATAACAAAGATTTACGTACGGAAATTAAGTGTCCGATCCCTCTACGGAAACTCGAAAAAAACATTTGAGCCATTGACTGTATAGAGTTGAGAACAAAGCTCATTCAGAGAAGAAAAGTTGTAGGCTCGGTTGTAGGTAATTAAGTGTATAACTTATTTTTTTTGTATACCTATCATATTTAGATAATGCTACAAAAAACGACGGTTTCCATAGGAGAAGATGTTTGTGTTTTTATTCACAAATTCCATAAAAAAAATGCGCTATTGTGGACACTTTGTCAACTGCTGAATCACCCAATAAAGCTATATTATTATTACAATTTTGTACTGTCTGTCTGCCTGTCCGTCTGCCTGTCGGTCCATGTGCACGATAACTTTGGGCAGAAACGCGTTACACGGTCGAGACTTTTTATTCAAATTTTTCATGTTTACACTTCTTTTTTGACACGCGTTAGTTTAAAAATATGGGCTTCTTTTATACCCATAATTAGGTATCTACTACTTTTTACATTGTTTCTACAGTTAATATTGAATTCACTTTACCTAGTTCGCCATGAATTGGTTCTAAAAATCAAAACGAGAATTTATTGAGCTCATAAAGCTACAACATTTTCTCTGCTAGTTTCCAAGATCTCCATACCATAAGCATAAGAAGAAACTCACCCTGTATAAATGAAACAGTCATCGCGCATTTAATTCAAGAGAGAGAAGGAGAAAGTATATCCCAATGCATGTATCGATTGACCAAATCTCAGAAAATATTAAAGCTTTGAGGTACAGTTGCGAAGAGGATATGCTGGATATTATTTTTAGGTTGATACAATCACCGCTAAGAGGCGAAACAAGAGGACGATATTTTCTCTAAACATTTTTCAAATGCAATGATATAACGAAAACGGTACCTATTTTATCGTAAAAATTGGAAAATTTTTAAACAGAATTTTAGTCAATGATCATTTATTATAGTTAAATTCGGGTTTTTATTAAAGAAATTCGATTGTTCATGCATATTGCTATTATTAACACTAACTAAAATGTCACTCGAAATGTTTTTTTTTTAATTATTTTTATTTTCGATTTTTTTATAAACATGTTATAGGTACCTTTTTGAAATCAAGATTTTTTCTATTAGAAAGTCTTTACAATGGCTCCCTCATGAAAAACAAAAGTTGGTATCATCTCAAAGAACAGAAAAAGTTCCATAAAAAAAGTCTGTTTAGTTTTTTAATACCTCCCCAAATAACGATTTTAAAGCCAAAAATCAAAAACATGAATTATGTTATTTTTCGCCATATTTAGGAAACTTGAGAGAGGGGGTAAATTTTGTTTTCTGACTATCAACATGGTCGCCAATCTCAACAACCAATCAAAAATTAGACACTATTATCGCCCCTGTCTCGTGTAAAGTCACTGTAGGTAGGTGTACTTAATAGAGCCCTCTATTGAACCGCGATATAAACATGTATACTTTTCAAAACTGTTAATGAGGTTCAGTAAAATCACGCTTATGTTATGGATTAGATCTCGCTGCAAAAAATGTAAAGTTTTTACAATTCGCAAGCGTAATTTTACTGAACCTTATTAACAGTTTTGAAAAGTATATGTTTATACAGGTTATTTCTTCGCCATTAGAAAAACTAGTCGTTTATTATTGAACCACGATTGCTAAATTTGTAACTTATTGTTATATAAATAAAATAATTGTTGGAGAAGTAATAACAACTTCAAAGATAGTTTTGTGTGACAGTTTACGACTATTTCCAATATAATCTAATCAAAAATACGCTAATTAGTACATTGTAATTGTCTATGTCTATAATTCTGAATATGACCTTAGGTGTTTTTGATAACAGATAATTGGTTAGAACACTTTCGTGTAAAGGTGCGCTTAATAGGAAATTTTGTGAAATATGGTTCAAGCGTTGAGTGAAGGATTTAATTACTCAATAGTTCAAGCACCTGTATTGTGTTCTCAGCACTACAAGTTGAGGCCGTCCTGCTTCGCAAGAAGTATATCTAGTCTTATGTGTAAACAAGAGTGGTGTCAATTTTTGGCTGTATATTCATTCCCTTCTATTAGTATTTCATTGTATTGATCTCTATTAATTATTTTTATTAGTTTTTTTTCACTCTCATTAATTGATGTATGTATTGTTTCAGATATGGGAATTTTGCTGTGGGCAGTGTTGACTACAATGTTTTTGTATATAATATGGAATATTAGTTCCTTGGCACGCTACTACCTCAAATTCACAATATTTATATTTATTAGTTTGATTTTTGCGACTGTTCCTATTCCTCTGATGTTTTTGAAACCAAGAGACAGTAGAAATGCACTGTAAGTATTCAGAGTTTGCTATGCTAAAGATATTACATTTTCATTTCTAATACTTAGTGTAGTATTTTTATTTGATCAACGTCATTTTGATGAAGTGAATATTCTCAACATGGTGGTACTTTTGGAAATAGTAACTTTATTTTTAATTAGAGTACCTACGAAAATTGTGCAGATGTGGAGGGTACTTTCGCATTTGTAACAGGATCCAACTTGGCGCACTTTGATATTCCTGTTCTCATAAATTTACAAAGAACTTATGTTAGCGTGACAGGTGATGGTCGTGATGGATTATATCATTTGTTTAAAATTGAAAAAATGGCGGTTTTCAAATAACGAATTTTGAGAAGCGGCCTCTACATCCGTCTCATTTTTTCATAACAGCGAAAATAATTTACAAACCATCAATAGTATAGACTATAGATAGTGATATGAAGGTACATATAAAAAGAAACAAGATATCACATAGCACCCAAAAAATACAAAAAATTGAATTGAATTGAAGGCGTGCAAGAAAATTACCAGACAATATTTACATCTGGAGATTTGAATAGGGCAATAGGGAACCTAATCTTAGTTTTCGGGTTAAGCAAAAAAAAATATTAAACACTTCAATTTTATTTCTCTTACATACTTACCTAGCATATGTTTGTCACAGTGTTATACACCTTTGTTAAAATTACAATTATTTTTTAGGTTACCTGCTTGGGCATTACGTACGTCTGCGTGGATATTAGGCTTAAAATATGAAATTAAAGGCAAAGAAAATATCATCAAAGATAGTGGATGTGTTGTTCTAATCAATCACCAAAGTGCTCTAGATTTAATAAGTGAGTATACTTAATGAATTTAGTAAAAAATTAACTTCTTCTTAGTTTTAGCACAATTATGGCCAATAATGGATAATTGCACAGTTATATCTAAGAAAGAAGTGTTCTATTTATGGCCTTTTGGGCTAGCATCTTGGTTGTGGGGTACTATATTTATAGATAGGTTAAATCCCGAAAAAGCTCAAAGCATTGTGAATAAGACAGGGAAAACCATTAGACACAGAAAGGTAGGTTTTTTTGGTATCAAAGCGAAACTTACCAATTACATATTTTTCGTATGTAGGCTCGTGTACTTATGTTTCCTGAAGGTACTAGAAGTATGAAAGAGAAGTTATTACCATTTAAGAAAGGTGCTTTTCATTTAGCTGTTGCATCTCAGTGTCCTCTTCAGCCTGTAATTGTTGATCAATACACTTTCTTAGGAAAACATAGATTTGATGAAGGTAACATCGAACAAAATTGTACAGGCAATTGATTTATTGATTTCGTAGGTAGTATTACAATAACAATTTTACCTGGTATACCTACAGCAGGTATGACGCAAGATGATGTACCGATGTTAACAGAAAAAGCTTATACGGTTATGGCGAAGTTTATGGAAGAAAGAAAAGTAGAAGTTTCAAAGAAAACCATGTAACCCAGAACACCAAAAAGCACTATTTAGATTTTAATTTATTAGTACCTAATACTACCTGACTGATCTAAATAATACTTTTTTTAAATGATTTATGTGATATTGCATATAAATTGTTAAATTCTAGTTATGTGTTATTTTATGTGAATAAAATGGTTTAATGTTTGTTATTGCATTGTATTTTTATAGTTTCACAAAATAAATAATTAGTTTTCTTTTTTTATTTATTTATTCTATTTTTTGCTGTAATTAAATTCACTATAGGTAGCCTAAGCTGAATATGTAATTGAATGGTACATAGAAAGTTATATCTACTGGCAGATTTGTTGAAATTATAATCTCAGTTTTGACAACCTTTCGGATATTAGCGTACCGTATACTTTTTTACTTTGTTAGAAGCATCTGTAATCAAATTTTTCAAAAAATAGCTATAACCATTGTATAAACTAAGAAAATTGACTTTCAGCAGTCTGCGTATGCGGATATTTGATTATGCTTTACATGGAATTTGCCTTTACTAGAAGCATCTGTGGTTAAAATTGAAAAAAAATATAAGAAAGGACATTGCGCATGCGCACATTAATCGTCAACATTTTTTTTTTGTTCAAGTACCAAAGCTACATAGGTATAAGCTACCGAATACAAAAAGATTCAACTAAATATATTGAAAACTGGAGTAGTTAAAGCCTCAGACGGACAGAGACAGTGCCCGTAATAGAGTACTCAACTTCGTTGGAAAATGATAGGAAGTTTCCATTAGAAAAACGTAGTTAACATTAACAAGGTCCAGGAAGCTCTTCTAAAAGGAAACCAATCTCAATTAAATAATAAATTAAACAAATATAGCAAACGAGCTCCTGGGTATGGCTGTAGCATGTGCAAAACCAAATTTTAAACGATGTTAGTTTCGCTTTTATTTAAAGTGAATGTACCAAATTTCATTTAATTGCTTCCATGAATAAGAAAGTTGGCACCGCACATCCTACACAAAAATCAAATCAAATTTTATTTGAATGCCTCCATAAATAAGAAAGTTGGCACTGTGCATGCGCAAAACCAAATTTTGAAACTGGCGTTAAATTTGCTTTTATTCCAAGTGGCTATGTATCAAATTTCATTTAAATACTTACCTTCATAAATAAGAAAGTTTGCAATTCGGTCTGTAAAAGGTCGAGATGCGCAAAGGGCACTGTGAATGCTGATCGATTAATCTCAACTTTTGGAATTGTGTTTTATATGGCTAAAGCTATGCGCATATTGAATTTCATGCAATTCGCTTCATAACTAACGGAGATATGTCAAAAGGGCCTACTTTATTTTTTGGTCTACATTGACAGTTCACGAACTCCGATCTACAAATTTGATAAAGAATCCACCTCCAAAATTTCATCATAATCGGTCCACTCGTTTATGAGTTATCGTGCTAACGGACGGACGGACATACACCGCAAAATTATAAACTCGCTAGGAGCTCGTTAATAAACTCGTAGGATAATTAATAACGATCGTAAAGAGAAGCAAATGTGCACCCAAAACAATGGCCTCCTAGTTCAATGGCGTAAGTTTAAAGCAGCAACCGTAGGTACATTATTATTATTATTATATTTATTAAATCTGTACAATATTTACACTTCATTACACATAACTGATAATTTACATCCCTCAAATCAAGGCCCTTTTTTTTTACAGGTTATTGCCCCACCTTAACGTTTCATGTTCGTCTATATAGCATATCACCTTGTTAATACACCACTGTTCTTCAAATTTTTGGAGTGACTTTTTCCCCGTGTGCCATGAGTAAGACAGTAAAACATGGCGTTTCAGTGACTTTTTGTATGAGCTGCTGAGATTTGGTGTTACGCTGTTATTTCTCATCTGGTTTACCGAATTTCGATATATAAAAAATCTTGTGTAGTTCAAGATAAAGTTAGCTAAGTTGATAGTGTCCGTTGTACCTTGTATTCCGCAGGCTGCTAAAATTTCGATGGTGGGAAGGGCGTGAGTAGACACAATTTCACTGCTCATTGCTAAAGCTAAAAACCAAATATCCTTGATCTGTGGACACTCCACCATAATATGCCAGGCACCTGCTTTATCCACATTGCAATATTGGCAGCTCTCTCGATTTCGTAAATTTGCGCGAAACAAGAAAGTGGGATCCGCCAAACGGTTCTTTGCAAATCTCCACGATATTACCGCTACGAATCCGGGGGTGATCTTATTGACGAAACCTTTCCAGTTCGTCCTGAAGTCTACCCAGTAGTTTTGTAAATTCTCTCGATAACTAGACGTGAAATGGTAAGCTGTAATTTGTGTTTGGAGCCTTCTTCTTGAAAATTTTGTTAACTTAGTGTAACACAGGTTTGGTGTCTTAAAAGTCATGATGTTACGTTGTCTCTCCGAGTTAAAGGGTACGTTCGTAACCGAATCTTTGATCCGATCAAAATGTCTTACTAGGTCTTGTTTTACCAATTCCGATGCGGGTAGTAGTCGTTGGGTCAGTTGATCGGACTGCATCCATATACCGTTTATCTTAAAATCGGCTAAAACTTTAAAGCCAAAATGTGACCAATTTGCACAAAAAAGCGGTGGTTTTAAGGTGGGGGATAACTTAGAAGGTATTGTTGGAATTTGATCCACTTCAACGTTTTCCAGTCTTATATCCAGTTCCTGCATTATATACAGGGTGATTCCTATAGTACCTGCCACCGTTTGGGAGCGTATAGGGGGTGCCTAGGGGAGTATTTTGATATAGGACACTTGGGTCGGAAATCTAAAATAAGGGCGCCAGAACCAAATTTATCTTCTGGAATTTCACGCCTGTATGTAGGCAACCCAACCGACCGACGTTTCGCGCGGAGCGATGCAGAGCGAGTTAGCGCGAGGAAGCGACATGGGAGGGAAGGAGGGAAAACGACAGTCAAAAGCAATAACGTTTACAAGTGTTCAACGTGGCCACCGTTGTTCTCAATGCACTTCCTACATCTAGCCAACTATTATTACTATTGCCATAGTGTTTATTCACTTGATACGCGTCGTTGCAGACGGGATTTCGTGGGTTTAAACAAAATTCTGATCAAGTGTCAGCCACACATCGCCGCCTGAGATCGCTCCGTGTGCACCGCCGGCCGGTTGGGTTGCCTACCTACAGGCGCGAAATTCCAGAAGGTAAATTTGGCTCTGGCACCCTTATTTTAGATTTCCGACCCCAAGTGTCCTATATCAAAATACTCCCCTACGCACCACCTACACGCTCCCAAACGGTGGCAGGTACTATAGGAATCACCCTGTATATTACGTCGATCGTGAAATGTGATAAGTAATGACGCCGCCGTGGAGTTTGAGTAGTAAAAAACCATTGCCAGGTAAGACCTAAGTTGTCACATTGTTTCAGTGCGAAATCTATAATTCCTTTCCAATTTTGAAATTCTCCTGGTCGAGTTAACTTTTTGGCGGTCCATACTCTCAGTGTTTTTATTTTAGAAGGCAAGTGAATCAAGCCCAGCCCACCTTGCGACACTGGCAAACATAAATCTTTCGTTGATGTCCAATGTTTTCCGGTCCACATAAAATTAATAATTCGCTGTTGTAGGTGCAATTGTTTCTCGATAGGTAGTGTAATTCCATGCAAGATGTGTAATAGTTTGGGGCTTATAAATTTATTTACGACGTTACTCCGTCCCATCAGAGAAAGAGTAGGGCAGATCCTTTTCCATTTATTGATGGTAGCGGTAAGTATGTTGTCCAAAACGTTGAAAGCGTGGGGAGCATCCTGTTGGTTGTTATTGTGCAAAAACATTCCTAAGATTTTGATACCGTCGGATGTCCAACGAAAGGGAAGAGGTTGATCTTGTCTTCCCCTCCAAGCACCAACCCATAACCCCTTACTTTTGCTGTCGTTAAGTGTTGCACTGGATTCTTGGCTGTATATTTTGTAGCAACGATACACGTTTTTAAAATCGTCTTGACAGCTTGCGAATATCGACACATCATCCGCGTATGCACTCACTTTGATATTAAGTTGTAAGGGAGACATAGGAATCGAGAAACCTTGTAGTAGTTTTCGGGTTAGGTTTAGGAATGGTTCTATGGCTAATGAAAAAAGTGGACCTGACAAAGGGCACCCTTGCCGAATACCGCTTGCAATTCTGACAGCGCTAGTAAGTACCGATCCTATTCTATAATCGCTAAATATGTTTCGGTATAACAGTTTCACCATATTCACAAAGGATTCCCCAAGGTTCATCTTCTTTAGTACATAAAATAGATATTGATGATCTATATTATCAAATGCGGCTTTTTGATCTAGGTTTATTATCGCTAGCTCCCTGTTTTGGTGGTTTGCATAGTGGAGCAACTCCCTGTGTAAGTGTATTGCGTCATACATAGATCTATTGGGGATGGAGTAACTTTGGTCTGCTGGTATAAGTTTATTAATGACATCAGATAGTCTGGCGGAAACTGCCTTTGCTATAATTTTATAATCCGTGTTCAGTATAATATAAATACAAACGTGTTTAAGTAGAAAGTGCACACTCTTCTGTACGACACGACACGACAGATGGACTACTTAATATGTACGTTTATTGATGCATCTTTTCTGTTCATTATAATATTATACAAGTACAATGGAGATACGCCACTGGTCAAGAAATGCAAACAGCTGATGTAAATAAGAATTAAAAACAGTTTTTGTGCACCGAGAATATGGCCGGCACACGAAAATTTGTCTCAACGCGCAGCTTGCTCTTGATAGTATAATTTATCCATATATGTATAATACATATATGAATTTATCAGTCCCCTTTCTTTCATAGTCTTCTAAGGTCAAGATATACCTACAGATCTGGCTACGAGTAAAAAGTAAAAGGTCTAGTAGGGCGATCACTTGATATACGAAAACACGTCCTACACGCGCATGACGTCAGACTAGTTACATTTGTGATTTGGCGCGTAAACGCCGTAAACCGTTACCACCGTAAATACACGTAAACCCGTAAAGATTAAATGGCATACCCCGTTTTCGAAGTGTATTCCGCATTGTGGTGCATATTATAAGGTAAGTTTTTATCTTACGTACAGCCGTACAGGAAGTGCTTTTGCATAGGTGTACTTGAATACTTGATAGCCTGTATTGCGAACTAGCGAACACTCGAATAATTGCGGTAGCGGATATCTTTTATTCCTGCTTTTATTCTACCGCGACGATATCGACGATAATGCCGGGCTGCGCGATTGCAAAATGCTACAATTATTCACGGAATACGAAAGGTTCAGGTATTAAATATTTCGGATTCCCGAAAAATGAAGATTTGCGAAAGCAATGGATTGTAGCCTGTAAGAGGGATGGTCACATAAATGTAAAGTTTGGTAAGAATGTAGGTAGCACGCTAAAATACAAAATTTTATTTATTACCATTACCATTATAATATAGATATACCTAAGTGTACATTCACTTTATTTTAGCGACAGTGTGCTCAATTCATTTCGAAGCTAAATGTTTTGAAATTCCATTAAAATACCGTCTTTTAAATGAAAATCCAAGCAAGTTTTGTCGGACACTAAAACTTGATGCAGTGCCCACGTTAAAGCTTCCACATGACCAAACAAGAACAGAGAAAAGTATTTAACGAGAACTCAGAGAGGAAAAAGGAACTAGAAGCGACTAGTCAGAGAAATACTCGCTAATAATAATAATAATAATAAAAGCGAGCAAACTGTCACAAACAACAAATTGGGTAATGTGTTTTATAATCAATTAACACAAAGATGGTCGCTAAATCGGGTCGGTCGGGTTGTTTTACTATATAGGTAGGTACAACTCTGCGCATCGGGTACATGTTGCAAAATTCGTACCGCCGCGTGCGTGGTGCACAAGGTGGTACACAAGTACAACTCAAATGATACAACAATATAGGCAACTTATATGTACTACATAAAGTAATTCCGGAAACGAGAAGGAACCGAGTATTGAAACCGATGAGTAAGTATTGCTTTTGCTCTTTTCTCTTTCCTTACATTAATATTACGTGCTTAGTAAGTAGGTATGTTTGCTTATGCGGCTTACAAGAAAATGTTCATGGAGGATAAGGCGTAGCTCTTAGAATAAAAAAAGCTAAATTGTTGTCAGAAAACAATAAACTTTATGGAACAGCCAATAGTCTCGACACTGCGCTTGAAAATGTGTTCACAATGGGACAAATAAGGAAACTGCTTAATCCACAGAACAAAGTAGTTCACTGTGGTCGCCAACAGATATTGCTTCTGCAATTTCGTTGCGCAGTGTAAGACCTAAAGCAACAACCCACCATCATCTATTGAAGTTTGCCAGAAATCATATATTTGCCCAAGGTTGGAAATTATTTCCTGTATGACTATAGGTAAATAGTTAATGCTTGTTTGTGTCTATAAAAGTCGCATATGTACACAGATATAGATAGAAAAATTCATCATTACTTTTTTAGGTAAACATCAGGCGTATGGGACTAAATTGGAAAATCAGAATAGCCTTTTAAAAAACGTTTCTGTCGCAACTGCGGAATTAAGAGTAGGGAAGCATAAATTCCTTATTCCATTTTAGAAGGGAATTATTCTTACGAATAAATCATTAGTTGGCCTTTATGACTACCTACATGAAAAATATAATATTGAGTATAGTTTGACCTAGAGTTTGACTTTCCGATTCAATCAAGATGCCCTAGAAACTTTTCCATGTATTAAGAGGCATAGGAGGTTCGAATTATTACCCGTCAACTTATTGGACTTTTAAACATCGATTGAAATGGTTTCTTTTGGGGAAGAAGTCCGCCTCTATCTTCACAAATAAACAAAATACCATGAGAAGTATGGAACTAAGCTTTTTAAATGGCTAAGTTTACACACCTTCACGCCTCCACCTAATGAAGGTAAAAAATTTTTAACAAGTACCCAGTATTGTTTGTCTGCTATTTTTTGTTCGATTTATTTTATTTTTTTATATTAATTGAAAGTAGACGCCACTTAGGAACTATGGTTTTTTCAGCCGATATGGAAATTTGTGTGACACAAAGTAGGTGTGGTCTCCAATATTATGTATAATTCCCCTACCCGAACTATAGATGGGGAGCAGCTAATGAATTACACATTCGTGGATCTGGAAGATTCTGAGCAAGTGAGTGAATTACCAAGTAATATTGAGGGCTCAGCCCATGATGTTGGGGGCGGAAAAAAGCACACATGGTCGTTTTTACCGGTGCCGAAATATGGGATGTTGTTTGAAAAATATCCAAAAATCGCTCTTTAAACTAAACTGCATTAGGTACATTTTTTCACTGAGACATAGACAGCGCCGGCAATTCCAGTAGTGCGCAAAGGCTCAAGGCCTCAAGCACCAGACGGAAAACAAAGTGGTGGTGCTTAGCACTACACGCGCAACAAACTACACACTCTTACCATCCCTGCTTCGACTTGTACGGCAGAAAGATCTTTTTCTGCACTTCGCAGGCTGAAGACCTATTTGCGTTCGAATTTAAGGCAAGATCGACTCAATCATGTAGCCGTTCTCCATGTATACATCGGGATTATACTGCGGCGTTGGATTTAAAACCCCTGATGAAGGAGTGGATTTCGCGATCTGCGCAACGTTCTTCTACTTTTTCGATGGCAATGTAATGAGATGTGCAATATATTGTTTATTCTATTTTCTCTTTTTATCCCCCGTTTACTCCTCCTAATCCAATTAATAAAAACATTGAATTTCAAAATCGTTTCTTCTGGGCGTAGAGCACCACACGTCAAAATAAAGAAGTGCCGGCCCTGGACATAGAGAGCAGTGTCCATGGCCATAACTAAGAAAAATTTCAATAAACCGTAACGGGCAATGAATACTTTATATTATTATATTGAAATGGACCATTAACTAAAAATGGCAGCGAGCTCGCATTATTTGCTTATGAAATGCAATTGTATTACTATTCAGACGGTCTATTTTACCACACGATTTACTGCGCATTTTTAAGTAGACAACACTATACTCTGTTCCCTCAGTAAAAGAAGTTTTCAACTTTGTTTGGTAGGTAGGTATATTCGAATTCCCCCCCCCCCAATTCTGCTTGTCAGCTACGACTTTTATCCTGTAATATTCTTATAATCGGTACCATCGAAAATTATTTTTAAAGCGCTTTCCAATGATACATCGCACGTGCCATTCAACGTTTGAGGGGTTAGCAATAGGGCGCTCGGGGTGAGAGTATTGTACCATGATTCGCTCAAATTACTTGAAATGGTTTTGGGATTGTTTTATATTCATATACACATTTTCGATATGTTCCCATTAACCATTTATCAAATTATTTCGTACAAGATCAATTTATTATTTTTACAAAAAATTCTATTTTAGTTATTTAAAAAGATAAGCTGTTTGGTAATACCAATGAATAGTTATAAATTCAATGGTAATACCATAGAGGAAATTGTATTTCAGTATATACCGGGTGGTGCCTAGCGCGACGCAGCATAGGGATTTCAATGGTAATTTCTTTATAATCAATTACTAGCTCCCCTAATTATTTTAGAGCAAAAGTCTACGTTTTTTTCAGAGAAAAAAAATACTGCATCTGTTCATACTATTACTCATAATTTTCCGTTTTTCAAAACCGTAGAAATCGACAAAATAAAAAGGTTCATTTTACAATAAATTAAATATGCCTTGGAATTACCTAAAAAACAGCGATCACGTTTCATTATTTGCCTTTGACGTACCTATATTAAATTTATACGTGTTTATAAATTAGTTAACGAATTGCAAGTGCAATAACGTTCAAAATGTCCGTCAAAACCATCAGGAAAACGACAATACATTCAACGTATTGACTGCAGTAGCGGAAAATCCGAATATGAGTTTAGGAACAAATCTTCTTCAAATCAGTTTTTTTTCTTCGATTATGTAGGTACTCTGATTCTCTCTGATAAACAAATAGTATCTGATGCAGATGCAGCATACATTCTCTAAAAAACATTACCCTAAGATGCCTTTTATTGCGTCGGTTAGTTGAAACAGAATTAAATATGAAAATCGTTCGACGTCAAATAACGATAACTTAGATGCGATGCGCTTGTAGTTTGTTAAAAGATTCCAAAGCATCACTGATTTATAAAAATGTAATTTTTTATTTTGTCGATTTTTACGGTTTTGAAAAATGGAAAATTATAACTAAAAGTATGAACAGATGCAGTATTTTTTTCTCTAAAAAAACGTATTTAGACTTTTGCTCTAAAATAATTAGGGGAGCTAGTAATTTACAATAAAGAAATTACCATTGAAATCCCTATGCTGCGTTGCGGTAGGCACCACCCTGTATAGGTAGTAGCTTTGTTTCATTACAAAGGTAGTACCTAGATACAATGGTAACACCTCCAATAATTACAACGGAGAACAACCGAGAAAACTAACTGCAAACGACAAAAACCCCGTTTTACAAACTGCAGTCTGGATATATCAAATACCTATAATCTTCTTTCTCTCAATATTTTTGTTATCTCGATGGCTGATAGGCTTTATCCATTTATTTTTACAAGACTATGCTGACAGTATTTTGATTGAGTAATGTTGGTTGCAGTGCTGTAGGAGGTTTCCCAATTTTCCAACGTATTTTAATTTTTAATCTCAGATTTATATTTTTTAACTAGTGAACTTTTTCCCGAAAATCGCTTTAGGTGGAACGTGGATTATTGTGTGACACGGCACAAAAAAAATTACCTAATGCTAATATCTGTGCTAATATGAACGTGTCTTATCATAAACACAACTATCACCCTATCCTCTCAGGAAGGACTCAAGGAAAATAAATATGATATAGTTTCTCAGAGCACATTTAAGGATGAAGGTCGCGAAATGGTGTAGCACTGTATATAACCGGCTTGCAGTAGGTCGCTTGGAAAAAGTTAAACATTACATTACAGGCTACATGAAACAATATTTGAACTACACTATACATTTTTTTATCGGATCAATTTGATTTGATTGATTATGCAACCCAAACTACGTACAAGCACTCGCTCTCTGCGCATGACCCTTAATATTGACAGACCTAATTCAAATTTTGTTAATAATAATTTGTAAATGCTTACAAAACCACAGTCTCTTAAATTTTGAATTAGAAAGTTTAAGGCGGCGATTAACAATTAATGCGTTTGCGGATATTTGAAGGAGCATTCTTCTAAATACAGTTTATCATTGTTTTAGATTTCGTTATAGATTTAGGTGACTCATGCGCAATTGACAGCTATTGTTCAGCCATGTTCGTTGGTTTACATTCGGGAAGTGTTTTGTAGTAGTGAAATAATATTGGTTTCAACTGAACAGTAATAAAGTTTTCCGGCCAAAAATGGCAGGAAATGTAGGAATGGAGCAGCTTATTCCAATTGTGAATAAGCTGCAAGACGCCTTTACTCAGTTAGGGGTGCACATGACTTTGGATTTACCACAAATAGCCGTTGTGGGCGGACAATCAGCAGGGAAAAGCTCCGTATTGGAAAATTTCGTGGGGAGGTAATAGATATTATACAATTTTTCGATTCCTTTGACATTCAAGTAACACAGTTAGGGTTAATTGAAAAAAATGTTCTCCACTATTGATTTTGATTATCCAGTCAAGTGGTGATTGATGAATGTTTGTGACATTGTAAATGCTTTCAAGAATCTAATAAAATTATGATTCATGATCTTTAAAAGGGTTTAATTAGTTTGAACTTCTCTAATTCACAGTTTTGTCTCACCCACCCAAATGAGAATGAAACCTCCAACAATATTGATTACGAACAACTTTTTGTGATAAGAAGAGTTTATTAACATCAATTTTTCTTTTAGAGACTTCCTTCCTCGAGGTTCTGGTATTGTTACTCGCAGGCCACTTATCTTGCAGTTGATAAATTCAAATACTGGTGAGAATGCAATATTTATTCCTAGTATAAATAAAATTGAGAATTTTATTTTAATCTTTGACTCGCTACTTAACATACGAGATTTGTTCATCAACAGAAATGTTGAACGGTTACATTGATTGGTTAGGGCAACTCTTAAGTAGGGAACACACCATTGAACATCACGACAAACACGAGGACGAACATGTACGCGCATACATTTTCATCAAACATCATCGCGTGTGTGCTGCACCGAAAAACGCTTCGAACACGTAGGTGGATTCATTCAGTCTATGTGATAATGTTTAACGAACATGTACGCGTACATGTTTGTCGTGATGTTTGATCGTGTATTTCCAGCTTTAAGCTTGATTTCATGTAATCGAAATAACTTTCCACTATGACTTAGGTACTTAACCCTGTGGTGACGGGAAATTTTGGAACACCAGTGGTGAATTTGATTTTGGCTTGATTTCGTAGTTACTACGCATGTAACTTGGCTTAAAATAAAGGAAAAAGTTCAGTCAATAAATAAACAAAGGCATATAAATAAATTTTATATTTCATTTATTCTTGTAACATAGCAGTAGCGGTCCCAGGATTTGGTAACGGGATGGGCCCAAACTCGAACTTTGTCCCAACACGGAAAAAAATAAAAGAAATCTAATGAAAAAAATGAACAATGGGGGGGGGGGGGGGCACGGGCTCCCCTGGGACCGCCACTGAACATAACTAAATTGAATTATACACAATACTAAGCTTACGGGGGGATGCGCGTTACAATGCTGCGCTGACTAGAATTTTCGTAGCATCATTGGCGGCGATGCACCGGAAAGCGGCCAATTACTCACGACACTAAATTACCCAAATTTCCGAATTGTTCTCGATTTCTGTTTGAAAGAATGTGCAGTGGCAGCTTGAATTTTTAGGTACACCAATGGTGACGTCGGTCTGACAGACCGAAAGGGTTAATTGTCAAAGAACGGCTTGCTTCATCAAGTTGTTCGTCTGGTACTAAACTCAGACACGCAAAATATTAAGCTAGCAGAACTAGCAGTGCCATGCGCTGCGCCGTTTTTAGAAAAATTTGAAAAATACTTTTCGTCGGTCTGAGAGACCGTGCGTCACCACTGAAGGGTTAATGCTTGAAGCATGTCGTTTTACGTTCAGATTTATGTTACTTTGTGCAGTGTATTAAATTGTATTGGTACCTTTTTAGAGTTTATTAAAATTGTGTCGATTGCTTACACGTCATGTTTTTATCAATCTACATACTTAAATGATACATATCATAAAAATTATTTATTTTCAATGAAATACTCGGAAATACTATATGGATATCTGATTCTGTACCAGGTGACCCAATAAGACTGTTTCTCGGTCATATCTCGGGAATCGTTCGTTATATGACTTACGGGTAAAAAAAATTATTGGGTAAATCGGTTATGAAGAATCGCTGGAAAAATATTCTAAAAATGACCACCAGACCAAACTTCGCATAATAAAGTAAAAAATTTTTTTCCACATTTTCTCAGTTATTTCAAAAACAGAGATGGCGTGGGGCGTTCAATTGTTTTTGCATTAACCTGCTTCTCGACTTGCTTTAACTTCTTAACCGTTTGACCCGAGGTTTGACCAAAATTGTAACAAATTTGGTATCGTTAAAAAGAGCATTCCTTGGGCAACAAGAATCATCCAAAATATAGTTGAATCCTTCTCCGCCAGGGGGCTAGTTTTGACACTATGATCCTAAATCCTAAAAAAAAACAAATGGAATGATATGACTTTTTCTTTATGAAAAAGTAGCCAAATAACACCCAAAGAGGCCAGCGAAAACCGTTTTTCAAAATCTCGGTCCTAACCTGGGAAAATGAGATTATGTAATTAATTAATAAAAATGCTGAAATTGTCGATGGCGCGAAAGATTGTTTGGAAAAGGACCCTACACTTTTAGGTAGCCCTTGGAAAATTAAACAAATGAAACACAATGCATTATAAAATAATAACAGCCGTAATTTGTAAATTATTCTGCTGTTTATCCTGGCGGCGATTGTTCGTGGTCGATTTGGATAACGCAAATAGAAGATGTGGGCAGCGATGATCGCATTTTGAAAATACTCAAAATATATCGCCAGCATATTAAATCCTTCTTGGTTAGAGATCGGCATTTTAGAAAAGATTACAAATTCAAAAAACTGCACTTTCTGAATGTAAACACAGCAGAATACTTTACAAATTACGTCTGTTATTATTTTATAATGCATCGTGTTTCCTTTGTTTAATTTTCCAAGGCTTACCTAAAAGTGTAGGGTGCTTTTCTTTCGCGCCATCGACATATACTTGAAATACGTATAAAGTCAATTTAAGATGCATTTTAAGCATTTTTATTAATTATTTAATTAATCTCATTTTCCCAATATTTGAGGTTAGGAACGAGATTTTGAAAAACGGTTTTCACTGGCCTCTTTGAATGTTATTTGGCTACTTTTTCATAAAGAAAGTCATATTCCATTTGATTTTCTTAGGATTTTGGATCATAGAGTCAAAACTGGCCCCCTGGCGGAGAATAGATAGATAGATAAACTGGTCCTCTTTAAAATAGTGAAAAAATTTTTTTTTAGTTTATTATGCGAAATTGAAAGAAAATGCCTTTTTAAAATTTAAGCCCTCTGTTGGTGATTTTTAGAATATTTTCCAGCGATTTTTCATGACCGATTTACCCAATAATTTTTTTACCCCTAAGTCATATGACGAACGGTTCTCGAGATATGGCAGAGGAACAGTCTTATTGGGTGACTTGGTACATTGGCAAAAAACAGATACACAGACTAAAACAGTTTTAAGAATGCAGAGACTAGCAATGTTGAGATCAGTAGGTGGTCTAGGAACAAAGTTTTACTGTGCAGAAAGAGATACTTACCTAATGAACAATCGAGAACCTTGTTTTATTTCTGAAAATTTTTGATAAAAAAGAAAAAACCTTTTCCATTTAGGGAGCTTGTATTCGACATAGGTTTATATTGAATTTATTTGAATTATAAATAGTTCAGCTATGACCCATTTAATACATGTATGTGAAGTTGGCAAGACGGTCCTGTATTGTTCTATTTCATTAGTCAGTGTTAGATCTTGTTAAACCAGCACTGCTGTGAAGTTAGCATATCTTCAATTAATCAATCAATGTGAACATAGGGTAGGACTCTTGGGTCTACGATTGTAGGGATGATGAGATATGTCCCAAAATTTATTTACGCTTTCCACCCCCCCCCCCAAACATGTCATAATTATGTAAAATTTCAATCGCATGCGCAATGTCAACTTCCTTATTTATAGATATTTTTTGAAATTTTAACCAAAGATTCTTCTAGTAAAGACAAGCATATCGCACATTGTAAAAATCAAATGTGCGCATGCGCATACTGCGCAATATCAATTTTCTTATTTATAGATATTTTTTTGAAATTTTAACCAAAGGTCTTCTAATTAGGGAAACATATCGCATATTTTAAACATTAGGTGTGCGCATGCACAGACTTATTTCTAAGAATATTTGTGTCATAACTTATTTTCCTTTGCACACATAGTCCATTACATAACCTTTCGAGAAGTATAGATCAATTCATGGAAAATGCGCCAGTTACCCGCCCTTTTTGCCATTTTTTATATTTTGCACACGTGTACAAAATGACAATTATGATATCGCTCTTTTTTTTTATAAAAAAAAAATCTCCCACTCTTTTACTACTACCTTCTAATTTCATGTTTGTGGTTTTCATCCCCAGATACCAAATCTCGTAGAAATCAGAATTTTATTTCGCACTCTTTTGTGGTAGGAATTTTGAAAATAAATTTGCAAAATTATACATACATACCTACCCAAAAAACTATTCTGACACGTGCCACGAGTCTTTCTAACTCTTACGATTGCTGAGAAAAAAATTAAAGAAGAAATGCAAATTTCACCACTTTTGTGGGGGGTGGCTTCCAAACGAAACATGTTGGACCTTCGGTTTATTGTGCTTGTTTTGATCCCCTCTACCACCCAAATTTTTTATACATACTTATATGTAACACCCTGTACAATACATATCCAGTGCGTTTGTCTTACATTGGAACATACGATTTTGCGTGCAATAATGTTTCCCTATAAAATAAAATACACATCAACCTATAGGATATGTGCGGTTCACAACTACAGACACGTATTGGAAATTTGTGCGAGGCACAACTGAACCAGCCTTTAATTATTTTTAGGTTATGTACGTTGAAATGGAAGGTATTGGTTTATCAGGATACTGGACTGCAAGTAAATCGCGGTCTTGTCTTGCACTGTTGTGACCTTTGTATAAATTTATAATTTCAATTTTCGTCTCTTTAGACCAGCATTTTTGAAATTTATCTGCAGGGCGGTAGATTTGAAGGTGGCAGTTGTACATTGCACCTACTACCCATTTGAACTACTCCTATAGGTTGACTCGTTTTTTTTTTTATGGGGAAATAACAGCCGCTTTCTTTCGGTGATCCGTTTGGATTGCCAAATCATATTCTTTCGAAGTGTGATCTCATGATCATGATTGCTAATAAAAATCGTGAACAAACAGAACATAAAAGTTTTATGATTTGTTTAGTGATCACGAATTCCTAACCTATAAATGCAAGGATATTTTTGCTCAAATATTAGGTTAGTCAATATTTATAACTGAAGAGGAGCATAATTGTGCAAGTACTTCCACTTGGATTTAAATTAGCATGTTCTTTGGTAAAACGTGATCCTAAGAAAGAAAAAAAAGTAGTCTAAAGAAAGCGCCTAACATTGCATGCAAAATCGTATGTTCCAGTTTAAGATGAACGCATTGTATAACATATACCGTGTGTCTCAGGTTGACCGCACCATAGGCAAACATAATTAATGTATTTTTTCGCGAAGGATCCAAAAGGCCTTTGATATGTGTTTCAAGTTAGCGTTAACTACGTTATTGCGCTTGCCTAATCTAATGCTAAAATAGAAAGGGATTGGACGAGGGATTCGAGTGGTACGTTGAATGCTAAAGCCAAAGGTAAATCCTTTGCGAAAAAAATACATTGCCTTTCCCTATGTTGCGTTCTACCTGGAACATTTTTTTATGGCATTCATAAAAAAAATGTCAATAAGATTATCCTTCATTTTGTGGTTCATGGCAGTATGCAAACAGGAACTGATAGTACCTGGCAGTACACTTGCAGTACCTAGTAGTACTTGATAGTACACAGAATTACTGGCAGGACAGCGGGACTACACCAAATACTGCCAATTTCGGCAGTACGAGGACAAAGGTTTGCCCGGTGAAATTCCCGAGGAAATTCCCCTTGGGAGGTATAGAAGTACTGTGTTTTGTAATTATGTTGTTTATCATGCAGCAGTTCTCAACCTGTGGTACATAATATTATTCGTTGTATAAGATGGCAGATACATATTTTTCATTTCGCCATTTGCGGTCGTTCGAAAGCATCATTCCAAAAAACTTGGTTACATTTTATTTATCGGTACAAAACACATGAAATACATATAAATATAAATGGTTAAGTGTAATTAGTAAGGATAACGCAGTTGTACTATTATGTAACTTAATGATACATTTTGAGGAAATACTTAATGAACTAAATTTGGGATGCAGAAACTAATTAGTTGGCACTTGTCGTTAATTATTGCGTAGTAGGAAATGTTTTTTTTCATTTGTATATGTTCTTAAATCTTTCATTCTTTGTAATAAAAAACCGTTTTTTACATGTTCCATAATTTTACACTTTTGCCGTATTAACGATCCTTTATAATAATAATAATAATAATAATAATAATCGTTTATAATTTTGTATTGCTGTCTGTCGTCTGTCTGTTGGTCTGTCCGTTTGTTCTTTTGTCTGTCTGTCCATCTATCTGTCTGTGTGAACGATAACTTTGTTTAGAAATACCCGATCGCTTTGACATCTCCGTTAGTTATGAACGAGGTTATGAATTGAATGGCATGAAATTCAGTATGGGTAAGTATAGCTTTAGCCATATAACATGCAATGCCAAAAGTTGAGTCGAATCGATTCAAAATTCGCAGTGCCCTTTTCCCATCTCGACCATTTATAAACCGAATTGCAAACTTTTTTATTTATAAAAGTATTTAAATGAAATTTCATACATAGGCACTTGGAATAAAGGAAAATCTAACGCCAGTTTCAAAATTTGGTTTTGCGCATGCGCAGTGCCAACTTTTTTTATTTATCGAAGCATTTAAATGAAATTCTTATACACTGACATTGAAGTAGGACGAGAAAAATGAAAATCGTCCGCCACTGTATCACAGCTACGATTGTTGAGTTTTTATTTGTTGTTAATGGGTACAACAAGTTTTAGGGAATTATTTCTACGTAATATATTAATATGACTTGGCTAATAATGCTAACTTTACAAATACTTGAGATTTAGACAGCAGAGAAACTTGAGGTTTACTCTACAGTTTTTACCTTTTGCGTATTTTTTAACGCGAAAAACAAAAATTAGGTAGTGCTTCTTTAAATATTTATCGGCATATGTTCGGTTATATGTTATAAACAATTAGATACACTAAATTCTGTATTATTTTTTAGCACACTCACTAATGTGGGATTACGTTCTTGATTTTTCATTGTGTGTCTGCCACGATATAACTTTTGTTTCTAGATCGCCTATATATTTAAGATGAATTAAAAAAATTAAAAATATATACAGTGTGTTCATAATGAAAGGAACATCTTCTCGAAAAATCTTTGGACACGCCAATTAGTATAGTATAGTATAGTACCACTTCGCCTTTTGTTGCATTAAAAATTTTATATACAGAGTGTTTCCCTTGGTCTTTTCATAAGGAAGTAATTATTGGTAATTCACTTCGCCTTTTTCTATTATTAAAAACACCCCATAAAAGCAATGAGAAGCATAGCATCACTAATTAGAAACAGCTACTTTACTTGCTTGGTATTTTCAAAAGAAATCTACAAACTAATCTAAATATTTATTGTCGTTATCATCGCAATTTACATGATTTCATTGTAGAGTATGCCGAATTTTTACACAACAAAGGAAAGAAGTTCGTCGACTTTGATGAAGTACGCCGAGAAATTGAGGCTGAAACTGACCGTGTGACGGGTTCTAATAAGGGTATTTCAAATATTCCGATTAATTTAAGAGTGTATTCTCCTAATGGTATACTTACACTCAATTCTTTGTGTAAATCTACTGTGTCTTTATTTTACAGTTTTGAATTTGACTCTAATTGATCTGCCAGGTCTTACCAAAGTGCCTATAGGTGATCAACCAGCTGATATTGAACATCAAATTAAGTCTATGATTATGCAATTCATCAAAAGAGACTCTTGCCTAATTCTTGCCGTTACACCCGCGAATACTGATTTAGCGAATTCGGATGCCCTGAAATTGGCAAAGGAGGTTGACCTTCAAGGTAATTATTTATCTGTTTGCAAATAATTTTGACATTTTTGTTCTATAGGGATACGTACAATTGGTGTGATAACTAAGTTAGATTTAATGGACGAGGGTACCGATGCTCGTGACATTTTAGAAAATAAATTATTACCTTTACGTAGAGGATATATAGGTGTTGTGAATCGTTCACAAAAAGACATTGATGGTAGAAAAGATATTAAAGCCGCGCTCTCTGCAGAACGACAGTTTTTTATCAGGCAAGTCACATTTCTTTTTTGTATTCCATTTTCATGATATTATTTCAGCCATCCGTCGTATCGACACCTTGCTGACCGCTTAGGTACACCTTACTTACAAAGGATTCTTAATCAGCAACTTACGAATCACATTAGAGACACTTTACCTGGACTGCGTGATAAATTACAGAAACAATCACTTACCCTGGAAAAAGATGTAGATCAATTTAGACATTTTAGACCTGATGATCCCTCTATCAAAACAAAGGCTATGCTTCAGTAAGTATACTTCATAAGATTATTGCATGTCTCATATTCTTGTAAGGGGGCCTTTTGTAACTAGTTTTATTTCTTCAATTATTATTTTACAGAATGATTCAACAACTTCAATCTGATTTCGAACGTACAATTGAAGGTTCAGGTTCTGCTCAGATAAATACTATGGAACTTTCGGGTGGTGCTAAAATCAATAGGTTATTTCATGAACGGTTTCCGTTTGAAATTGTTAAAATGGAATTTGATGAGAAGGAACTACGCAGGGAAATTGCTTTCGCTATTAGAAACATTCACGGTATAAGAGTAAGTATAATTATAGTCAAATTCAGAAAATATGTCTTTCTTGAGTTGTACTAATCGAGTTGTAATTGTTAGGTGGGCCTCTTTACTCCGGACATGGCATTTGAAGCAATTGTTAAAAAGCAAATATCTCGTCTTAAAGAACCATCATTAAAGTGTGTCGATTTGGTAGTAACCGAATTAACGAATGTTGTTCGAATTTGTACTGAGAAGGTAATATACTCGCCATTATTTTTTATACTTTATCTTATTTCTCTCACAGATGGCGCGCTATCCACGATTACGAGAAGAAACTGAAAGAATCATCACTACACACATACGACAGAGGGAACAGCTATGCAAAGAACAGTTGATACTTCTTGTTGACTGTGAATTAGCTTATATGAATACGAATCATGAAGACTTTATCGGTTTTGCAAAGTAAGTATTACTTCTTTTTTGATTCCTGTATTCCTTTATTGAATGGTTATAGTGCCCAAAATCAATCAGAAAACTCAAACAAAACGGGATCGGCGAGAGGATTAGGAAATCAAGTTATTAGAAAGGGCTACATGTGTATCCATAATCTTGGTATAATGAAAGGCGGCTCTAGAGATTATTGGTTTGTTCTCACATCGGAAAGCATTTCATGGTTTAAAGATGAAGAAGAAAGAGATAAGAAGTATATGTTGCCTTTAGATTCGCTTAAGTTACGGGATATGGAACAAGGTTTTATGTCACGCAGGCATATGTTCGCACTGTTCAATCCTGACGGTAGAAACGTTTACAAAGTGAGTATCAATTGATTCATGAGAAACAACTGTGTTTGTTTTTTAGACCGATATTTACTCATTATCATTAGGGGCTCTAACCTAATTTTTAAATTACTCTCTAAACTTTCAATTAAGATATAATTGACTGAAGTAACAAAACTTGAAGTGGAAACCGTGGCTTTTAATGATTGGTTGTTATTGTTTCCATTATGATTTTTATACTCAATAGTTAACAGTGGGGGTTCTGGCGCAATGTAAATCTCCATAAGCGCAATGTATTTCTTATGGGCGATTTCGTGTACAGTATGACAATTTGCGGTTTTGTGGTTGATATATATTTTATTTGCGCGTATTACGCGTAATTTTGTAAGTGATGATTTGTTATGAACTGCAAAATGAGTGATGTCTGCAATTGATGACATTATTGTGCGTTATTAATCCCTTTTATCAGTAAGTGATGCATGCATCCGCGATTTTCTCCTATAAAAGACAATCTTTAATGTTGATTATAAGTATCTATCAAGTCTAACTTACTGCTGCAGGTTGAAAAATAATGGTGCACAATGTAACTAAATGTTAGTGGTTGCACTTGCAGGTGCACCAATTTGTACCAAAGGTAAGAAAAACTATTACGATTTTGAAAAATTGATCCTAATTTTATAATTTTACAGGGATATACTCTGTTGTGCCCCTGCGCACTATAACAAGCACTTACTTGGAGCCATTCTTTGGCGAGTAATATACAGTTAGTTTTTTTAAAATGCGAACATAGGAGTTTGCATGCAATGTAATTTCCCTATGTTCGATTTTTAAAAAAACACATCAATCTATGAGGTACGCGGTTCACATTCCCAAAACGCTCAACTTGTGTGACTATGAACAGCAACTCTATAGTTTTTATGATGAAAAGCACTCGGTAAGATTTTTTAAAGAAGCCATGTGAGGCCATAGCAACTTTAGGATACATTTTTCTTAAACTTACGATAACTTGACTTCACATGGCACGCGCTGACATCACAATTCATTGTGAACTAACCTTCAATTATTAGTAGGTCATGTGCACCTGGTATTTTACTAATTTGATCTATTCAATACATAAATGAAGAAAATAAATACCGAAATCAATTACAATAAATGTTCGAAGTGTCCTCCTTGACATTCTAAGCAATAACCTAACCGATTTCGTAATTAAATTGGACGGCGGTATTTTTAAAAATGTGACAGCTGTCAATTGTATCTATTACTCATTTGAACTACTCAATAGATTGATGTGTTTTTTTTAAAATCGAACATAGGGAAATTACATTGCATGCAAACTCCTATGTTCGCATTTAAAAAAAATTCACTGTATATGGTTGTTTGCAAACAGTTTCCCTGAAGGAAGGAACATCGCATATTGTAGAGTTGCACCGTAAGTTTTCTTTTTTTTTTAAAAATTAGTTGCAATTTTAATACTATGTGATCAAAAATGAGTTGCTGTCGAGTCACCTTTGGAATTTTTGTTTACATGGAAAATCATATTTAACTTGAACTTCCAAAGGCGACTTGACAGCAACTCATTTTTGTCGCCCATTATAATTCCTATTCTCTTTAGTGTCTTAGTTGTAAATGTAATGTAATTCTCTTTTTCTAGACGAGACAGCGCGTATAATGCGGAGAACTGTTTGTGAATAATGGCAGTCCCCCCTCAAACATTTTAAAAACATTTATACTTATAGGAGCTTTATAATTTTATAATTTACTCAATAAAATTGTGTAATTATTCATACAGATTTTATATTAGACATAAAACATTAAGCCTAGTAACGGGCGAGTTGCTGTCGAGTCGCCTTTGGAAGTTCAAGATAAGTACGATTTCCCATGTAAAGAAAAGTTCCTTCTCAGGATGTAGAATGACATTTAGTTTATCACATTCAATGTTCAGAATAAATGTTAATTTATTCAGTCGGCCAACTGCAGTCGTCGCACGTTATGTTGCTTACTGTTTAAACTTCACAACAATGTCTAAAAGTTTTCTTCATATGCCCATCCACGTGTATTTTATTTATGTAGATTAATGTTTAGTTATTATGTTTCATTTATGAGAATTTATGCTGTTTTTGATTAAAAAAAAATTATTTGAACATGTAGAGTAAACGTGTAATAGTTATTTATATAACAAGAGCGCGAAGTTCAATTTCGCGCATTGAGACTGAAGGTATTTTGACGAGGCGAAGCCGAGTTAAAATATCAGTCAAATGCGCGAAATAACTTCGCGCTAGCGTTATATACAATATTTTTTCTACAACTGAACCGATTGTTAATTAAATTTGCTGTTTAAGTTCAACTTTGTCACGTGCGCGAAATACTTTTTTTCACTGTTGACGATTTCGCGCACGTTGTCAAGAGCAACCCTACTTATTAATTAACCGTTTAAAAATCTAGTACTTCGCGTTTCGAAATTCGTCAGAAAATGACAGGTTTTTTTGACAGTTGTAGAAAAAAGTTATTTAGAAACATTCACGCACTCTTAACCCACTATTCAGTAATCCGGAGAATTCACAAATTCACCTCTGGTATTTAATTATCCGGATTAATGAGGTGGCACTGTATTTGATGCAAACGCTTTAAGTGAACCCCCCTATATATTATTATGTCTTTTAGTTTCTATGTAAAATTGTATACATTTCATGTGTAATGCCTAATACCTAAACTCAGCTGTTTTTGACATGTTTTAATTTTTATGTCAAAAATGATGTTTTCAGGTGAAATCATAATTGCCAATTTTTTTCTATATGAGAACTATTATTATTTAACTATGGCTGGTTTCTTTTTAGAAGAGGTTACTCTTTACCTGGAACGCGTTGATATTGCTGTGTGCAACGGCGTACGGTCACTACACCTTCCTATCTAGCTTAAAACAAATAAAAATTGAAACTCAGAAAAAAATTACACAAATTTTAATTCACACCTGAATTAAATCTTGGGTAAGAATAGAAAAATCTGCAAACTATCTGGGTCGCACAAAGGATTCGAATAAACACAATTGATTGACAATGACAATAATTTATTCCGTAACATATGCCACAATTAAAACAAAATCTGCTGTAAAAGAAGTTTACAGATATAATTATCCCGCACGCAGGCGGCGATAATTAAAAATTTAAAAAACCTTAAAATTATTTACACTTTTTTAAAAAATAATTCAAATAATCTGGTCTTGAAAGGTTGGTGATATTGACGCTGACTTGTCAAAGACCCAAAAACACTCGCTGACAGCTTCAGGAACTCATGCTTTATTAAAATGAACTCAATGACTTGTTGGCTTGATAAATAAGATGAAAAAAAATTTCAGTTGTTGCTCGGATGGTAGAAACTTTTCACTTTCACTAAGCAGACAAGTACCTTGTTTACTCACTCTCGAACTAACTTTTTCTGAATATGGACAATTATAAAACTTTCCACAAACTTTTACTAATTACTTTATTTGACAATAACTTACATTTTTTATGAAGGTTGATTAACTTCTTCTGCACACTTTCTTTATTTCAAACCCGACAAACTGCCAACAAAACAATTAGATTGCCTGAGAAATTTACATGCTCTTTTACCATCGGGCAACTCGCATCGGCAGCCTCGTCTTCAGTATTTAAGGGAACACCACTTCTACTATAAAATAATCCTCTTCTTCACGATTTTCAAAAACATCGCCAATCACAATTAGACTTGATAACACCCGCTTTGAAGGAACACGTCCCCACTACTCCAATATGAAACGCGCACAACGTACAATACCTTATCTCTTAACAGCGACAAGAACACGTGCGTTAATTTAATTTCGTCCAATAAGAACTCCTTATTACATACGACCAGATGTAACCATTTTTAAAAAACGTAAATTTGACCAGATGTATCTCACTTAAAGCCCCTTATCTAAATTAAATAAATTACAAAAACGATAAAATTCAAACAAGGAAATATTGCAATTTTAAAAGGTAAAATAGGCTCTGAGATAACAAATTCAAGCAAAACCAACCACACAAATTGAAATATTCTCATATACAGGTCGTCCCGTCATTTCTTAGTTTATTCTTAGTGTTCATCTGCATGATATTGTTTACAGTGGGAACCCCCTATTTATATACTAGTAAATACATTGTTTTAAATATTGATTTAATAATGTAAAAATGCTATTAAATATGATAGGGTCTTTATGACAGATATTTCCATTCGTGCCTAAGGTTTATTTCACGTGTTAATCAACAGTTGTGTAATAATTCTTTGAAAAGAACATAAAGTGAATGTGTTGTGGTTATGGTAATAATCAAAACTGTCATCTAGTGGGAATGAATAGAAAATCGACAATGTACTCATTCATCTACTTAGTAATACGTATATTCTTTTTGGTACACAGTGTATTTTAGATGAATTTCTCTTATTGACATTAGTATACTGTCAAATTTTTAATGAGGTTTTCTTTTTGAGATATAGATAGCCGGCATTTGTCATGGGACATCCAGTATAATAATGGGCATTCAATAATTGTTCTGATCAGATCGCCTGTGTTTGGCAGTTGTCACAAAAAATAATGGATACGTTCAGCCGAAGCAACTGTTGACCACACCGTAAATGTCAACATATGCCTGAACGATTCTGTTGACACCACAATTCTTGTATTTGTATCTTAACCTTACTTTTGTGTTGACAAAAAATGGATATTGTAGGTATAAATAAAAATGCCTTACCTTTAAGAACTAACTTATTATTTATGATAACATAATCTTTCAAAACAATAATGTCAGGTTTTTTATCCATCATTTTTCAATCGCTTACCTGACTTGACATTGACACTGACTTTACAGAACACATGTTAGCTTATGATATTACGCCAAATTTGTGGTGCCAATTATTACCAACTGTTGACTTCCACCAGAAGTCACCATTCATCATTCATATAAGTCAACGTCTCAACATACTCAACAGTTGTGTCTGCTGAACGTATCCAATATTTGTGTAGATTTTTACACATAATATACGTAAATAGATATCAACGGCTTTACATTCATGCTAGAAAGAGATAACCAACTACTACCAGAACAATTATTGACAGTTCGTTAATTTTCAGCATTTTCTCTGGGTAACATTCGTATGATATAAGTGTTTAACAACCTTCAATTTTGACCTTATAAAAACACACTTTCTATTCATTTGAAAATTGATCTGTGATACAGCTCAATCCGGAAACTGAAATCGGAGACTGAAGAGTAATAAACCCCTTAAATTAAATTTAACAGTGGAAGCATCTATTAGTGACATTTAAAGTTGAATTTGACAAAGTCAAATTGCATAATCTAGTCCTAAATCATCATACGTGAAGGAAATAAGTTGTGTCAAAAACAAAACTTGTTGCCAACAATGTATACAGTATTAACAAGCTGTTTGTTACAGGACTATAAACAATTAGAATTAAGTTGCGAAACCTTAGACGAAGTGGACTCCTGGAAAGCGTCATTTTTAAGGGCGGGGGTTTATCCAGAAAAGCAAACTGAGCAGCAGAATGGCGACGAGGTAAAGTTAAAGTTTATTATTATTCCGCATGTTTTCACAGCACAAAACGTTAACACAACACCAATTGGCTTATTGTACATTTGCATGAAGTCATTTTATTTATAGTAAGAAATCGATAAATTGTACTGAGTGTGTCATCCTTTATCGCATCGTCAGCTTCAGTTACTCTCAATAAATTTATCATCTTATACAGTTTTGTCATGCTTTCACCTAAAAGAGAATATACATATATTAGTAATAAACTGAAAACATAATTCCATATGTACACGTCTGTCACAACAAAGGCTTATACAAGGACTAATGTCTTCCAGCCTCAATTAAATCGTACAGTGAAGATTAACATGGCATGAAAGCGAGTTTGCAATAAAATATCTTTTGTTTATTTTTATTTTTGTTTTGTCTTAATGTTTAAAAGAACACTTACATACAAGGTACCGAAACACCTGCAATATTTTACACACTAATTAACATTTCACATATATAAATATGAATTCTTTACTTTGCAGGAAATTCGGGCAAGTATTTTGATCCTCTTCTTCAGTGTTTGGTTTGGTATTTTCTTTATTACAGAGTGTGTTACTCAAAGAAGTAATTTGCAATACACTTATTTTTTCATTTTTTGCATGAAGTATTTGTGCAAGCTTGCTACACTTTAGAATAGTATGCACACTAGCATACAGTATGTCCACAGATGGATTTGACCAGAGAAAAATTGTTATTGTTGGAACATGATTTTTGTATCAACATATTTGTCTTTTCAGAGAAATATATTCAATAAAACGGGATTTATTATTATGGATTTTCTCAGTGAGTTTCTTTGTTAGGGTGTAAAGTTATAACTTATAACTTTTTTTCTCCAGTTGTCAACTTCATCTGGGAGATACAGATAATGACAACAGTTATATGATACACATATTTTAGGAAAGTTCTATATAAATTCTATTCTTTCCATGTGTTTTGGAGTGAAACGTTTTTTTAGTCTAATGAACCTTTTCATTAGCATATGTGGTTATAATAATTTTAAAATCATATTATTGTGATACTAAAATTAATTCGCTGATATGTGTTGCAAGTGAATGCGAAAATAGCTCATATTTGCTAATTTAACCATTTTCTTACCCCAAATCATAAAATACTAGTCTTTTCAGTTTGAATACATTTTATGTGGATTGCTCTCTACATTTTAAAATCTTTTAAAAACATACGAAAAACTGCATGGGTATTGCTGGCGCGGACCCTCTGTTGTATATAACCTTCAGATTTTAAGGTTTCAATATAATTTAAAAACTTAAAATCACTTTGCAAGTGCAATGATTAATTGAACAAAAACTTGCTTAATTATTAAAAACAATAATTTCATTTAGTTCCTTATATTAAGGATGGCATATAATTCATGAGAACCAATAGGTGTCGCCACTGACAAATTGCAATGTAAAATTATAGCAAACTTTGAGAATGACTCCTGGGCTTATACAATCATTTTTTAGGGTGGATTTTTGAACATATAAATTCTGCATACATTACTCTAGAGCGACTATATAAAGTTTTTACTAGAAATACAGTAATTACTACAATATTGCTAAAATAAGATGACACATTTAATTTTTTTTAAGCAATTGTTGAATTTTAAAGTACTGTCGCTGTAAAATTGCTCCTCTTCTTTCAATATTGAAAGTTTTGTCACTTAAAATCCAATATTGCGACCAGGAGTCATTCTCAAAGATATAATTTCTTAGAAATTGTTATTCGGGTGTTTTCGTTTGCGCAGAGTTCAGATCTACTCTCGAAATTTCCCGGTATGCTCAGGGGTAGTGATCATGGAACGTGAGGGTGAATTTTCAGTAAAAAAGAAATGAATTGTCCCACGTAACGATTTTCTCGACACGGTTAATTTATTACTCTACTGCACCCCTGAAGCGCCGCCCCTGGGCATCCTCTGTCAATTTTGAGGGCAGATATGGACTCTGCGCCCCCGATAACCTCTGAGTAAGATTTCTGCAGCTCGTCATATGACGGGCGATCAGGATTGACAATCGAGTCGCCTTTGGAAGTTCTAGTTAAATATGATTTTCCGTGTAAACAAAAATTCCAAAGGTGACAACCCTTTTTTGATCGCATAGTATGAAGTATTACTGAAAATGATGATTACAATATTGTAGGTATGACAAAATGAACTGAACAAAAACAAACAGTTTTTTCTAATTTTAAATTCGCCTATGTATCCTGTTAAATTCACCACGGTATAAGATCACTTAAATAGCGTATATTAACAAATGAAGGTCAAAAATTTTATTTAGAGTTTGCAATTTCGACTGCAGTATTATTTATACAGACAACGTTTCCACCTTGTAACGGGCGATCAAAAATGAATTGCTGTCGAGTCGCCTTTTGAAGTTCAAGTTAAATAAGATTTCCCATGTAAACAAAAATTCCAAAGGTGACTCGACAGCAACTCATTTTTTATCGCATTGTATTAGTACCTATACAAGAACAGAAGGGTTTGGTATTTGAACAAAAAACATGCCTTCAATTTTTGAATTACAAATTCTGGTAATAGTGCACAATCGTTTTTTGCGTGTACCTTTAAATGTAATTTAATCTATGTCAACCAGAAGTTTTTTTTCTCGTTAAAATAAGGAAAGGAATGTGCACAAGGTAATGGAAACCATCATATATAGATATTTGCACAACTAGTTTTACAAAGCACTATACTCTATTCATTTTAAGAAGGTAGCGGGAAGCTTTGACCTTCACTGTGATTGGTTAAACCACGAGTCTGTATTACGCCGGCAAATAAAATGTGTGACCAATTTTGTTATATTAGTAGTTTCGGTTACGAACTAAACTGTCGAACGAATTAGATGTCAATTTCAATGATCCAAACGTGAAATCTGTTGATTTATTTTCATGTTTCAAATTTGGTGCCGTTTTATATTTATCCTGTGTGTGTCTATCTTTAAACACAGCGCCATCTACTATCTTCTTATAATGAATGCAGTATAGTGTTCTTATGATTTCATAAAAGCTCGCAAATGATAACTGCTACTATTTTCTATAGCAGACGTCAAAATTGACAAACGCGATTACCATATGACATCCACTAGTATGGGCACTTGATAATTTTGAATCATAATTTATGAAAACGTTTAGATAACTCAAAAATCTGATTAAAATCTATTTGGACCGTCTTAGATTAAATTTTGAATGATACACGTTCTATATGAACGTTATTAATGAAACTTGTGTAACTAAAATCGCTCGGCTACGCCTCGTGAATTTAACGTTACACACGTTTCATTATGACGTTCATAAACGAACTTGTATCATTAATAGCCAGGTTGCGGACAGCATTTTCCGTTATGTTAGACGGCCATTTTTCCTTATAATATAAGTTTATAAGTATAAAACATTTTTATAGCAAAGTTAAGTTGCGGTGTGTGCTGGGCGTGTTCAATTTTGCTTATAAGTTTGAAGGAGGCTTAACCTCACTTTTATTTTACATTGTGTTAAAATGTCCAAAGTTGGTGAAAATGAACTCCTTTTTTTAGAAGTTGATGACATTGAAAGTACTTATCCTTATTTATAAAGCCTTCCTTCCTACTATGCTCTTAGACAAAAAGAAAAGAACTACCGCCAACATAAACACTGCACAATTGTAGGTTAGCAGGAAAATGTTATTTATGAGTGATTAACGTACTGCGCAGTGACACATTATAAGAACTTCATTTTCATTGGTTCCGCTATTTATAAATATATCGTACAAAAAGCCCTCATACCGTAAATTATTTCTACAAAAATTTATATTCCTTATGTTATAAGAAAAAATGGCCGTCTAACATAACGGAAAATGCTGTCCGCAACCTGGCTAATAACTATTAAAGTATCATTAGGTAGTACCACCTATTCGACACGATGTGGCAATTTATTTACTATCTTTGGATTTTAAAACATGCTGCTACCTCTGATATTTAATAGCTGAGTTAATAACTCAGTAATGTTGGTTGCCTAATTTCATAAATGGTTCACTTTTTTAATTCGTATTCTGTCCTTAAGAATATATCAATTGATCTAGTGATACATGGAAAGTATAGAAATTTTGCACAAATAAGTAGTGTATAGAGACGAATGAGCACTTAACAGTTTTAGTACTGTATAAATTGGGGCAAGTATGTTTAACTTACAGTTGTATTGCATTTTATAAAAGGACAAAATCTTAGACTAACCACTAACAATCCAGTGCATTCTACCGTAAGTTGAATTGTTACTCACTGGTGCATTAATGAAATATCTCAAACGTGGGCGAATTGTTAATAGCTTGATGCAAACATCACTTTTTCATGTACTGTATCTGTATTATACAGGGTATCTCCCTTGCGTGCTTCAGATTAAATGCCAGTAATTTCACATTCAAACACAGACACCTTGTACAATATAATCGAAACGGAAAGTAATAGTTTTGCTATTTATAATTTACGATGGCATTTAAATAAGGGCAAAACATATGTGTGGTACTTTAACATGCTTCATGCATGTTCTAACTGCGTGTTTGTGTGTTGTGCTTCTTTGCTGCAGGGAGAAGGTTATGAGGTTGGTACTGTATTCTCACGTTCTAATACTCCAAGGTTTATTCATTGTAATAGAAAGGCGGTGCTTGTGGACAGCTGCAATCTTATATTATCATCATGATCACCTGGCTTCTTGTTGTGCATGTGTAGCACTTTAGTTTCACTTGTGAACTCCACTTTCAAGTGCTGTTTTTTTAAATGTTTAAAAAATGTTTTATTATTGTATACTTTTACTTTTACATTACGAGCCCTGTTACAGTGAAGTTGGTCCATCTAAACTCTAAAGGGCCGTTTTCGTAAAGACACAACATGTCAGTCGACATGTCTGTGCTAACGTAAACGAAATGTCGTTGCAGACTCAGCATGTTGGGATAAATTTTGCTGCCGACTTCCACATGTCGCCTTACTGCCAAGACATCAAATATATTTCATTTACGTTAGCACAGACATGTTGGCTCCCAAGTCGGCCGTGTCTTTACGAAAACGGACCTTAATAAGTCATTTTTTAATAAATTTTGACATTTTTTAAAAAAATATAAAAGTAATAAAAAATCATTAGGAAAGATGAATACATATTATGTAACCAATAAACCAAAATTTAAACAAAACCACTACTGTAACCTCATCACAATCTTATTTTTCTTTTCCGATTTGACTATGAATATAACTTGCAAATGTTTAAAAAATATTCTATACTGTATTCATTTTAAGAAGGTAGCCGTAGAAAGCATAGGGAAGCTTTGACCTTCAGTGTGATTGGTTAAAACACAAGTCAGTATTACGCTGAAACATAAAACGAGTGGCGAATTTTGCAAGCTGGTAGTTTCTGTTGCCATCTAAACTGTTGGAAGTGTCATTAACTGTTAATGTCAAAGATTTATTTCTGTTTGCAGTGCTGGACATTTCTACTTTACAATAATTTGGTGCCGTTTTATATTTTTCCTGTGTGCGCTTATTTTCAAACACAGCGCCATCTACTACCTTCTTATAATGAATGTAGTATAGGAATGGGTAGGGAAACATAAAATAATATAATTATATTAGAGAATAGTTTAGCTTATTTTTACGTAAACTAGGAAAATTCATGGTTTCAATTGTTGGGTCAGCTTCACTGAGACCGCTAACTGCTCTACGGATGCTTAAAACTAATGAAATTTTTTGTGGGTAGAACGCCAATTATTAATTACTAGCAAAAAATTTCTTCTCTCAGTTAAAATACGGCAAAATATTTGGTAAAAATCGTGCCTGATTGCTACGTAATTAGTACTTCGTTTTAATATTTGCTACAATAATCACTTTTGTGTGAAATTAGACTAGCGGTGAAGGCGGAGGAGGCAGTTCAATGGATCCCCAATTGGAAAGACAAGTAGAAACAATCCGCAACCTTGTAGACAGTTACATGCGAATTGTAACCAAAACAACACGTGACCTTGTACCTAAGACGATAATGCTTCTTATCATAAATCACAGCAAAGACTTCATAAATGGAGAACTCTTAGCTCATCTCTATGCAAGCGGTGATCAGGTAAGATCTATTGTAGGTAAGATATATTGTGTGTGACTTTTTTCTAGAACTTGCTCATCTGTCTTGGTGAGGTAATAATTTAATACTTGATTTTGAAATTTGAAAAATTTAGTGCACTGTATGGTGTAGCAAATCTGAGAGGGCGCAAATCCTTGATGTTCTGCATGGCTGTCCATCACATTTATGAGGGGAGGTCATTTAATTGTGGTTAACTGATTTACCAGTTGCCGTTTAATGTAAATCTAATAACACCCTGTATTAATACACAATAGAGGTGCCCAGTTTTGATTGATAAACTTGTGTTTTAACGTAACCAGCCACTTCAAATATTGCGCAATGAAAAGTTTTGCACCTTGGACCTTTACCCGATCTCAAAAATGGGGTACCCAACTCACATGATTCGCCTTGAAATCTGGGCGAAGAATACCGTTCCCCATTCTCCGTCACGATGGTTTCTAGAATCATAACACTGTAGTGTTTCGACTGATATCTGCTTGAACTCTCGTTTCTTATCTTAACCCGCTTTATTTTCTCGAGTATTAGATCTGTTCTCTTTCATTATGAAGGGGTACACATATAAAATTCCCTATACCAGCAAATTTGTAAATTTAACAAAATCTTTGAAGACTAAATTACAGTACATTATGTACAGGGTGTCCTATTAATAAAAGTTACAGATCATATCTATGGACCGTTAATTGCACAGCTTGGGGAAAAGATTTTGTTAACAAAAGAGACTAAGAAATATCGCTGGAAATTATTTTCAAGTTTATAGGTTTGCCGTTAGAGGACGTATGATTAATGATTAACTAGGAAAATGATGTCCAGTTTTGGTGCAAATCCTTTCGCAAATATTGAAACCGCTGTGAATATTTATTCAGGAAATGATGCCGAATATCCCGCGTAGTTAAAAATAGCCTGATGAAATTTTCTAATTTTTCGCCAAATTGTTTTGCTAAAAAGAAACACTTCTCGTCAATTTTCTACCCAAAATCCACGCACAAGGAATTTTGTTACATGGGAAATTGACTCAACATGTTTCTAAGCTAAACATTTGCCGAAAACGTCAAAATTTAATCGGCTATTTTTATGCACTTGGAATATTACTATTGAAAATCGCATTTTGATATCTGTATCCTAAGCACATTCACAAATTTAAATTGCATATTCATCCAAGTTGGCTTTGAAACAAAAAAAGACATAAAAAGCGATAATTATTATATAATTAAAATTAACACTCAATATAGTTTTTAAATTATGAGCAACAAATATAATATTCAAATTTTTAATCAGAGAAATATAAATTGAATAATAAAAGATACAATACAGCTTGAAGCACACGTATCTGGACGGAATCGGCACAGAATGGATTTTCAATACAGATTTGCCTTCCGTTTCCAATTGGTTCCGTGCGGACCAATGTGCACAGTTACGTATAAAACGATTATGAAGAATCCATCGGGATTTTTCTGTTCGGTCCGAGCCGATTTTGTCCGAATAAGTATGCTTCAAGCCTTATTGTTTCCCTTATAATTTATTACATACAAAATTCAGCCGTTACTTGATTATTGTTTCGAAGTGTATGAATCACCATCACCATAGGCTTACCCGAATATAATAAACATTTCTGATGGAACATTAGCAGAAAACTTCATTGTTATCATAAGACAAAAGTAAGGAATTTTTTGTTGAAACGATATGTGCAAGAAAAGTATTTAGTTACAGATTAAATGAAGTTCCACTATCAAGTACAGTAAGCGCTCAGTAAACCGGCGTTTGACAGTCTGACACTCTCTAGTCCTGCATTTGGCGACTCAGCTGACCTACTCTATAAATTGGATTGTAGAGCGTTTGAGCTTACTTGACAAATTTCCTTTTGTATTTGGACCTGCCCTGACCTTAACAGCGAAACACGCATCAGGATGGGGGGAAAAAAGTAGTCTGTTACTGTAGAAATCTATGATGATAAATTTATTTCTCACATAGTACATGTAGGATATAAAAAATATGTCACATCCCACACAAATCCACTAATTTGGCAATTCCAGTAATACGACATAGGCGAAAAAATTTGGGTGTCGGATTACCGAGCCTGAGTAGGTAGATTTTGGTAAGATTTCAAAAGCAAGGGTGTCAATTGTAGTAGGTTTAAACGTACGGGAAAAAGTACAAATCCACTAAATTGGGATGAGCATTACAAACTGTTAGCAAAAATGTTTTAATACTATCACTACTACCTAAACACTCAAATTTGACGAATTTAAACATTTGTCATTTCTTTGTAGTCACAAATGATGGAAGAGTCACCAGAGGAGGCACTGAAAAGGGAAGAAATGTTACGCATGTATCATGCCTGCAAAGAAGCCCTACGTATTATTGGTGATGTATCGATGGCCACAGTGTCAACACCCGTACCTCCCCCTGTCAAAAATGATTGGTTGGCAAGCGGTTTGGATAATCCTAGATTATCGCCTCCCAGCCCTGGTGGAACAAAACGAGCAGCACCCTCTATGGGCCAAGTTGGAACGACAGGTAATTAATTTCTTGCTGTGTTGGATATAGTAATCATGCTTAACTTTTATAGGCTCTTTAGGCTCAGGTGGGTCAAGGGTACCACCTCCACCACCGGCATCAGGTCGTCCAGCACCAGCGATACCAAATCGGCCTGGGGGAGGCGCACCTCCAATGCCACCCGGACGACCTCAAGGACAAGCTTTACCAGCTCCGTTAATTCCAACGTAAGCATTTACTTTATTGTGATGTATACTTGTTTGGTAGATAGCCACAGGCAGCGTTGAGGTTGTGGTTTTGTTTTCAGGAGGCGTTAAACACCAACTAATCACATCTAAAACCATACCATTAATTAACTAAAAACATTAGGTGCTACTTTTGTTATCCTTTGCCCAGTAGCAAAGTTTACCATAAATCGTTGTATAATATTTGTAAAAAGCAGGATCGCAGATTGTTAGTATGATCGATTTCAATATTTAGAAAACGTCTGTTCGTAAATCACAAGTTTTCAAATAACTACACATAATACCATAGATCGCTTCCTTGTAATAGCTTATTGTTGCTTACTTGTTTATACAAAGTAACAACTGTGAAAGCCTTCTGATGCTTCTTTGAGTTTTACGTCCCTTTAATATTCTGTTTGTTCCACCAGTTTCAATTTCACTAAAGAATGTAAACTGTTGGTATACAATCAATGTTACAGGGATTATTTCTATTGTATTGCGATAAATTATCTTTTAATTGCGAGTCAGTGTAGATGACATCACTACACTTTGCGATAAATGCTGATATTAATAGACATTTAAATTTTAATTTAATTGGTATTCTATCGGGCCTAGGAAAGATACAACAGTGGAAGATGTTCAGGTAGTTTAAAACTTGTGTAGTAGAGTGATAAAATCAAGCATTACACTTTGTTACACAACGTTATATTCTTTCACCATAATTTTTTGTGCAGGTACAGTTTGCTAATGAAAATACTTGCATGAACTGCACACATTGAAGCTGTTATACCACCAGAAAGCTTTAACAGTTACCTTTGATTACTAATCCTGTATGCAATTTTCTGTATACTAACCGTACTATAGTTCAACTTTACATATATAAGTTAGGAAGATTTGGGGCTAAGACTTATGTACTGTACAGCCGAGTGAGTGGACAAACTCCAGGGGGTATCCAGGTGCCCCAGCAGGTGCAGTTAGCTGTGGGACGTGCAGTTACGAATGCGGCTGTCAACGAACTTGCCAACGCCTTCAAGTTTAACAAGTAATTCTTCATTTATATTATTTTGCGTTTTACTAGTGCTAACACTACTTATGCTTTGTGATTACATCTGTGCTTTGATAGAATGCAACCGAACATCGAAGTGCATTTCTGATACCACTAAATACATCTTTAGAATGTGGTTGCACACTTGGTTTTTTTGTTATCCATACAGGCTACTTGTCCAAACATCTTGCACAAAATTTAAAAAAAAAATGAAAAATGCATTCTTAGATTAGTGCTCATAGCAGTTTTGGAATCTATTTAAATAACTGCTTAAGTAGATGCGATTATTAAATACTGAATGTGCTAACATGTAAGACGCACATTAATCATGTTCAAGATCTTCCGTGTAGCAAACATAGATATTACACTTACTAGAAAAAGTGAAAAAAATATAGGCAAAAATTTGTGTCTTGTACATCTGTTATATTAGAGTACCATTGCAGACTTCTCTTACTCAATGTTATTTATTAATGTTTGTAGTATTACAAAAAAATTGTAGCTTCAAAAGTGGGTAACATAACAAACGCGATAAATAGCTATTACACCCGTTTTAAATTGAAGTCAATTATTGACATGTTGGCAGCGATATAATAGTTATGTAGTTATAGGATTGATTACGTTTCGCAAAAAGTTTAAATTTCATATTGCTTTTTATCAAAGTTACTTTTATATCTCAATATACAATGTGCATAAGAAGAGGCATCATCTGGGCTTGAACATCTATATGCCATTTATTTTCTAATATTCACAATACCTCACATTTGTGGTCAGTAGACATGTATAGCCCAAGATACAATGCGATGGGATGAGCATTTCAATATCAGGTCACTTGCAAACATGGCTAATATAACATGACCCATTTAAGTTTGTTGTTATACAAAAAAACATTGGAGTATTTTCTGGCAATGAAGCTAAACCTAGATGTTTCGAAACACTGGTGAGACTTCTTAAAATTTTAGAATTATTTTGTGTAGATAAATTGGTGTAATTTCCAGGTACCAAGTCAAGGACTTAGTAATTAAGAAGAGCTGTTGCTAATTAAAGAATATTGTTTGACTTTATCAGTCCTTTGCGCAATAAGTATGGTTTTATTGCTAGTCAAATACACATTTATCGCTATAACTTACTACCTCTTAAACTAATCAACCATCACAGACCACTACAATCAAAGTTTCACAAAGAAATTGCCTAGGGCGCGAAGCTGACAACAATGCAAAAGTGATCATGAGCCCTAATTGAAGAGTCCTCTAATACACACGTAAAGAACAGATTCACTCCAGTATGATGAAGAGTTTCAAGAGCGACCATCAAATATTATTGATTGGTTGACATTAGACACTTACTACTTACACTAGGCTATCTCGACACACCAACTCTGAGCATGAGACAGCTTAATCAGTATTCACTATCTTTAATAGAAGCATTGTTTTTATTTTAAAAAAGTTTACTGTTACCAACTCTGTACACTCTTTCAAACATGTTCTAGTTAATCAAATTTTAATGGTCAAGCAAATGTAATCAGAACACCTTGCCTCTGCTCGACAGTAAAACATCTGAAAAGCAGAAGTGTAGTACACTATGTTGAAGATGTTTCTTTGTCAATCTATCTGGATTTATTTTCTATCGGTTATGTTCCTTAACTTTTCTCAAAAACTTAAATGAAATGCATAATACGTAAGAATTCCATTAGTAAACTATTGTTAATAATTGTATGACTATGTCTCTGCTATTACTCAGATTACTATAGCATTATTATCATAAATTGTATAATTGCCAGAGAATTATTCCAATCTGTTATGTGCAACCTCACTTTCTCCGTGCAATTGAATGCAAGCATGTGCATGATTATGATGAAAAAAGAGTAGTTTGTTTGCACCGTTTGTCTCTAGCCTATAAAGTTAGTATTTGTGTAAAAATTAATACTCTTTCATCTACTAACGAACCTTCGTAAGCATGTCTGTCCTTATTTAAATACTTATTTTCATTCGTTGCGTATCCGATATATTTGATCAAGTCCAGAGTAGCCGTTTACAATGTTTCATTGTAAATTAGAAGTAAATGCTGATAATATTGTTAAAATTGAAATGTCTATTAGACAGATTTATAAATATTAGTGATTTTTAAATTAGACCAAGTTGTATAAAATACACAAAAGTGATATATGGTCATGTTCTCTGTATTGTAGATATTTCAAAAAGTTATTTTGCAAAAAGTATATTTGAGCACTGTATATTATTTGATTAATATTGTATGTGTAAATAAGGATACTTTCTGAAAATAAGATTATACTGAAACCAGTAACGTATAAAGTGCACCACAATGCACTTACAAAGATTGTAGTTCATTTGGATGTGTAAATATAGAAGTAATTATTAATGTTGATTTCATAATCTCTCCTTTTAACCTAGATCCTGTCTTGGGGTTTGTGTATAGAGGGTGTTTTTTTGGGAGGTTTAGTTAAACGTTTCTGGGAAAGTAAAATAGGTAGGTTTTTGAAAATTTGTACTTAGGAGTTACGCTGAAGGCCGAATCGATGTAAAATATTTTCAAAATTGCCGCACTTCCGGAAACACCGGAAGTAGATAGTAGCTTCGTTATTTTAAATAGCAACCCCAATTTTTTATTGGGTTTTTGGATTCTACGTGAAATTTCAGTTCTTTGGATACCCATATGTCGATATCTGCCATTTATGGTTTTTAAGTTATTTTGACTTTAATAAAAAAAATGGCGGATGCAGATGGTACCTTGATAATTGATTACTTGAAAGCGGTTGTAGTCATGGCAACCTATTGTTATCAGTGCATATAGAATGAATACAGCTTTCTTTTAGTGTACTTCAAAAAAAGTTAAGTTGCGTAAGACCGCCCCTATGGAGATCCAAATTTATGAAACTTCAAAGACTAAAAACTCAGTTTTTTTAAATGGAATCACCATTTTCTTAATATTGCATGAGATAAAGAATCGAAATGGGCATATTTTGACAATACATGTTCCTATAGCTATCTTTAACAGTTTCTGACTTATTCCCATTTTATTGAATTGACACTATTTTTTTCGAATTTTCTTTTTAGTAGTCGGCCATGATTTTATAACAATTGAATTTTAAACAATTCTAGTGACACTAATCCGTCACCTACTGTTATAGGTTAACATAAGTTTTTCAAAAATCGAAAAATGACTCGCAGTGGTTTCACCTATTTTTGAATTTAATTGTTATTTATGGTGAAATGGACAGAATCGCGGCACATGCTTGCCGTACATTCATTCGAAGGCTGGAACGAAATTGTATGAATTTTGGAAATGTTGTATCCCCAAATGCACTACAAACCGTTGAAGCACAAGTGATAAAAAGCTCTACAAGAGAATATTTAAGAAAATGAATTGAATTGCAAATGCAAGATTAACAAAATAAATTCAATGTAAAATATAAAAAACTTCGTTGAAACATTTTTTGTATGGAATTGTTGCTAGAACAGATATCTCATTACCTCTCTGAATTTTTAGACTTATACGTTGTTTAAGAAATTCAGTTGAACGACTCTGTCTAGATTTCTCAAAAATTTTCCGTCCTATATCCTTAATAAATGACTTATTTATTAATGAATTATTTAGACTAGAATCAATGATATTAAAGAATCCTTTTCTTGATTTGTTTAAAATTCGATTGTTATAAAATCATGGTGAACTACTAAAATGAAAATGCAAAAAAAATGGCATCAATTCAATGAAATAGGAATAAATCAGAAAATGTTAAAGATAGCTATAGGAACATGTAGTATCAAAATATTCCAATTTCGATTCTCTATCTCATGCAATAGGAAGAACATGGTCATTCCATTAAAAAAACCTGAGTTTTTGGACTTTGAAGTTTCTTAAATTTGGATCTCCATAGGTGCGGTTGTACGCAACTTAATTTTTTTTTAAGTACACTAAAAGAAAGCCCTATTCATTCTCTATGCACTGATAAAAATGGATTGCCATGACTATAACCGTTTTCAAGTAATCAATTATCAAGGTACCATCTGCATCCGCCATTTTTTTTCTTAAAGTCAAAATAACTTAAAAACCATAAATGGTAGATATCGACATATGGGTATCAAAAGAACTGAAATTTCACGTAGAATCCAAAAATGCAATAAAAAATAGGGGTTGCCATTTAAAATAACGAAGTTACTATCTACTTCCGGTGTTTCCGGAAGTGCGGCCATTTTGAAAATATTTTACATAAATTCGGCCTTCAGAGTAACTCCTAAGTACAAATTTTCAAAAACCTACCTATTTTACTTTCCCAGAAACTTTTAACCTAAACTCCCAAAAAAACACCCTGTAGAGTGGTGTGGGCATTTCCTACCTTGGCATTGTTGACGCTTAACTGTTTTCCAGCTTATGCACTATGCTTACGGTTGGACTGACTATTACATTTTAATCTTTTTGCGTAATTAAGATCCTGCATAGTTGATAAACATTTATGTTAAATGTGATAGGACTGCAATTCCAACTGGTATATTAAGTATAACGTATGAGGATTAGTAGTTAGATTACAAATTGCTATATCTCTTTATGTAAATATATTTGAAGTACGATTATATTGTCATGTGCGATATATAAAAACCTATGAAATATATGCAGATGTGTACAGGGTGAGTGAACAATTGCGTGGAGTAACTTGATGCTTTGAAGGTAACATTTTTTGATCGAGTGTTTTTGTATTATAATACGGTTGAATATTTTCCACATTTGAAAAATATTTGCAATTATACAAGGTGCGTTCACAAAGTAGGGCGCTAAAAAAGTACATTTTTTAAATGGAACCTCCTGCATATGAATGCATTTTTTAGTTCTACATACGTGTAATTGCACGACTTTATTTTTTTTTTGTTAATATGCGGAGAACTTGTAGTTATAAAGATATTCAATTTATAAGAAAAATCGTGAGCTTATTGGCAAAATTACTACTTAAATTTTAATTCCAGGCTCTATATCTGTTATTCTGGGTAAAGTAAGTAAATATTAAATTTACTATGAAACAATTAAAAATAAATTTACGGGGTGGTTTCTTTGACGGTCCAAAGTTACTAAACTTCATATTAAAAATCTCGCTTTTTAAATGGAACATCCTGTATATTTTTCATCTTTTAGCTCCTCTAAAAAACTTCAACTTTTGGTAATAATGTCCTATACCCCTCTCTGATAGTTAATAGGTTATAATTTACATAATAACGAAGTGGCCAGGCAAAAATATGAAACTAATGTCACTGACTGGATGACATTAGGACTGAAATTAAATTCGTTTTGTAGTCAAGTGTTATCAAGTTAATTTTCCAGTTTTTAGACTTAAAATGAATTATTTTAAAAATAAAAGAAAAAAAAAAGAATTTTTTTGATTTTGTGAAGACCACCTCGTAAATGTATTGTTTGTGACGATGCATTACAATGTGAAATTGTTTTTTACTAAATAAACATTATTATTATTATTATAATGAATTAATCAATATGATTTAGATATGATGAAGATTTTCAAATAATAACAAATATACCTATGCGTGTGGCGCAGTTCAGTTAAAGCTGGACTGTGGTGCTGGGTCCCTGGTTCGAATCCGAATTCGGGCATGGATATTTGTAAATGTATAGTAGGTTGGGTTGGTAGAGCAGCCTTGGCTGAAACCCCGCCCACTCAAAAATAAAGGCAACACAAAATATAAAAACCAAGAAAACCATATTTTGAAAACTCAGAGTATAGGACATTAGCACCAAAAGTTGAAAGTTTTTGGAGGAGCTAAAAAATAAGAAACATATACAGGGTGTCCCATTTAAAAAGGTGAGATTTTCATATGAAGTTGAGACTGGCGTTTGCAAATACCAAATTTTTCTTATAACTCGAATTATCTTTAAAACTACAAATTGTTCGTATATTAATCATGCAATAAAAAAAATTACACATAAAATTAAAAAATGCATTCAAATTTACTACATTTTAAAAAATGTACCTTTTCAGCGCCCTACTTTGTGACCCCACAAAGTTCAATTTCAAAATATTTTTAAAATGTGGACAATATTCACCCTTATCTTCAAGGCAGTAATTTACTCCGCGCAATGGTTGGACTCACTCTGTACATAACTCGTTTACATTTATGTGCATTTTCGGTATAAATTTACAAATATATAATTGCTCAGACACACATGAAACTAAAACATAATATACAGTAAATCAAGTCCTTCAACTTTCTTTTTAATTGCTTCTTTTGTATATCTAATCGCGATTTATATGTTTTATTTTGGCACAAATGGTATCACACAGTTTGGCACAGTCATGAAAATGTAGGCAAATGCAATTTGGAACGAAAAATTTTAAGCGTAAAATATTTTGAAATATGGGATGTTGATTAAAGTCTTAAAATTTCATGTTTGATCATATAGAGGGCCCTGCAACAGTGTGTCGTTCTTTCCTATCCCATACTTCGTACAAAATCTATAGATGGTTGCGCATCTATATTTTTGAATGTACAGGGTATCCTACTGTATGTATTTAAGTGTTTCGATGTCATTTGTTTACCTGTACATTGAAACCTATTCACTTTTTGTTTTTTTGTCAATGTTGTCATCCTATTAATTTTTTTCCCGAATAATTCCACATAAGCAAGCATCACTTTGATGACTTTTAGCTACCTTGTTTTTTGAAGCAATCTTATTTTGCCCCGAAATAGGGAGTATACTTGCAGTAAATAATTAATTTGTGACATTTGTTTGTGGTCATCCTTTTGTTTTTATTATCATGGCCTACTCCGATGTACAAATATGTAATTAATAAATAGGTAGGTGCGTTTGTGACAAATATTGAATAACCTAAAAAAATCTACGAGGTTTAGACATAGGACGTTTTGTATATAAATTGAACACAAAAACTATCAAATGGCAAAATAGTGGTAGTTCCATTTGGAAAAAAAATAGTTATGGTACTTTGATATTCGGAAAGTTTACCATTTCTTTGTGAACATTATTGTTCAAATTTATGTCTTAGCTTCAAACAACTAGGTTCTTAGAGATATTTCATAACGGTGAGGCTTGCTTATGGCGATCCCGAAAAAAATTCATAAGATGGCAACATTGACAAAAAATCGAAACAACCAAAAATATACGGGGTGTTTTATTTAAAAAAAAAATCAGTTATTAGGACGTCATATTGGATTTTTATGAAATGAGATAAGACTAAGAGGACAAAAAATAATGACGTCTCACACGTCATACTTACATTAATTTACAAGAAATATTTCAAAATCAAATCTTACATTCAGATCTCAACAAAACATGCACGGGTATCTTGCTAAATCAACATGACTATGATGCGGTATCGATGATGGTGATGCATTCAAATTAATTTCTTTTTTGTTTTCTTATCTTTCTGTAAAAATTCAATATGGCGTCTATAAGAAATAAGGTAATAGTACTCTGCAGCTTCTACAACTAGCATGTTATGGAAATTCTGATAACAGATTTACTTTTCAAAAAGAAAGTGCCCATAGAAGGTGCTCACGGGAAAACTTTTGGCGATCATTAATTTTTAGACGACTTTTACACTCCAGCTGCCACTCTTCACCTTTTTTCCAGAACAGGGTCTCTAAATTGTTTCGTTTGGATATCTGATAATCGTTCTAAGCATCTGTGGTCAGAAGGATGGGGGGGATGTAACAGGTTCTAAAGTTTCTACACCAATATTGAAAACGAATTGCATAGGCCTACATTGAACTGACGTGCGCACAATGACTTAGGCAATTCCTACAAAATGTAACTTTTATTTTGACAATTCAACTCATGTATAAAAAATCGCATAAGCCGCAGTGAAATTGTCACTTTGACAGCGGCAAAAGTTACCTGCAACTTTTCCAGCGACAAATGCACTAGTGGTTTTTTCACTTATTCATTTTCGAACCAATTATCGCATTATCCTTTCCCATATGACTAGTTTGACGTCTGTCAATAATTGATTAGTTTGGTGAATTTCTTGTTCGTTAAATTGTCCTGCCGAATTACACTCGAGGTTTGTATTTAAACCGAGTAAATTTGGGTTGTTGCAATTCAAATCTGTTTCCTTTTAGCAATTGAACTCGAAAAACTGTCAACCTAAAAATGCTCCACCTGCGGTGTCGCATTTTTATTAGTTGACAGTTTTTCTCGTCTAATTGCTAGGCAACAGATTTTCATTACCTAAACAACCCAAATTTACTCGGTAAAATACAAACCTCTTGTGCAATTATAAGTGAAAAAATGTGGCAATTTTGTTTTTAAAGCATATATACTGTACACAACAGATTTTGCAAAATTATGATCGTTTATATTGTGATTTCGTCACCATGTATTATCATGCAATAGCAATAGTCTCAGTCAGAGAGAGTGCTATCTTCTTAGTGTACAGAATATGTACGGCAATTTACTTTTGCTGCCAAAGTACATACATAGAGGGTTGCTAAATTCTGCTTAAATGCTTTAAAATATTTTGTAAGTGTGAGGGCTGAAGTTTAACAACATTTGTTTGTAATTACTATCGTTTAATATTAAAAATTTAATTAATTTAAAAATAAAAAATGCAGGATCTTAAGTATGCATGAAATTTGTAATATAAACAGGGTTAACAATATCACTTGCTTCTTACAGCCGTCCTGTTCCAAATATACCTCCACGATTACCAGATCGACCATACTCAGGGAGACCCAACTAGTAAACTAGTCATTATTAGTGGGGCATAAGGGACCAAACTTGATGTATTTAATGTGCTAATCAGTGCGTAAACACAATGTGCTTGATAAAGTACTTTTAACGAATATTGTGAGAGATTAAGTGCACATCATTAGCAACACAGATTTGATTTATTTTTTTAACGCAATTCTACTCATGTACATATCTTTGCAAAGTAATATTTAAACGGTTGTGAATAAATGAGCTTTCAGTTGGTCGACAAATTACACCCATTACCTCCTAGCTTCGTTTCAAGTGTACATATTAGTTTTATATTATGTACCTGATCGTGCCTACATTCTTCTAATGCTCAATTTTTTAAACAATAAAAACCTAAGGTGGCTCATTGTTTGTGTAAAAATTGTAATTTGTCAATAAGGAAGTAGGTAGATATTTTGGAACCGATAAATTAAAATGTACAAATGATGTGCATAAATACATCATCATTTTCCATAAAATCATTTAGTATTTTTCTATGCATTTTCACTATGCGAAATTTTTGTGCTTAATTTTTTAACTATAGGTAGCTAATGTTTAAAAGTGAGACCGTGCATCCATGAATCGTATTTCATCACAAACTAGTCCAATTGTAGTATTATTAAAGTGTTAATATGTATAATTTTTTTCAAAATAACTGTTTATTGCTGTACCATAACAAATATATTTGTTTTTTATTTGTTAGCTTATTATTGTTTTCTTTTCCTGATTTTTGTATGAATATTATTTTGTTGTCTGGATGATTGCTAATGAAAATGAGGTTCTATTGGGCATTTGGTATAGTCATTTTGAATAATTGTTACCAATTGAGATTATGGTTCTTTTTTTCGGTACATGTCTGTAATCGCCAAGACATAACACATTTCTTTCTTTCACATTGTTAAAAAGTAAAAGAATTAAACATTTCATTTCAGGTGTTCAAATTTTGTCTAAGCCTTTTCAAGAATGGACTAAAAAATTGGTAATCAATTCGTTTGTACAGTTGAAAAGATAATCGTAATTTTTGTATATTCTTTGTAAGTAACATTGACATGATAGCATTTCAAAGGCCCTTCTGTTTTGGTTCACACAGTCTTGTGCTACCTTCTAATAATGTCTTCATTCTTTCAGTTGTGGGTAGTAATTAGATTGCTTACAATTGATAATATGATGGGAAGACTTAGAGCTTAGGCATAGTACACCTCGCTTATGCATTTGAATCTAGATATGTGCTTGTAAGGACTTCCCGTGATGCGTTGGCTAAAAGGACTAAACAGGTAAGTATAAGAACAGCTAAACATAGATGCTGTGTTTAAGGAGCAGAAACCAAAGCCAACCCATCTGGCGGTGGAGATTCTCATACAACTAATGTTTGAGTACATGATTACAGTTTGCTACATTTCACCCACTATTGCAAGGGGAAGCAGTTCAAATTTTAATCAAGGAGACGTACGATTACTCCCCTTGATGAGATGAGGTACTATGATACTAAAAGGCATAGAATTCATATTTAAAATTAAATACTTACCCCCGCGTGTGACATCTGTTTGAGATCTCAAACCTCTTAGGGCTACCTATTATAAAGACAGCTATAACATACCAAAATGTGAATGTAAGAGGGAAAGTGATTGATTTAGGAACACCTTATTGTCAATAACTCTTTCTTTTGTACCTATGTTCTTTTCAACCTTTGAATGATTGGTTTAACTTCCCTTGCTGTATAGAAATGATCGAGAGTAATATTAGAATTAGACCAAAAAACACCATAGCTACAGGTTTAGCTCAAATCCATCTGCAGTCTGTTGAGCGCTGTTGCGTTCATCATCAGAGAGCTCTTCATAAAAAATCCTTTGTAATCAAATGAATTCAGATCGGTGACGTCATAAGTTCCAAAACTTACTTTTTTATTTTTTTTAAATAGGTAATTATTGGTAATTTATATCTACTCTTCTGGCCTTCTCACTGGGCATTTTTGAAGCGCTGCATAGTGGCGCCGCTGGGAGCGAAATAATATTTGGACGCCTTAACACGGAGTGGCGTGTCTGCGCGACCTTTACCGGATTTCCGCTACACAAACGCGCACTGCTTGAAGCGCGACCCCTTCACACCGCGCGATTCAGAAGCGCCCCCATACAAGGCAAGACAAATTTGTTGCGTGGAAAGCGTACGTACCGAGGCCGCCGTTCTTTAAGAAATTATCAAAGTCCTCGTGTGAGATCGAAGGAACTTTACTACCGACGTCTCGTTCACCCGCAATTGCCATTTTAGTAGATTTCGCTAAAAGAAACTATTTGACCCTCGAAGTCGACTACCTCTCGAAGACGCACGCCTTGCAAAAGGTGGTTAATTTCGCCCCTAGGGAAAAAACTGAAAATCACCACGTTAGTAAACCCACGTTCGGAGATGTCGCCGCTCCCAGATCATGTAGCTCCATTTCTAAAGTTAATTACACGGCCCGGTAGTTCACGTACACTCCTCTTTCTAAACGTGTTAATTTTTCATTTGATGCCAGTCGGCCAAAGCGCGATTAAAAAAGCTATACCTTTTTACAAATACATTTGTAATAAAATGGCACCAAGTTTGAGGAGACTTTCATCTCTGATGCACTGGAAGTGACTGCTATTATATTTCAGTTTCGCGGATGTCACCTTCGACGCAACAGTCACACGCCGCGCCGCTTGGTAGCGCTTGAAAAAACGCCTATTGAGAAGAGCGTGTGTGACTTCCTACCTCAACAATCAGCATTACTCTGGCGAAATGTAGAAATGCTCAATCAATAAACTTTAAAAAAAATCTGCATCGACCGGGAATCGAACCCGAGCCGCCCGTGCGGTAACTACAACGACGGCTAGCATGACGTAGTGTGGAAAAGACCGCACGAATTTTCTTGTTGTGATACCTTTACCGATGGTTTCTTGGGTTTAGATATTCTGGCGTGTATTGCTAAGCTATAAAACACCCTGCACAATTTATGGAGCAGTGGCTCGGTGAAAAAACCGCAACGTCTTTACCTTATGCTTTTCACCTTGCAATTTCTATAATTACTGTTTATACTCAAACTGTACGTCTCATGCTTAAGAGTGAAACCCGAAAAAACTGTGTATTAATTAGCGACACCCACTCGCGAGTCTCCAGGATTTGTTCATCAGTGAGGTCCTCTGGCCAGTCTTCTAATTGCAGGTTGATGGGCGTAACAATTGGCAAAGAGTTCGTGGTTTAGTGTGCGATGTTTGCCTTTAGTAGCTTATGACTTTATTTTCTTATGGAAGTTTACGAATTAATAGCGCCATTTCTTATTAAAGAATAGTGATTTTTGAAATCAGAAAAAATGCTCTATCAAATGACACAAAAAATAAAAAAGACTTTCATTAATATCTCCGAAACTTTGCCAAATTTAAACTACGTACCTATCTCTTACAGTTCCCAAGATCCTCATATGGTGGCCTTCGAATTTGAATCAGCCTGTAGGTACTCGATGCAACATGGCCGTCAATCTCAACAAATCAATCAAAAATTAGACACTAATGTGTCAGCACTGTCTCTATAGTCACTGTACAAATGTGTTGTTCTCATTAAATGCATAAGGTTAGCAATCTGTTGTTTCTGTATATCTGTGCCTTGCCTGTACAGTATAACGAACAAAAATGATTCAGTAACAGTACTCTAAAGCTAAACAAAAGCTGGAGCATATGCCACGTTTCAAATATCATAGTTTTATGCAAATTAGCTTCATTCACAATGCAAAAATTAGCAATTACAATCAGTACGTACACTTAACGCAGAAATTAAGAAAAAAACATCATTCACAATACACAAAATTAACTTGAAAACATTGTGACACGTAATTCAATTCAAAATATGGTTAGCACAAGAGAAAATAAAAAGGTTACTACCTGTAGATACTTTTTTTTTTAAATTACAGCGTTTCTCAAACTTTTTTAACCATGTATAAATATTTAACTATATTATAACAATTAAATGCAAGAGTAACAAAATAAATTCAATGTAAAATATAAAAAACTTCGTTAAAATATTTTTGGTATGGAATTGTTGCTAGAACAGATATCGCATTACCTTTCTGAATTTCCAGGCAGAATAGATTACCTGTGGCTGTGAATTAGAAGATGTTTTGCTTTTGGAGATAATATTCTTACTTACACCCTTGCAGCTTGCAGACAGACTAAACACTTTCACTATATCAAAGTCTACCACTCTGATATCTCGTCTCTGATTGGAGACTGCGCGCGGCAGATCTCCAGAAACTGTTGGCGAGGCGATCCAAACCTGCCCGCGAGTGGACAAGCCGTGTACTGCGTCCTGTGTGACGTGCTTCATAAGACAAGCATAAAACAATTCAACGCGGCGCACCGCGCTCAGTGTGGCGATCGCTTTAACATGGTGGTCTTAATCTTTCCTATTGACCATAAAGACATATTTTATGGAATTTGCATGTTTTAATAAAATCCACGACACACTGTAAGTATCCTGCTAAAATCCAAGTACCATATGTAAAGTTAATGCAGGTTTGATTGTTGTACGATTGTGTAATAACGAATAGGTACATATTTAAATAGATGTTGAGTATTCAAATGCCTACCAATATTTAACAATTGAATGTGTTTACAAATTTTAATTAATATTTCAAGTAAGCACCAAAATTTCACGCAGCTGTAAATATGACTAAGGGTGCGTTTATGTTGGAGCCGCGATAAGTGATAAGAGCGTCGATGAGGAGCAGCGACAAGAGCAGAGTGCCGCGCTCTGCTTTAATGCGGTGTTTATGTTCGAGCTTCGATTAGCGCAGGACTCATCACTCAGTAGTCAAAACATTAACGAATTTTACATCGTCCATGATACTTTGCCATATGCCTGGCGTAACCGCCTCTCACAGAATTTAGTCAACTGTCGTGGGTATGTGCTCCTGGTAGGAACTAATGGGGGTGCATCTCCAGCACTTTGTTGCCATTACGTTGGGTCGCGACGTATGCCAAACAGTGTGGTGGAATTTGTGGAATGGGGAGGTTGGGGGGGGGCGCTGGGTGTTGTCCGACCCGAAAGGGTACGACCACAGTCTCGCCAATGGAATATCTGTATTAGAGGGAACTCGGCTTCCTGGTGATGGCCCCTCACTCGGGCGTTCCATTAGCTTCCGATGCCTCCCTCCTTTGGTCTCGTTTCCTTCCTGCCTGTTTCTCCTTTTCTTATTGTTGTCCTCTCCCTGCCTTTCTTTTTGTCTCCTCCTCCTCTTGGCTGCTTGTGCTACTTTTTGGGAATTACTGATCAATTCACTGAAAATGCACTAAAGTTATTAACTAATAGGCGAAAACCTTCTATTAATTTTTTTCAATTTAGTGCCAACTCCTTTCACTATTTGTCCAGAATGAACCTTTTTTGGTGGTTTTTGTTTTTTGGTCCGATAATGGAGGCCTGACAAAAATTTCACTGATTAAAAGTTCTACATCCATACTCGACAAGAGCGAAGAAAATGCGTGCAGAGATTATCGACGCTATTATCGTTGGTTGGCGACTCAAGAATGATTAACGCGCTGCTCCAATATAAACAGATCTATGCTAAGTACATTTACACTTTTCTATGCTTCGCTAGTATCGACGCTCTTATCACTTATCACGGCTTCAACATAAACGCACCCTAAGTCTGAGTTTATAGTGACGCCGCGAGCGTCGAGGATAGCATAGCGGTACAAGGATAGCGATACATGATCGATGATAGCATCGAGTCGGCAAAATTATAGTGCATAGCGTCGTGGTACACCTCGAGGTGAGGGGTAGTATCTGCAAAGATGTCGCGAAGAACGGTTGCATTGTCATTTACAGCGGAAAATAGTTATATAAAATTTGAAATCATTAATAGTTTGTTTACTCCTGATCAGTCGCATCGCGTTCGAAGGTGGTCAATGCATCCAATCAATAGAGATCGCCAGACTCTTGGACAGTTTGCTCGTTTGTACAACAAGCTAAGGGACCATCCCGATAAATTTCGGCAATATTTTCGCATGTCAATATCAACATTTGATTACATTCTGTGAAATTTGGCACAGAACGTGTGCATATACACAAAACTGCATCCAGAAGTACGTGAAAAAAGAACACGTGTTTTTCGTCGTAAGCATAATAAAAGACCGTAAGCGGCCGATACTATCCGACCGCTATGTAAACCGCTTACAAATTCAAACATTTTTGTTTCTATCATTTCCGCTAGCTGCATCGCGTCGTGCAAAGCTATCTTCACGTCTTTACTATAAACGCCTCCATAACTGCCCTTTCACAATCATGTTAATGGTAATGTTAAGAGGTAATGGTAATGGTAACCCTGTTCACAATACTGTTAATGTTGATGGTAGAGGAAGTTCCCCCACTCAAGAGTGACAGTGTTTTGTGGTGGCGCTGGAGAGCGCAACGAAAAATAAATTGTCTGTTTAAATTCTTTGATTTGGTCTGTGGTTGTTTGACGGGCCGTAAAAATATAACCTTTAATTCAAGTTTGCATTTTGCAAGTTGCGTTTGGCGCTGCATTTTACCGTAGCTGCAATTCTATTGGAGGATGTTAACGCCGATGTTAGTAGATCCAGAAAATTTCTGGACCTTAACATTACCATCTTACGTTAACATTACCATTACCATCATTGTGAACGCTTTGCTTGTAATGTCATTATCTGGAGTTTAATATTCTAACATTACGTTACCATTACCATTAACATTAACATGATTGTGAAAGGGCAGTTAGGTTTATAACGTTTGTTTACATGGAGGTGAACCTCGATCTGAACAGCGACGCTTACCTCGACGCTCGCCGCTTCACTATAAACTCAGACTAAGGCTGGTCGTCCATTAGAAGAGAAAACAAAGTGGCTAATAAGTACGCGCTTATGCGAAACAAGCAAACTTGTGCTACAGGGGTCGTCCATTGGGGGCTGCTTCACTGCTCAGTAGTAGCGAACTGGAATAGTGGTTGTTGTGTTTTGCAATTAAATATTAATTAAATGGATGCAGAAGAAGCGTACTTTTTAGAAACTCTTTACAGAAGACGGAAAAGAGTTCAAAAATAAGATTGCGTCGGAGTAAACCATATATTGGAAAAGAGAGTTCGATCTTCTCCATCGTGAATTAGACAAGGATCCTCCGAAGTTTTTTGATTATTATACTCAATGGGTCATCCGAACTATTTATAAATTCTCAATTCTATAAAGGCCAAGAAACTAAATCTCCTGAAGAACGTCTGTGTTTTACGGTTAGAAAAATTCATTTTCATTACATGCAGTGAATTTTTTTAAAGGGAACATAGTAATTTCCCCATGTTCGATTTTAAAAAAAACATCAATCTTTATTCATTGATCAATCTATTGAGTAGTTCAAATGAGTAGTAGATAACATTGACAGCTGTCACATTTTTATATTTCGAAATCGGTTAGGTGATTACTTAGAATGTCAAGGAGGTCACTTCGAACATTTATTGTAATTGTTTTCGTTATTTATTTTCTTCATGTGTGTATTGAATAGATCAAATTAGTATTAGTAGAATATAAGGTGCACATGACCTACAAATAATTAAAGGTTGGTTCACAATGAACTGTGATGACAGCGAGTGCCCTGTGAGGACAAGTTATCGTAAGTTTAAGAAAAATTTATCCTAAAGTTACTATGGCCTCACATGGCTTCTTTAAAAAAAATCTTACCGAGTGCTCTTCATCATGAAGGCTACAGGAACCGTTGCGGTTCATAGCCAGGCAAGTTGCGCGTTTTGCGCTGGTGGGAATGCGTTTTTTTTTAAATCGAACATAGGGAAATTATTCTTTATTCATTGGGAAATTACATTGCATATATACAAAAGCGTATGTTCGCATTAAAAAAAAAATCTATTCTTTACACTAAGGTTCTTGTTACTGACGTGCCCTAGGTATACATTTTTTTATTTTTATATGTCCAAGGGAAATAAAGATTATTACTAGGAGGATGGGTTCCATTTTGTCTGCATTTTAATAGGAACGTCAGACGATTACGGTAACAGAAGACAATGGGTTGTTATTATAGCAAATAAGTTTGGTGAATTCTCTTTCATGTTTCTTTCCTGCCTTAGGAAAACGAAAAATTTATTGTTGTGGCAGTGAGCTTGTTTTGACTGGTGAGAGAATTGTTTGTTTAAATCGACGACATTAGGTAGAAAAAGTTAACACTGCATTTAGTGGGATTAATTACATATCGGAACAGTAATAACAAATGATATTTCATTTAACTGATTTCGTAAATAATAAAGTTGCCATTGCGCATGCGCAAAACCAAATTTTAAAACTGGTGTAAGATTTGCTTGTATTCCAAGTGCCTGTATTAAATTTCATTTAAATGCTTCAGTAAGTAAGGAAGTTAGCATTGCGCATGTGCAGAACCAAATTTTGCAACTGGTATTATAGTTGTCTTTATGCCAAATGCCTTTTTCTACAATCAATATCCAAAGTAGGCATTTGCGCTCGTATTAGTCGTATTTGACAACGCAAACGTCATGTTTTTCAAGAGACTGCCGCGCTCCTTCGTCGCGCGTCAACTGTCTCTTTCAATCGACAATATATCATTTTGCGCTCTTAATACACAAATAGCTATAATATGTATAAAATTTCATTTAAATTCTTTCATAAATAAGAAAGTTGGCACTGCGAATGCGCAAAACAATGTCGTTAATTTTACTTATATTCGTAGTGTTTACATACCTACAAAGTTTAATTTAAATATCATCATAAATAATTAAAAAAGTTAGCATCGCACATGCGTTTAATCAAATTTCTGACACTGCGCATGCGGAAAACAAAAAATATGGGTATGCACGGAATCCTTGGACCAAAGCCTTTCAAATGAGTCCTATATCGCCAAAATCGGTTCAATGGTTTAGATGGAGTACGTGTGACGGACAGACATTCATTACCTCTATCAGATTATCAAGAAGTGGAAGGAGCTCTTCCTGATTCCTTTCGGAGGAAACATAAAATATTTCTGAAATCAGGACAGGAACCACCACATGAATTCGTTTCTTTGTGGCCTTTCTATGAACAGATGTTTTTTTTGTCGAATATAACCAATGTATGCACTCTACAGCAAATCAAGGTAAATGTATGTATCACCTGTAAAAGAGACAAGCATGGCTATTTGGGACACATTACCGACTACGCATACAGTGATGGTTCCCAAACTGTGTTGGTTGTGGAGACTGACTGAAAACATGTGCGCATATGTAACCCACACAGGGATTAAGCTGCGCTCGCATTTGGCGACCGCAAAGGCGAAATTGCGACATTGTTAAGGCAGGTTGTGTTTTTGCGACAAGGAAAATCAAATGAAATTATGATTTTGAGCTTATTTCATATTGCTGATGGAGAAAAGCAACATACAAAGGCACGGAAATGTGTAACATACCATTGTTTAAATACTTTCATTTAATAAATAAGTATCAAATGGCACAAAGGCTATAAGAAAATTACTTTTGCTTATTTGCTACAGTTCTCCAAGAGCCTATAGTATAGCATTTTTGCTCAAAGAAATTTTTTCTTCAACCCTCAACCCACGTCTTCCTGGAATCATGTTCAGAAACCCCATTCTGCTCGGAACTGTAGCGCGCGCTCATTTATGCTCATAGCCGCCGGCTCAAATTTGCTTTTAGTGGACGAGGTTACATGAAAATCGAGATGAAAATACAATGCTTAGGATTTGCGCCTCGTGTTGCATAAGCTCGTAGCAGCTTGTTTTTGTTTCTAGTGGACGACCAGCATAAATCATGTTTGTATTTTGCATTCGAACATTTCTGTATTTGATCGTGGCCGGTAAATAGTTACTATTTGATTGATTTTATTCTACAATACATACAGTGCATTGAAAGCAAAGTATGAGCCCTAAAGCTAATAAGGGATCACTTGATTGGCGAGAATAAGAGCATGTTATATTATTGAAATTATATACAGAAATTCAATTCAACTTATTACACATTTAATGAATTAACAGCGTTCGTATAATGAAACCTATTTCATGAATCATGATTATTCCAATTCAAAGGTGTAATGTTTTTCACCCGGTTTTGGATATTGTTTCTCTGCAAGAGAGTGGAAAAATTTAACGTTTTCAAGACAACAATAAATTGTAAATAATCCCAACATCACTCCAACTGTTTGCAACACTTGAAGACGTATAGGTACACGAAGCCGTGCACTTATATCGTAGCGGTGCTCGGCATACATCTCTTCTTCTGCATGAATCTAAAATGAACAAATAAGGTAGCATAATTGCTAACAAGCTACGTTACCAATTCACCAAAGTTTCGTTTGGTTTCTGGGTGATCCCAAGGATAAAACGGATCTCGTGCATCCCCAGATACAATAGGTAGATTTGGATAATCGCCGCAACCAGATCCATCATCTTCATAAGGTTTATACTGCGATGGCATTACTTGGTATTTCTCAATCGCTGCCAAACGCTCCTCTTGTGTCTTCGGAAAAGGAGCGGGTGCATAGTCTTTATTCCAATCTTAACAAATAATATAGGTAATGCCAGTTATATAATATAACCTTAATTAAGATTAACTTACGATTTCTCACTGAAACATATATCATTGAATTATTTCTAGTACACAAATTAAATACATTTCTCATTAAAGCCATATCGACTTTGAGAAAATTCTAAATTTTTGAAACGAGTAAAGCCAAAAGAAGATTATTATTTGACAATAAATATTCGATTCGATAAAATGTCCATGTACAAGTACACTTGATTTATTTGATCTACAAAATGGCAAACGATCTACTCTGCGTACGGTGCCGCGTTTTATTCACGCACTGAATTGTATACCGGATGGTGCACGGTAAGTAGGAACATAGGGATTTAACATGGGAAATTAGTTTTATGCAATATCCTGCCCTCCTGTACATTTTACAGAAAAAAACTGTAAAGTTGTTCAGAATTAAAAGGTGCATACAAAACTGTTTTTACACGTTTTATTAAGCTTTTGGTATACTCGCAAATTTAGAAATAAATTTCAACATTTGTTATTCAGCCCGTTTGTAATGATCACTTATTTAGTCAAATTTTTAGTCTTTTTTTACTTCAATAAAGATAATGCTATCCTAAAAATGTCATAAATGATGAAACTGTATGTAACATTCCATAATATTGTCAATTTTTTAGTACCAGTAAACATTTTGTACATAACCTTTAGTTATATAAAATCTGGAGACTAAATATTTATTTGTAAACTAAGGTCTCTATCTACTGTCAACGTATTATAGTGAGCTTTAAAAATGAATATAAATTTAATTTTAATTTTACAAATTCCCTATCTGTCAAAAGTTACTAAAAAATTGAGGGAAAAATAGGACAGGTTCTAAACATTACAAAAATAGGGCAACTTTCAGTTCATAAAATAACTACCAAAAAATTGATCAAAGTTGATGTATGAAATGTTCAATTTTTTGTTCCTAAAAAAATTATTTAAAAATTGACTAGTGATCGTTACAAACGGGCTTTAGTAGCAATAGCCATGACTTTTGTTGTTTTATGAATTGCGGGGAAATATCACACTCCATATTTCTTTTTATTTGAGGGAAAACAAAGATTCCAGCTTTAATTTTCGCCCCTGAAAGCTTTCGATCAAATCGCTATAACTTTTGTAAAAGCAAATATTTTCGATGTCCAATCGCACTTTTTATTTATTTTTGCTTATTATAGTCAGAATATACCTATTATCTAAATCCCATGTGCAAAAAATATGTTTGTTGACCGTTGTTATAGCATAAAAAACGTTTATTCTCATACTTTTCTTTCCATTTAGTTGAGTTTCATCTCCTGAGGAGTCGTGAGGCCAACTGTACAGTTGTACGATTATTATTTCTATTTTTTTGATAATTAGGAAGAATTTCGCCCCATTTGCTTTTCGCCCCTGGCGATTGCCCATTTCGCCTTATGTATTCCGGCCCTGGTTACGCGTTACGCCAATGAACTGTAGACGGCCATGATTTGGGTGTAACAACAAACTAACTTGGGCTTCACTTTACGATCTGTAATTGTCACTCCCGACTCCTCGCTCTTTACTTCTCTAAGAATCGAACTACTTATGTGCCAACAAACAATGCCAGTAGTTCAAATATACATAACCTAGAAATAAGTGATTATAAATTTGATTATTTTATTGTACTTTTTTTATACCAATTGAATAATGATCCACAGTTTATTTATTATAAATGCATCAGGGTAAGGTAACACATACCATGTTAATAAAATTGATCGTATTTCTCTTTATACAGTGATGTATTTCTCGAAAAACATTGGCGTAGCGTAGTATCGCGATCTGTTTGCGATTATTACTTGGAAGCGCAGCGTGCTAATCCTAACGATGTTCCACCTGTTATTGCTACACCTCACCATTATTTATTATCTATTCAAAGGGGAGGAATTAGTTTGGTGGCTGTATGTATGCAAGAAGTACCACCCCTGTTTGTTATCGAATTTTTGCACAGAGTTGTAGATACTTTTCAGGTTTGTAGTATTTGCTCAGAGTAATGGGAATGTAATCATATTTAATCTGTTTTCTGGTGGAACTTCCCTATTACAATTTTATTTTGGATAGATGTTTATCTCAGTGTTTATGTAGATATGTGTAAATTTTTTACAGTTCATGGTAGGTTTGGACTAAGCAAATGTACACTGTAATACAGCAAATGTGTTCACATTAATTTCGGTTTCACATATCAGTCCGTATGATGTTTTTTACTCACCAATGATGGGAATGCGATTAGTCATTTTAAGTAAAACAGAATTACTTACATTTCCACTACTGTCTTGAGTGTAATTTTTAACTGCAATTAGCACATTTTTAGGATTACTTCTCGGATTGTACAGAAAGCATAATTAAAGAGAATTATGTGGTAGTTTATGAGGTAAGTGTACATCTAGAATGCCTTTTAATCATATTAGTTCAAGCCTATTTCAATGAGTTTCCCTTGAGGATAACTTACTTGCGGTCCTCTCTCTCGAAGCCATATATATTTTTTTTAGCTAACCCTTACCATTTTCTGGAGGTGCTGTCTTTCCAACCACTACATAAAAAGATAATTCGACTAATATACGTGAAAATGTACCGTACTTTTACCCACCAAGAACATACATTTCATAAATGTATTTCTTTTGTTGCTGTTTCTTACCTTTTCATCTTGCTTGTCATGGAGAGGTGAGGGGTTCTAGCCCTTATAAATCAAGACATGGGTCTGTACACAAAGTGTTAACTGTAATATACAATCATTCTTTTAAAGTAGTTAGAGCGCCTAGGTAAAAGTAACAGGAAGTTGGTGAAAATTTGGTCACTTATTCTCTGAGAGACGCACTTTCCAATGGTCAAAAGAAAAAAGTGTTCCTAATGTGCCGTTTCTGAGATATTTGACAATAAAAACAGGGTATTTTAACATGGGCTCTTATGGACAGACTCAGTTTTTCTGAGCTAGCGAAGGTTTTTGTATCAAGACTTAAATGAGATGGGTCTCATTAGAAGCGAAATTTTGTGACGAATCTAAATATGCACGGAAAAGTACATGTTCATGATGAAATGAGGAAGATATTTACCGCCGAAGCGGCGTCTGTTCTGACGCGGTGGCACGCTATGCAGCACGCGTTTCAATCTGATGACTTTTCCACTAGGTCTAGTATATAGCTGAGCTAGGACAATCTTTTCCTTCTTCTGCTGGGCACTTTTCTTCACAAAAGGCATGGTGTCTTTCAGAAAGAACACCAAAACCAGCGATATTTATCAAGGCCTGCACACGTCTTGTTGACACACTGATCGGATCGAGATCAAGATATCGGCTGGGGATCTCTGGCGCCAACATCGAAAAACCAAATCCACTACACCGATTTCACGTAAAACGCCAAATTATTTAGTTTCCCCGCTTTTACATACCTCTCGCATACGTTTTGATTAAAAAGAAATACATTCGTTTAGGATTTACCGCTTAACTGTGAATATTTAGTCGCGGTGTGTCGTCAACATTTAGTGTGCAAAGGTTTGAAACAGGGTCGAAAAGTAGGGAGACTAGTCAAGTTGACTACTGTATATACCTTTTTAAAAATCATGTAAGACGTTTGCATTGTGCTGAGGTACAAAATACCACTCGTACCGTATTTCTAATTATGTTTCCTTCATAACAACATTTTTTTGGGGACGGTTACCGTAAGTAATAGGTAGGCCGAGTACATCACTTGACTTCAGCCGAACGCGCTCTAACTACTTTAATAACAGTATGGATTAAATATATTAAAGTGCATTTTAATAGTTCGTCTGTCCGCGGGTTTGTTTATCAAACCACTTTTTACAGGGGAATTGGGGATTTATTCCAAATTGTTTCGATGTTGGGTGGCCACAGCGTCACAGTATTTGTTATCAACTTACGTGATTTGTTAAAGGAAATAAATGAAATTTAAAAATGTTTCAGAATACCTAATTGTTTCTGTTAAAAAGTGCTGTATTTCAGAAAAAATCTATAGTGCTGATTAAAATTCAGTGTGTCACAACTCACAGATTCATTAGAAGTGATGAACGCTTGAATTTCGCGCGTAAGGTTTTAGTATTTTTTGCATTGTTAGATTGACAGTTTGAATTTCGTTAGTAATTTTTTTCTGTCATGACTGTCATTAAAGAAACCAGTGTCGCCGTTAATTGTTGTGTGCCATTTGCGGTTTATTACTTTTTCCATTTTGAACAATTTTTAGAGTTGATGCACTAAAATATGTAAGAAACCTGACTGTCTAGTGTTAGTTTATAATTTGTGGTAAAACAGATTTACTGAATGCATGATGATACACTGCAATTAAATAAATGATCATCAGTTAGTACCAACTTCATAATTTTTTTGATTTGCGGAAAATTCAAATTGTCCTCACTTCTAATGAATCACCCGGTACGTAAAGAACGTATCAGTGTGTCACAGATATACGTTCTTTACGTATATCTGTGGTTATGTTTTGCTTCAACATAGTTGTCGTACTTACCGTTAAGTAAAACCTCAATATTTAAGAACTGGCGACATGGATTTTTGCAACACTTCTTTCCTGTACAATGGGTGTTTTTGTTAATTCGCCATTTTGCAGCGCCCTGTATATCGCCATCTTAAAGCGCCACCTAGCGACAAATAGTAACTCTTAAAAATTTTTGCAACAAAATTTCTTCAAGTACACTCTTGGAATGTTTCACTCAACTCTTCGATAATTCACGTAACAGAAACAGTTATTGCAAATGCGATAACTAAATTTAACCGAGCCTCACCATTTACAGCATTTTTTCCTTAATTTTTCCCTCGATTTTTATTTTTTTCAGTAATACCTTTATTAAGTAAATCGATACCATTTCAAATTTTGCTATTTTTCTCTTTTGGAAGCACTCCTAACACTGCTCATAATTTGTAACGTAAAATAGTGTCTGGCATTATCTCTCGCTTACATTTTTTTATAAGAAGAATACCCAGAAGCTGTATTTTTGTTACTTGAAATACTAATCCTCTCTTAGTACATAAAATGTCGGTTAGCTTTTAGATGAAATGCTAGATAACGGATTTCCTTTAGCCACTGAAAGCAACATATTAAAGGAACTGATTAAGCCTCCAAATATACTCAGGACTATTGCCAATACTGTTACTGGAAAATCAAAGTAAGGAGATTCACTTTTACATGTCAACCTATAGTCAACAATTGTTCATAGTGTTAGTGATTCATTACCAACCGGGCAGCTCTCTAATGTTCCGTGGCGTCGAACTGGCGTAAAATACACAAACAACGAGGCCTATTTTGATGTGGTAGAAGAAGTGGATGCCATAATTGATAAAGCCGGAGTAACAGTATTTGCAGAAATACAAGGATATGTATGAATTCATGTAGAGTGCATTCCAGATAAACCCTAAACAAGCTGGAGTGCGTCAATTGTGCATGTAATATAATCTATGTTATGTTTTAGATTGACTGTTGTATTAAACTGAGTGGAATGCCAGATTTAACTTTATCATTTGTTAATGCAAGGCTCTTTGATGATGTTAGCTTCCATCCCTGTGTTAGGTTCAAAAGATGGGAGGTAAGGTATATAGATTTTCTCAATGAACAGGTTCACTACATGTGATTAGGGCGAACGGGTTCTATCCTTTATTCCTCCAGACGGAAATTTTCGCTTAATGTCGTATCATATTGGTAGTCAAAGTGTTGTTGCAATTCCCATATACGTTAGACACAACTTGTCAATTAAAACTGGTGAACATGGTCGATTAGATTTAACTGTAGGTCCTAAGCAGACTTTGGGGAGATCTGTAGAAGGTAACTGAAAAAATTGAAACAACATTGCAATTTGTTTTTGTAGGCGTGAAGATTGAAGTTTTAATGCCAAAATGCATTTTAAATTGTTGTTTGACATCAAATCAAGGGAAATACAATTACGACCCCGTTTCTAAGATATTGCATTGGGAGATTGGAAAAATTGACGTGACCAAGCTGCCCAATATTCGTGGAACAGTTCAGATATTCACAAGTTTTACATTCAGATAAGTTAATGATATTTTTTTAGGTTTCTATTGCAACAGGCGCAAATACATCAGACATAAATCCATCAATAAATGTGCACTTTACAATTAATCAACTAGCTATAAGTGGATTAAAGGTGAACCGTTTAGATATGTATGGTGAAAAGTACAAACCGTTTAAGGGAGTGAAATATATCACTAAAGCGGGACGTTTTCAAATCAGAATGTAAAGTCTATACATCTGTTATCAATCATATTTACCCACCTATTCATTTATATGTAAGAAGGTTTATATACTTATGTTAATAATTTTTATTTACAATAAAATTCTATATACTTGTGAATAAACATAAGATCTGATTTCTTTTGTACTAAAGAATCACAGAATGGTACCAATACCTTATGCACGATATTTTACTACACCTTGCAACTGCACACATACCGTGTGTCCCAGGTAGAACGCACCATAGGGAAACCCCATTGTATTTTTTCGTGAAGGATCCACGAGGCTTTTGAAATGAATTTGAAGTTAGCTCCCAACGTACGTTATTGCGCTTGCCTGATGCTAGAAAGAGATTCATTCAAACTACGTAAAGGTAAAACATACTGAGAAGATTTTTAGTTTGATACCATTCATTATCATTGCAAGGTAAGGTACATGAAAAAGCGTCCTTTATTAAAATACGTTTATACTTATATTTATGATTATTATTATGTTCGAATTTCGACTGTTGACTTCCTTCGATTTTTGACTTCCGTCGATTTTGTCGAATTTCGCCTTTCGTCGACTATCGACGAACTTTCGACTGGTCGAATTTCGACTTTCATCGACTTTTGACTTTCGTCGAATTTCAGCTTTCGCCGACTTTTGTCGTATTTCGACTTTCTTCGATTTTCGACATTCGTCGACTTTCATCGACTTTTGACTTTCGTCAGTATCCGTCAACTTTCGACGACTCTCGTAAACTTTCGACTTTTGTCGATTTCCGACTTTCGACTTTCAACGACCTTTCGTAATTTCGACTTTCGACAACTCTCGTCGACTTTCGACTCAAATCGACTTTTGAGGTTCGTCTACTTTTGGCTTTCGTAGAATTTAGATTTTCGACTTCCGTCGAATCATCGACTTTTGACTTTCGTCGAATTTCGCCTTTCGTTAACTTTTGACGACCTTTCACTTTCGTGGAATTTTGACTCTCGTCGACTTTCAAATTTCGTCGACTTTTACCTTTCGACGAAATTTCGACTTTCGCCGAATTTCGACCTTCCTTGGATTTCGACTTCGTCGACTTTCAACTTTCGTCGATTTTAGAATTTCTTCGACTTTCGACCTGCGTCGATATTCCACTTTCGTCGACTTTGGACTTTATCGACCTTTCGACATTCGTCGACTTTTGACTTTCGTCTATTATCAACTTTTGTCGAATTTCGCCTTTCGTCCACTTTCGACTTTCGTCGTATTTCGGCGACTTTCGACTTTCATCGACTTTGACTTTCGTCGATTTTCAACGTTCGTCGAATTTCGCCTTTCGTCAATATCCGTCAACTTTCGACTATCGACGACTCGTAAACTTTCGACTTTTGTCGATTTTCGACTCGCCTTTCGTCGACTTTCAACGACCTTTCGTAATTTCGACTTTCGACGACTCTCGTCGACTTTCGACTTAAATCAACTTTTGAGGTTCGTCGAATTTCGATTTTCGACTTTCGTCAATTTTCGATTATCGGATTTCGTCGACTTTCGACGTTCATCAACTTTTGACTTTCGTCTATTATCAACTTTCGTCGAATTTCGCCTGTCGTCCACTTTCGATTTTCGTCGTATTTCGGCAACTTTCGACTTTCATCGACTTTGACTTTCGTCGATTTTCAACGTTCGTCGAATTTCGCCATTCGTCAATATCCGTCAACTTTCGACTATCGACGACTCTCGTAAACTTTCGACTTTTGTCGACTTTCGCCTTTCGTCGACTTTCATCGACCTTTCGACTTTCGTAATTTCGACGACTCTCGTCGACTTTCGACAAATCGACTTTTGAGGTTCGTCTACTTTTGTCTTTGTCGAATTTCGATTTTCGACTTTTGACTTTCGTCGAATTTCGCGTTTCGTTGACTTTTGACGACCTTTCACTTTCGTGGAATTTCGACTCTCGTCGACTTTCAACTTTCGTCGACTTTCACCTTTCGACGAACTTTCGACTTTCGCCGAATGTCGACCTTCCTTGGATTTCGACTTTCAACTTTCGTCGATTTTAGAATTTCTTCGACTTTCGACCTTCGTCGACTTTGGAATCGACTATTTTCGAGTTTCATCGAATATCGACTTTTGACTCGTCTACTGTCTACTTTCGATTTTCGTCGAATTTCGACTTTCATTGACTTTCGTCGACTTTCGCTTTTCGACTTTTGACATTCGTCGATTTTCAACTTTCATCGAATTTCGCCTTTCGTCGACTTTTGACGAACTTTCGACTTTCATCGACGTTTGACTCCTCGACTTTCAAGGTTCGTCGACTTTTGACTTTCGTCGATTTTCAAATATTTTGGGTACGTCTAGGTAGAGTCGAATTTTCCATAGGGTAGATTATGTGTGGTTACGTAGGGAGTGGGATTATGCGATGAGATGTGGGAATTCAATGATAACAAAGACACGTGTTGATAAAATAATACCATTGTATATTTATAGTAAATTTCTTGACAAGGAGCGTGCATAGAGGATGCCATTTCAATACGCAATGATGCTGTACCTGGGAAAATAATGGCTTGCTTGAATAGAATACTTGACCGCGCCACTATTTTTCCTATGTCATGACTTTATGAGCCATCTGAAGTGTGAAGGATGTAAATCAGACTTTTCAAGTTACCCCTCTTAGTTTAAAAACAGAGTATAAATCTGTGGTAACTGGTATCGTTGAATTTAATGCTGGTACGCTACTTTTGATACTCTCCTTACTTTGACGTAATATGTTTTGCCTACCTAACATTTCTTAATTAGACAACCTCTTAGATCTGTTATAATTCATATGAGTTCGATTTGCTCCAGTAGAGTAGTAAGCATGCATGAAGTTAAAGAGCAAAATGATGTAATGGTTCTAAAATCTGATCGTTGTTTACGTGGATGTAGGTAAATTTAAAATTTAGAAACAACGTGCAACGTCGTAGACTTCAAAAATGCAAGATCTCTCACGATTGCACAAGTAATTATTATGTTTATATTAACGTTAAATGGGTAATGTTTTTCAGTTTTGTGTGCTATTTAAAATTTCGTTAAAAAAATTTGAAAACCAGAATTTCCCAAAAATTATATATACCTATAATACTCCAAATGATTACAAAAGTCGCTTGTGTATTGACTTGAGATAAAAGCAATAACGGGCGATCGAAAATGAGTTGCTGTCGAGTCGCCTTTGGAAGTTCAAGTTAAATACGATTTCCTATGTAAACAAAAATTCCAAAGGTGACTCGACAGCAACTCATTTTTGATCGGATAGTAGGTACACGTGATTATTTACATCTGGAAATCGTCGAAAGCTCTGCAGTCGTTAGATTCCACACAGGTTAACATGTGTTCAAAAATAAGGTCATGTCAAATGGTACAAAGAACCACCCACTAAATTTATAGGACGTTCAAATTTAATCAATAAATACCTTTATAAATAAGAAAGTTTGCAATTCGGTTTACCTATAAATGGTCGAGATGCGAAGAGGGCACTGTGAATGGTGAATGCTGATCGATTAGGCTCAACTTTTGGAACTGCGTTTTATGTGGCTTAACTTTAAAGCTATGCGCATATTCAATTTCCAAAAATGCCTTCTTTATTTGTTGTCCTGCACTGCCAATTCACGAACTCCGATCTATAAATTTGATTCACCTGCAAAATTTCATCGAAATCGGTCCTGGTCCATTCGTTTACGAGATATCATGCTAACGGACGGGCAGACAGACGGACAGACACCGCAAAATTATAAACTCGCTAGGAGCTCGTTAATAAATGGTTCGAATCGAGGAATTGGTTTCAACTTCATGCCCTTTCCAAATTCCTGTAGTTAGGGAAGGTCTCTAGACGAGACCTATGCCTATCTACAAGTGTAGGTCACATCCTCAAATGTGAATTCGAAAACGATGAATATTTCTGTTTTAATTGGGTACGTTAATACATAAATGAAATATGAAGTGTTGTAGTTTCCCTCACATAGAAAAGCAGAAACACTCTCCAATGACGAAACATTGTTAGGTAGCGATTTAAATAATTAAAATCATGTGTTTTTTTAAATACTCGGCCCAATAATTTGATCAAAATAACCATTTCCTTCAACTTTTGAATCACTTTTACGATCTTGATTGTAATTAATCGGCTAATAAGGTAAGACTGATTAATTGATTTTATTAAACCATGTTACCGTCAATGATATATTTAAAAGTGTATTCAGTCCTTGTAGTAATTAATAATAATTAGCTGCAGCCGCATCGGTTGAATCTAATTATTTCTTTAAAAATAGAAGTACAGATTACCTACTTAAAACCCCCTATTATAAAATTTGCTCTCATCAGCAGCAGACTTGAGGTTACTCAGGTTGAAAATGAAAATGTATAGGTACCGGTTTTTAAGATATGACATTTTTTATTGTATTTCTTTTACGATTTCATTTATAACACCATTAAAAGATAGTGTTAATAACGTAAATTGTACTAAGCGTGAAGAAACTACACACCGCTTACAAAAATAGGGCCACGAACTCTGCTTTTAACATTTACTGCCCCGACAAAAAGATTTGGAAATAAATTTTAGTGACTTTTCGACTTGGAAATAATGGTCGAAGAAAGACTGCAATCGCAAGAGACATCAGAACTTACTTTTCTCGTCGTCTCTGGAAGTGAAGGGGACGGCAGAAGGAGTAACACGGTGAAAAAGGTAGGTGGGCACCGCCAGTTCTGTTAGAAACGTCTCGATTTTTTTTCTGCATTAACTATGCAACGATGCTTTTATTTCTCGTTTCTCCACTAAAATTTCTGCTTACCTGCAAGATGCCAAGCGATCATATTCATCGTCGAACTCGTCTTTACATTTGCAACAGGTACCTAGTTAGGGGTCAACGCTTTTGAAAATTCTAAAGATGCTGTCAAACATCTACCTGATCCTTGGCCCCCGTTTGACTACTGTAAAATGGTTAAATGTAAATGGACTGTAATCTTTTCTTGGTTATTAATAAAAATAATTCCATACAAATCACACCACATTAACGTCCACTAATTTATTAGTTATTCAGCTAAAAAGTTATTAATTAAGGTTCCTGTAATAATCCACCACAAATTATGACTTATTACCATGTGCTCTATTATTTCTTTTTAATAGTAGGTAGGTATAGCCAATTTATGGTATTGTTAGTGTTAGGTAACATCCGGAAGTTTACAAAATTACATATAGGTACATTCCTAAATGTCAATCTAGAAAATAATTGTCTCGGATCACTAGTGCACAATTACAATTGCAAATTGTCTACATTTCTAATTTCAGTCACATTTATTTAGTTCTTTTTCTATAATCAGAATATTATTAATGTTAACCCCACCAACCCTTCCCTCATTAGCCGTTACCAGCAAACCCTGAAAGAAACGTAAAGATATTTTGGTAAACTTCAACAGTCAACTCAACACCATGCCACTTAAACAGTAGGTATACAATATCTTCGTTACGGTCCTATAAGATTTGCATGAATGAATGAAAACTTTTTCCAGGCCGTCGCGGCCCTGAGCTTTTTATTTTGTTTCATATGTTCTTGTCCTTTGCTTTGCCCTTCCAAATGCTTTATCCTCTTTTATTACCGAATTTTCCAACTCATGTTGGAATGGAAGGCGCTATTATGGTCACTCCGTCCGTCCGCCCGAGGTTTTAACTACTTACTCTTCTTTTTGCATTCGGTAGCTAATAACTCTGCCACCTCGGCCAAGAAAAATCCTGACGATTAATGTGCGCATGCGCAAATATCAACTTCCTTATTTACAGAGATATTTTTTGGGATTTTCACCACATATGTTTCTAGTAAAATACAAGCATACCGCATATTGTAAAAATCGGACGTGCGCATGCGCAAACTGCGCAAGTTCAAATTTCTTATTTATGCAGATATTTCTTTGAAATTTTAACCACAGATGCTTTTAGTAAAGGCAGCCATATTGCCTATTACAAAAATCAGATATGCACATCGCTGGCCCATACTGCGCAACGTCAACTTTCTTATTTATATAAATATTTCTTCTACATTTTAACCACAGATGCTTCTAGTAAACACAAGCATATCGCATGCTGTAAAAATCAGACGTGCGCAATATCAATTTTCTTATTTATAGAGATATTTTTTGAAATTTTAACCACAGATTCTTATAGTAAAGGCAAACATGTGTGCATGCGCAGACCTTATTTATAAAAATATTTATGCCATAACTTATTTTCCTTTATAGTCCGTTATAAGAACTTTCGGGAAGTGCTGATCAATTCATGGAAAATGCGCTAAAGTTACTCGCTTTAAGGCGAAAACGTTTCTTCTAACACTACATTCTGATTCACTGTTCTACTGTCCGACATTTTCTGAAAGTGATAACTATTGTACTCTTCTCTTTTTTATAACCTCTAGGATATTATGTTCTTGATAGGTCTGGTATATTTCTGTGTGTGTTCTCCTTTTGTAATAGCCGTCTACTATCCTCCATCCATATATTCTTCGGAGGGTCTTCCGCTCCTACCTTACTATTTTCTGCTTTCTTCTTTGATATACCTTTAATATTATCTTAGTTACACGACAGCCTTAAACGGCGCTGTAAGGAAAAGAGCATCAAGTATCTTTTTGTGTATGATTATTTGAGCAATAAATTAGGGATGTTATTAAGTGCGACCTGAATATAAACGCAAGTGGAAACAAGAAGCGAAAGCCCTGAAGCGACTGTCCAGCAGAAACACAAAGTCATATCGTACCTACCCAACAAGCAAAGGACGAAAAACGCAACACTCGGATACTTCCGCCGTGGCACGGGTTAAAGAGTCTAAAGGTCTAAATCTTCACCCAAATCAGGCACTTCGAAACAAGCTGCGTCAACGGTTAAAATGGTCAGCTATCAGCTAAGTACCACCCAAAGTACCCGGAAATCAAGCTGACAAAAAAGCAAGGCAACCTAGTCACCGACTTCCTAATAGTTTAAAATCCTTTGCGGTTGAGGGAGAGGAGGCACCTCATTTCACCAGCCTTTATTACGAGGCAGGAAAGAATCTAGTTGGGTGAAAGGACGAACTAACCAAGCGTAAAGTCGTTCCTGTGCTGCGCCCTTGGGCAGACGCCCAGCGTGAGCGAGATCTCAGATGCACGCAAAATCGTTGCGGACCTGATCGACGGCAGCGGCATGTACCATGCATCCTTGTGTCAACCAGTGACAGTCCAGATTTGAGCCAAGTAGGTATAGCGAAACTACATCTGCTACAAATTCATTTACAGCACCACAGTAAAATAGCCGCAGCAACTCTATAAGCTGCGCATCGACGGCGCAGATCTGCCACTCATACAAAAAAACCATTGACCGTCAATGGACGAATCTGTGGTCAAAGAGATGCCAAAAGTAAAGTGATAGGACTACTAGGTACTACTATAAAAATCCGACCCGAATTTGAAACACACAGAACAATCCTACGTACATACAATTTATCTTCCCTTCGATTCCACCTTACTTCTGCCAAATAAAGAAATGATACGAGGGCTAGAACTTTAATAGTGGCAACTATTTCTTTTCTAATACCTAATACAAAAGTGATACAACTACATACCACCAAGTTTTACAGTCCTTCAATATAGTCGCCAGCATTGGTACAGTTTTCACTTCCCAGCCTCATCGATGGAGCAAATCAGCCACAGCTTAAGCTGAACATGACCAAGTATGTCTGCCAAATGTTGGCGTTCTCTTCGTTGGAGGATATCACTGTTCTGTAAGGAAATGCTGATGCCCCGCAAGCCTTTTGAAGACTTTGATGACACTGTCGTGCTATATGACCTCTGGCACATTGTTTTGAAGACAACGTGACAGCACCTACTTTAGACCGCAAGCTAATACAAGGCTCAGTTCTTCGCGTCACTACGCATGCGCGTGACGTAGGAAGGGCGAATCTACTTGCTCAGAACTCAGAAGTAAGGTAGATGTTTAATTAATGTGTGGTATGTTGGACATTCTTGGTTTCGTTGCGTGGCGTCTTTACAGCAGTGTTGCCACTATTAAAGTTCAAACGCTCACTTGTATAAATAATATCCTTCACATCCGAAGAGAATATTGGCTGCGATGCGAATTCTTACCACACCTGGGAAGGTCCAACTGTAACCAAAGAGATGAGTTCCTTTTTGATTTTACTCTTACCAACAACCTGGGTATTTTTAATAAGGGCCTGTTTTTCAAAATGCAATAAAGACTACCGAGAGTGATACATTACTAAATCTGGCCAGGTGTCACTGAGGGCACACTGATAACACGTAACAAAGGAAACGAAATTGCAGAAATGCTTGCAAACATTGGAGCCCGCAGTTGTCTTATGAACTTCGCACCGAGCATAAGTACCCGGTGAACACAATTAATTAATTAAAGAAAATTAATTTATCAAGCACAGTTTCACTATCCATTGCATGATTTCAAATATACATTCTAAAGGTACGATTCCACGATGAGATTTGTTCATGCGATTTTTGTGTCATGATACAAAAATCTCTGCAGCCATGAAATTTACAGTGGAACCGAAAGCGAGACATACGAGATGCTAGAGAAATGTCACATGATTCATTGCCTCACGCAATTTTATTTTATCAATCTCAACGTGTGAACGTGATATATGACTTCACTCGTCTGAGACTTGTATCATCAGCAGCACGTGAGAGTTTTGTTGTGCAATAGGTATCTCGTGTCTGTATGTATTAGTAGGTTTTCTGAGGTAATATTGGTCAGCCAAGAATCCAAGTGTCACACCAAGGCGCTCTGCGGCAGGAATTGAATTTAGCATCAATGTATCAATTCGACTTTTTTGAAAGAGTTGCATTATGTAGGTATAAGCATATTGTTTCTTTTTGTATACGTATTTAATAATAGACGTTAATTTTAAATCTATAGTGCATAATTTTTAAATGGTGCATTACGGATGTCCAGTAATACTCCATTCTTGTGCCAAATGTATAATCCAATGGATGTCTAATGGATGACTAGCAGATTAGGTACGTAATTTGGACGTACAGTGGATGTTCAAATTATCCAAATAAGGACATACACTGTATGTCCATTGGATAGCTTTGTGTTACTAATTCTCTATTTACTCTATTCACAGTAGATTATTGTTGAATTGTAAAAATGCTGCGTGTACAATAATTTTTAAATGCACAGTGGAAACAGTAAAAATAACTCTGCCTAGACTGACGAGATTAAAGTCTCACGAGACAGGCAATTGAATGAGATTTGTCCAAATTTGCTTCGTAGTGGAAACACACCACGAGATAATTGTTTCATGAGATCAAAATCTCATGATATTTTCGTATCACCGTGGACACTTACCTTAACGTTACCTGGGGAATAGTCATGCTAACCATCACCTTAAAGTTCTTTTCAGCTACCCACGTAGAAATGTTATCGTTCACAATGTTATACCCACCAGCTTGATTAGAATATTAGATAATTTGCAAATTGATGCTACGTACTCTTATATCTTCGACAACTTCCACTAACATAGTAGGTAGCATATTTCGTTGAATTGCAGTAAGCAGAACCGAGTGGAATATGAACATCTTCTAAACGTGTGCGCCTTTAAAATGAAAGCATCAAAAACTATCCCCTTTAAAGCCTTTAAGCCCTTCGACGTTCGACCATTTAAACCTGGACTGCTAGCGTCCTATAATATTTAAGATAAAACTTGAAGCCCACATCTGCAGCGCCATCACTGGGTATGACTAATATGAGAACTAAATCTGAGGCGCTAAATATGAAATTTGCAAGGACAAGTATATAAGTATATCCACACAAAATATTTATACTGTTTAACTTTATAGGTGACGAATTAATTTATATAATAAAGAAATTTGAAGTAGATATAATTTTTGGATAATGATACTAATAGATCGTGAAATAAGCTTTTATTTAACAAATGTACAGGGCGAGTCAACGATTGCGCGGAGTAACTTAATGCCTTGAAGATAAAATTTTCGATAGAGTGCTTTTGTATTATGATATGGTTGAATATTCTCCACATTTTAAAAATATTTGGAATTATACAGGGTGCGCTCACAAAGTAGGGCGCCAAAATGGTACATTTTTTTTAAATAGAACCCCCTATATTTGAAAGCATTTTTGAATTCTACGTGTAATTGTACGTCTTTTTTATTATATGGTTAATATGCGAAAAGCTAGTAGTTATAAAGATAATTCGATTTTTAAGAGAAATTGGGCATTTGCAAGCGTCAGTATATTGTGAAAATTATTACTTAAATTTTGATTCCAGGTTATATATCTTTCATCATGGGTTAAGTAAAAGTCAAATAAATACATCTACTATGAAACATTAAAAAAATAGCTTACAGGGTGTTTTTTTTGTAGATCCAAAGTTACAAAACTTCATATTAAAAAATCTCATTTTTTTAAATGGAACACCCTGTATATTTTTCTGTCATCTTTTAGCACCTCCAAAAACCTTCAACTTTTGATAATAATGTCCTATACCTATCTCTGATAGTTTTCGAAATATCTTGGTTCTCCTGGTTTTTATATTCTAATCTTAAATAAATTATATGTAATTTACATTAATAGTGAGATGGCCATGCAAAAAGTGCAATTTTTATCTGCCTCGTTCAAAGCTAAAATCATATTTATTAATTCATTTTTCTAATAATTCATTTAAGTCTATAAAAACTGGAGAATACATTTGATAGTAAAAACATAAACAAATATCTTGGTTTTTCTACTTTTCATATTTTAATCTGAAATAAGTTCTAATTTACATAACGAGGTGAATATGAAAAAAAAATGAAACTAATGTCACTGACTGGATGACATTAGGAGTTAAATTAAATTTGCTTTGTAGTCAAATGTTTTTACTTATTCTCCAGTTTTTGGAGTTAAAATAAATTGTTTGAAAAATAAATTAATCGATGATTTTCGTTTTGGACGAGATAGATAAAAATTGCCTTTTTTTGCATGGCTTCGCTACGCGTGACTCGTGCCACAAGACAGTCTTATTACAATAGGTCGCATTGTAACATTTGTCTTTCAATACACCTACATTAAACAAGTACAAATTGTGCACAACCCTTGTGCAGGTAAAGCGCATTTTTTTAAACACTCCTACGAAATTTTTTCCATAAATAAGAAAGTTGGCATTGCACATCCTACACAAAACCAAATTTGGAAAATTGCGCTACATTTGATTTTATTCCAAATGGCTATGTATCAAATTTCATTTGAATGCCTCCATAAATAAGAAAGTTGGCCGTGCGCATGCGCAAAACCAAATTTGGAAAATGGCCCTACATGTGCTTTTATTCCAAGTGGCTATGTATCAAATTTCATTTAAACCCCTCTATAAATAAGAAAGTTGGCACTGCGCTTGCGCAAAACCAAATTTTGAAACTGGTGTTAAATTTTCTTCTATTCCAAGTAGCTATGTATCAAATTTCATTTAAATGCCTCCATAAATAAGAAAGTTGGCACTGCGCATGCCCAAAATCAAATTTAGAAAATGGCGTTAAATTTGGTTTTATTCCAAGTGGCTATGTATCAAATTTTATTTAAATGCCCAATGGTTATATTTCTTCCAAACGTCCCAATCGCCCTTTGTAGGTACGTTCCTTTGACACTTCACTCTTAAGATATAAGGAATTATAACCGATCACGACAAGGGATCGAGGAGGAAGACTATGGTTAGTATAAATTCATGTCTTTCGTTGAGACCTTTCATTAGAGTACCTTGAAGGATAAAACTAGTTCGATTCTCCCCCCTCCTCCTTCCTCCCACTCCACCCCGTACTTTGATAAGAGGACAGAAAGAACGGCAGTAGTTTGTAGAAAACGGTTCCTTTCGTTGAGACCTTTAATTAGAATACTCCCCAGGCCCTGTCGCTCACTGATCTCGAAAAAGAGTCGCACGGGAAAGTTATAGTTTGTGCAAACCAATTTATTTCGATGAGACCTTTCATTAGAATACCATAAAGAGTAGAACATGTGTTTATCCCCCATTTGCATGCGTATGCAAAATCTGAGACCAATTGGTTGTCGTATGTAAAAGTTATGCACGTTTTACTTTCAAAAACAGCATCTCAGGAAATAATTCGTGGGGAGGCCCCCCTTTTAGACAGCGTAATTTGATGGCCGTCTGGCACACCTTCAAGGTATAGGCATTGTATTTCGTTTATAAATACAATGGTATAGGCATTGCATTGTATTTATAAACGAATACCATTCCCCTAGAAGTAGTTCAAAACGGTAGAAGTGGGTCCGGACGGACAAAACGTAAACAATAGCACATTTTTTTATTGATTAAAAAATGGGCTAAAAAAGCGATCCAGACATTTGACGCACCCACGCACCATGGGGTTATATATTGGGAATTTTCGGTTTCATATTTGTAGCCCTGCTATTAAATAAATGGTCAGCCCGGCCCGTTGACCAGAGTTGAAGAACATTCATGCAAAAAATTGGCATCTGCAATCTACATTTATACAGATGAACCAACCGGCAGACTGCGCGAAGAGGAGACTGCGTAGGTACTAAGTAGAACTAGAAGTACATACTCGCATTGGAAAGAAGAAGACACCAGCTAGACTGGCATCCATAAACAATCGGGAACGTCGAAATATGTACACAATGCTTAAACTAGTTACTAGTTGAAACTTGAAGCGACAGATGTTGGAATAGGAGTTTGAATACAACGACAGCACAATAAGCCAAAGGTTTGACGTACACTACGCCAAATCTAATGTAAATCTAATAGCATTTAGTTACTTACAACAAAGAATACTTAATAATTAGTTACTCTTTGATCATAGGTACTACATACACGACCTTTGCTTACAGTAGGTACAGAATAAAAAGAGCCTTAACATTTCTGTTTTTATTCTTTTCTATTCCCTCTTGCAATTTTTAATTTAATCGTAATCAATAGCTTCCCTGCACCGTTAGTAAGTTATGGGAAACTTGATTGCATCTATACACACCATGAATATAATTAATTAATACTATTGTGATACTGATGTAGGTATTCACAATTGTGAAATGATCAACCATAATAAATATGTAAATTCTGTAACTGTGAGATCATTTCTGTGGTAAGATGCATGTACATACACTGAATGGCACATGAATACAAAGTCTATGGGTGAAAAATTTAAAATAAACAATAAACGAAACAACACATTTTGAAAGCAAGCAATGACTACCTATGTATGTTTCTAAGTATATTTGAAATTTGCTATTTAAGGCTGGACAGTACACCCGTTCCGTTGCCCGAAAACGCGTGATTTCGTTCCACGATATCTTAATTCTGAGTGAAGTTGAAGAAGGGGTCGAATATTCCTGTGAAAGGTGAATGCTTTAGCTAGACAATAACGCCGGGGTTTACTAAAATGTTTTAAAATAATCTTTTTTTTAAGGGCAACGTCGAGGGCTGTTAGGGTGTCATATTTTGGAAAAGAAAAAAGGAAATAAATTTTCCTGGCGTTATTGCCTAGATATTAAGTTTACGAACGTATCTTAATTTTGGAAATTGTTCCAACTTCATTTATAGATAAGTTATCTTGGAAAAACAACTTAAAAGTTTTCCTCAAAAGCGCGAAAAGATAGCTTCCGCCGCGTGGCTGGTTTTATACAGATAGAAAATGTGCATTATAATTGGACTAAGTTTATGTTTTTACCATCGAACACAAATTAATATTATAATTAACCAAATTTGGGGATTGACAATAGGCAACTTTACATACTCCGTTCTGTATGTACTCAGCATACTTAGGTCTTTACGTTTGTATTTTAAATTCGCAAATACCTGATGTATGGTAAGGGAACGGTAGTGCAATAGGAATAATTTTAATAAATAACTAGATATTTTGCATTTGAAACTTGAGTTAGTCTGAATCAAAAGGAAAGGTATAAGTACCTACATTGAAACCCGGTTTGAATTAAAAAAGAGATACATAGTGCATGCTGGAGACTGGTGCAGCAGATTACCAGCATTTATTGGGTTAAACAGTTAAATGACAGGTCACATGTTAAGCTATTACTGGCCCTAATTGGTAATAATAAGGAACAAAGAATGTGTCCACTGTGCGTGCCGTATTTGGTATTTGACGACAACAAAAATAACACATCACACGCGACATCCTTTTCTGAACACATTCAATTCATTAAATTTGAATTCATATAACGTCTCCTCAATCAATTATTCTAAGGATATCGTTCAGATGGGCACCGAAACCATTGTTCGACGATTTACAGATGAATAATCGGTTCGGGTTAAGAACGGCGAATTCGAGAAACTCGATTACAAATTGATGCGGGATACTTCGAATCGTCGTTACTTGCAGATTTTGGTGTTGGTTTCGGAACTCCCTCGGAAAGTCACGGCCGTGAACTCATCAAGGAATGCCGGCGCTCTTTCTAAATGTAGGTAGCAATCGAAAAGAATTTTTTCCTTCAAAAAATTAAATAATACAGAATTGAAAATTAGTCAGATTGGTACGCTCACTCGAAAATGGTTATCCTTGAAATTTCGTTAATTTCTTTCCATAATTAAGGTTGTTTGAATTGACTGAAAATTAACTGTTAATGACATCTGATTTCATAAAATTTCTTGTTAGGATGGTTAACATTCAACTTTCATGAAAACCGTAGCTATATCGAGACATTTTAAATTATGCGTCTTTTGTGTGCAGACTGAATACCCGCAGACCTTGGTCTACTAAGCTCTATCAGTGTTCTCAGTTCTCTATAGCCGAAATTGATGTTGATAGATTTGTTACAGTTTAACAAATAGTGACTCCGCCAGCTGCCCTCCTAAGCAATCCCGATAAAATGAGTTTCCGCATAATATTACCTTAGTGATATTACCTAAGTACCTACCTACTGTATCTAGTCTTTGAATATAAAATTAGGTTATATTCAAAAATTTAGTGCAATTTGGCTGACTTTGTTCACTAAAGCAACCTTTTTTTGCAATTTTGTATGTTTATGGCAAATTGGCCAAGAACTTCAACCTAAGCAATCTTGGTTGCTAGCTTTTTTTATTAATAACAGATCCCGTTTCTTCGAATTTAGCGACCAAGTCTTTAACATAGGAATGGCTTAATTTTTTTTTAATTATAATAATTTAATCAAAATATTCTTTTTCGTTATAAAACGCGTTATGTGCCAACATAAATTTAATTTTTTGTTTAAACTTCGGTATACAGTTTACAATATATGACCTAGGCAGTGCATTAAAGTAACGGCAAGCATTGTACGCCGGATATCTCTTAAAAAATGTATGTTTTGGTTTATCTAAACAGATTTTACCCTTTGATGTTGTGTTGTGATTGTGTGTAAGATAAGAAGGTCTATCATTGGGGATCTCGGAAACCATAGAAGATACGACGATGGTCAAATTAAAAATTTGCGCAATTACCTAAAGCGTTATTATCATGGAATATGCATGAAAACCAGAAAATTCCGATTACTTCCGAAGTTATACTAAAAGAACCGAAATTTGCCGAATGTTTCTAAAAATTTTTTCTGATCTTATTTGAGTAGATACAGAAAAACAAAAACACTTTCTCATTACCACTTTTGGAGCTCTACATGAAAGCCTTAAGAGATATTTAATACAACGTTTCGTTTCGGAGAAATCATCATTATTTTTTTATATGACTCATGTAAAAAAAGTACATAATGTATTGAGTAATAAGTAGCATTATTTATTACAAATACAACGATGTATGGCATACACAAAAAATACAAAAGTTGGAAACTGTTAGTTTCAACAGGATGGTACACCCGCGCACAACGCCTTAATCGGAGAAATGTTTCATTTTCCAGGAAATTTGTCCGATAGGTATTCTCGTACGATTAAGGGGGGGTTGTGCGAAAATAAAGCTTCAAATGCGAATTTCTCGAAAACATGCCACTTCTAAACTATTAAAGTATTTTGCTACCCGAATGTATGGACGTACGCAGTTTTGGGTACCTCCGCAGATTTTGTTGAAATTGTGTAGACGAACAAATCGCTCCACAATCATAGGTATTAGCCGGTTCTGCACTGCTAGAGCAGTGGTTCTCAAAGTGGGTGCCGCAAGCACTTCATAAGAGTGCCGCGAAATTTTTAAATATTTACTTAATAAGCTTAAAATTACATAAATTAATTAAAAAAGGAATTAAAATAATTATAAAAAATGAATATTCCTTTTTTATTACAATTCTGTTTTTTAGTTTCTATTTTATTTATTTCTATGGTTCATAATTCATTAATGAATTATATGCTGGTATTGCATTACATCAGACTTTCACTTTCTCAATCTTATAACTTATATTTGGGGTGTATATAGGGTGGTATGGGGAATCGAAAACGTCCTATTTTGGTTTTGACCCGTAACCATCTTCAAAGTTGTTGAGGGTGTCAAAATTTTAAGTCATAATGGCCTGAAAAAATTTTTTTTAAATTTCTTTCGCATACACTGGCCAAAATGGCTTAAAAACTCCACAAAAAAGTGCATTACAATTTTTGTGTGAGTTCCTTTGTTTTTGAGAAGTTTTGAATTGAAAAGTTAAACTATTTATTTTATTTTTCTAAATTTCATTTTTCTCTAAAAGTAAGCATTAGAGTGAAAAATGTAAATTACAAAAAGATGTGTCTTGATGAGGTCTACAAAAAAGGCTTCTACACTTTTTGCGTCGGAGTCAAAATAAAGGCGCTAGAGGGCATTTTCTAAATGTTATACTATGGCCAAAGATAATTGCAATATGGCTATTAAACGTAGTCGGAAAGTCAAGTCAGGAGTTTACCTGACAACTAGTTTTAAATGCTTTTTTGTTTAGAAATTTTTTTGTAAAGACTGCTCATCCTTCATCTACTAACTGTAAAAAAGCAAAAAAATAATACTAGGGGTGTCGCGAATTTTGGTTAATAATTTTACACTGGGCTAGAGTAATGCTCATTAGGTAGTGAAAACTTTTGATGCTCATACTAACTTCATGGACTCATTCATATGCAAGAATCATTTCAAACTATCTATTGATCAAGTCCAAATAAAATAACATTAATATTAGATTATTCTTCACGTTACCTTATACATTTCTTAGAATATTTCCCTGAAACGCAGCAAAATGGGTCACATTGTGGGCAGGTTTCAATATTTATCAACATTAAAAACAGTATGCTATACAAGATTTTTATCTACGTATAAAAAATGTGCCATCGTCTGTTCAATCTATTTTCCTTGTAATCTTTAAAGTTCTGCAAATTAGATTACTATCAACAATTTCCGTTTCGACTTGTTAGTTCTTTGCTTTTGTATTTAGTACGTACAGTATAACTCGAATTTCTTCAATAATTATTTCCACAAGGTGTGTAATGTAGAACCAGAAATGTTAATTTAATGATTCCCTTGGCACTTCCAAATCCACTAAGATGCTAAATAGTTTAACTAATACCTGTGTGTAGAGGTCAAACCTGCTACTTCACATCCGTTGACCTGCATTTGCGCTGATCCATGTCTTGTAAACACCCGCATTCAGTATACGCAGTAAAATTAAACCAAAAATTAGTTGTTGGATTTAATTGCTAAACTTTAAAAGTGACATTTCCATAGTGTTATATGCGAGTTATTAGAATTAATTCCTTAGCAATACAAAACAAAACTTTGGTGTATCTTTTCATTTGTCGAACTCTGATTTTAACGTCTGAACGTTTTTTGTTTGAAAAAGGTAGATTTCTATCGATACTTACGATTCCTGAAATGTTATTTACCGCTATGATAGTTGCTATGTTGACTAAGAATGGTGTTTGACAGTGTTTGTATCTGGAGTACACCTGCATGATTACATTTAGGGAAATAAATTACTGTACTTAGGTACTTAGATGTAGGACATTTTTTGTAATAGATAGGTTATGGATTGAGTGTGCAGGTACCAATTTCGTTGGGAAAACGGTATTATGTGATCGCTAGTTGGAGTTGGAGGTATTGACGTGAAGGCAGAAGTCCTTGTTTTATACAAGTTGTGATGGAGCGAATGACGTCAACCTAGTGACTTGGAATTGTACGCGTTTTACTGCTGCTTTTGGGGTAAGGGCGACCAAAGATGTTTTGTTCCGATCTATTTGAATTTGGGACATTTAGAATCAACCCGCGTGTTTAATTGTTAATAAGGTCACCAAAATTGTTCATTGCTTAATATCGTTGGGTCCAGTTACGTCTTACCATAAAGCAATGTTTCAATACGAGCGTGCACTCAAGGTTATATTTGTATATTTTCTGTATAACGTTCAGGCATTTCTGGGAATTTGGAAGGTTGTAAAATTGTGTTCTATCTCTAATCCTCAGGTCCTTTATAGTTTTGTATTGCCGCCCGTCCGTCCGTCCGTGTGCGCTCTAACTCTTTTTAAAAGTGGCCGATTGTGTTGAAATTTGGTGTACGGGTACTTTGGACATTAAGGACGCTATTTTCAGGAAGCTGGTTCAAGAGGAACAAAAGTTATAGGACTTCGAGTGAATCGGGAACAGGAAAAACTGCGGACTCAATATAATAGAAATCAACATATTTCATTCCCTAGGTCATGTATCGAGTTCTGTGTGGTATAGATCGAAAGTTTTAGAAAAGTTTTAGCCAAAATTATACTTTATATATACATGAATTTAGAGTTTTAAAAGGTTTCAATTTTCAAACGCATTATCTTGATGCTGAAAGAGTACATCACGTGCACATTTGATAACCGCATGTGTGTGATTCAAAGATGTTAAATTATTTTTCTGAGCCCACATGGATTTTGATCAAAATACGTCAAAATCGTTATTTATGCACCAAGATCATTGGGAACAAAATTCAGAGCATTATCTCAATGCCCAAGACATGAATTTGATGTATTTTGTAAGATTAAAATGAATTATAAATTATTGTTAAAAGTGATTGTAATACTGAGGATCCTTCGATATTTCGTTGTATCGGTTTATTTGTTATCAAGTTGCTTGTTAGTCCTAATGTGAGAGTTCGAGTTAATTTATTAGGTTTTTCTTTTATTTTTAAGAGATAAAGATAATTGTTTCAGAGATAATGTGGTCAGTGTAATCATCAAGAAAATTGTATTCTTTGGTAGAATTTGTTAGAATTAAGTGAGTATATTTCATAAATTTGAGTGTATACGTGCCGTGTCTAAGAATTGTCTATTGGCTACATTTTTATTGGATATTTAAGCGTTCTGTTCAAATACGACACACGCGAAGTAGAAGGCGCCTTTGTCAGTTTAGAGGCCAACTTTACGGTCCGATCTTTGGTTTAGATTCTCTCTCTCTCTCCCTCTCTCTCTCCCTCTCTCTCTCCCTCCCCCTCCCTCTCCCCTCCCCCTCCCGCTCCCTCCCTCCCCCTCTCCCTCTCCCTCTCACTCTCTCTCACTCTCTCTCTCCTCTCTGCGATATGAATAGCGATTCACTAGTTTCCACATATTTTGTTGTCGAAGTTGAATTGGCCATCAAAGGCATATAACTCACAAGGACGAGCACTGTGCACTTCACCCTTTCCATAAATTTTTTGTACCGTACAGACGGGGCTTCCATAAAGAATGGAATGGACTGTATTTATTGTAAAATGCTTCTAATGTCTTGTATGATTGGTATGAAAGAATATTGACACGAATAGCAAACGTGTTTATTATAAAAATACAAAGTAAATAAATGTATGTTTAATCTGGTTGGCGTAGGCTCGACGCACTACTAGAAAATGGCAAAGTAAGGAAAGGATAATGTAAACAAAGGAACTTACGTGCTGTTTCGAAGTCCGCTATTTACGAAGGCGATGTTGCAATGGCGAAGATTGCTCTTTTCTGCGATTTGGTCGAGGACGATTATTTGTTATTACGAAATCGTCATGATGTGCTGTGTTGACGCTTTGCTTCTTAACAAAGACGTTCAGGGTTGCTGCGAACTGCACGGCGACATCTTGATCGTTGTTGATCGATCAATCGACGCGAACGACGAAAACTAGTCGGCCATTGATGAGCGGCGGTTTCTCAACGATGAATTGGCGAGTGCTTGACGAAGAATGGGACGAATTCTGCGCGACAAGTACACATTTCGCTTCTGCGCGCACACGTACAAGTAGGAATATATACAGGCACGGACAAAATGGTTATGTACATGGTATTTTCATTAAAGGAAAAAGGAAAGGATATTTTATTCTAGTTTGGGGACGCAAAATTTTTGTTACCTGAACCTGACCCATTGTTCCCTAAACTTGTAGTTTAGTACGGTACATTTTGACACTACTTTCTTTGCTTTGAAACCATTAAATTTCCGAGTTTTCGAAATGTTCATAATAATAACAATAATTAAAAAACAAACTTTAGCTACTTCAGCGTTTTATTTTGCCTTTCTTCCCTTCCGTACTTCAGGTCACAGCATGGTTTACAACTAAGGTAAGGGTCCCAAATTGAAGAGGAATCCAGTTACCTTTTTGAGTGAATAGTTATTCGACTATTTTTAGACGTTAACGGGTTGATCGAATTTCTGTCATACCTTAGTGTGGAGTTAGCGTAGAACCTGTGAGTTAAGTAGACCACAATATATCACTCCGTACTTGTATGTTCCTCCCTGGACTAGATTTATCTTCTTTTGTAATTTTTCCGGTGACAAGTTTTCTTGAACACCTGGTTCAGAGCAAGAAAGATACAACGTGCATGCTTTTGGGGTTTACCGCGCTACAACTAACCTCAGTACCTCATAAGAAGGCAAAATGTTATCAATTGAACCTTTCTTAAGGAGAGACTGGCAAGTCTCTGTTCTCACATATTGAAAATTTGAAAAAAAACGAGGTTTATTTAAAAAGCCGATATACTTACAATTAAAAAATTGTACAATGAAGTCTTTAAAACACGCGCAATGAGATTAATGGCACGACGCGTAGCAACACACGTTCTACGTACCCTTCATGGTATTCTAATGAAAGGTGTTATCGAAAACATTGGATTTGTACAAACTATAGGGGCGGAAGGGGTTTAATTTTATCTTTTATGGTATTCTAATTAAAGGATCTGTTTTCTACCAACTACCGCCCTTCTTTCTGATCCCTTATTGGTTGGAAGGGTGGGGAAGGGGGGGCTGGAACTTGTTTTATCCTTCATGGTACTCTAATGAAAGGTGGTCTCAACGAAAGGAATTAACTTCTAGCAACCATAGTCCTTCTCTTCGACCCCTTATCATGATTGGCTATAATTCCTTATATCTCAAGAACAGATTTTCGGAGCAGAACGAGAGGACGATTGGGACGTCTAGAAGAAATATGTCCAGCGGCGATGTCAAAACTTTAAGAGCGAATATCTCAAAAACGGCTTGTCGGAGGAAGTACTCCCAAAGGCAAAATGAATCGTCTGGACGAGACTTATCTATCGAAGTAATATCAAAGGGCAACTTCAGGACGAGCCATATGTACACCTTTTCCAGATGTAGTTCAGAATACGTCAATTGTATTTCAGATTAGTCAATTTAATATCAGAATATTTCAAAAGTATTTGACATTAGGTATTTGAATTTCAGATGAGGTCAAATGTATTTCAGGGAAATATACAATAATTACAATAAATGGGGTAGGGGGTAACAAAATGGTAAAAAGATACTATAGGATAATTCGGAGAAGTTGAAAATTTGCTTTACGTAAATGAAATTGACTAATTCTGAACTACATCTGGAAAAAGTGGATTGGTGATGTCAAAACTTTCAGTGCAAATATCTGCAGAACGGAATGTCAGAAGAGGGTACTCTCAAAGAGTGGATTATCTGCACAGAGTTGTGTACAATTTATACCTGTTTAAGTTGGAAGATTATTGTATGGTAGGCACTGGCTCAAGAAAATTTTGCATAAAAAGCTGTTTTTTTTGTAAACTTTATGGTTTGACATCTAGGCCATATGAGGCGTGTAAAAATTGTAACCTGTAGGTCACATATTACGTTATTGCAGAAATTTCTCGTAGGTATGGAAATACAGGATAGGCACGTTTTTAAACTAACTTCATGACGATGAATTAAGAGCAAAATATTCCCATTAAGATGATGTGCCATTTCGTACCTACTCCGCTAGTTTCACTCTCCAGATTAAACCATATCTGATTTATCGAAATTGTTCCTTTGAGGAACTTGAAAATACAATCAAAGGGGAACTTTTGTAATGATTCGATAACATGAAACTATTAAAGAGATTATTGTTATGACGTGATGCAAGCCAAACTAGAGCTGGATCATTACCACCTATGTTATTTAGGTGGTAATGACTGGATACATTAATTTCCTTGTAAACGTTATACTTTTTTAAATTGTTGTTTATTTATCCATTACATTGATTCACGTCGGTTTTCAAATAAATGACCATTATTTTGTGTTACTAACCTTACTTTACTAACTTGCGAGAAATTCAAACCGTCATCAATGATTTATCACCACCCGGTATACATATCTAATATCTATAGTACGCACAGAAAAACAGATACGATAATCCTATGGTTACCACCACGTGTGTAAGAAAACGTGCCATTCCCTAAAGATATGTTCGAAAATAAATTCAAGTTATCCTCGTATCTATCAGAGCACTGCTGTAAATAGATTATTTTAAGTCGATAGTAAACAAATTATGTGAACGGTTTCTTCCACTGATAAAGGAAGAAAACCAGCAGTGTATACTAAATATTACGCATCATGCATGTGTCCCTATTAATGAATAGAATTTTTCGTACAAATAAATACTGTGCGATGCTCATTTCCGGCATGCCTAACGCCACTCCCGGGGACATTTTTAAGCATACCTGTAACCTGTGTGAGAATACTGTTGCTAATTTTTAATTTTATACCACGGAAAGTGAATCATTTCGTTTATATAAAATGGGTGGGCTTGTACACATACATTACAGCGAGGTATCTACCTTTCTTGTATTTAAATAGATGTATTATATGCGGCCCTTATTGCCTACGATATTTATCGCTGCTATTATAAATACAGGTAATAATGGCCAAGTGGAATTTTTTACAGAAGTTCAAGGCTGTTAAGGAAATTAGTCCACTTTAAAATAACGGTTGTACGTTGTACTGGGGTTGTTATTCAATGGTTGTACTTAATAGGCACTTAGATACTGCCGGTGACCACCTATTTTTATCAAATCTCCGGTTTTACTGGCATCTGCATTTCATGAACAATAATTGCGGATGAAGGCATGTAACATAGGGCATCCTTAAGCTTGTACTGGATGTCTAATCCACTCTATAAAATAGAGTGACGCTATTTAAGTACAAATAACGCTTATGTTATCCATTTTCCACCCGTCTGTCTGTCGGGTCCATCGAGATCGCGGCTCCTGAGCCACCTAGAGACTTCGGGTTGATAGCTGCTATGCCTAGGTATATTTGCCCGTTTACTCATCTGTTGTGTTACGCGGCAACACCTACGAGTGGGTTTTGAAATCTTTTTTAAGGTAAATTACCTGTATATGCCCTATGGCACAAAGCAGTTCCAGCTACAAGTTTAATTAAATTAGATTTCAATCATTATACTTTCATATTTTTCACATTTAACAACACATTTCTCGAATTAGTTCGAACATTATTCAATTGTGCCACAGTCGGTAATTACAAATTAAGTGAAACAATTTAGAATGGTTCATAATGAATACCTACACTCTTCTTCGGTCAATTTACTCAATTACCTTTTATTTCGATCTTGCTGTAAGCGAGTTTACTTCAGCCAAATTAAGTGCATGCATGTGCTTGCTACTGCTTTTCAGTCATTGTGTGTTCAATCTTCAATGACATTATTATTATTATTATCCTGAACTATCCTGTTATATCGTTTATATCTCCCTATTTGGATAGTTATTATTTTCATAGAGTAGGACCAATAGAAATATAACTCGTTTTCTGTATTTGTTAGGCAAATATACGTAGCGTACCTACTAAACATTCTTGGAATCTCAAATCGTTGCATTTTTTTATTTTTGTAACAGGTAGGTTTAAGATTTTTAACCTTCTGATGTAGTGCACCATTAATTAATCATTACGTGTAGTGCGGCTTATAATTACAAACCTTGGAAGGTAATTACCAAAAATTGTTAGATATAAAAATAGTATTCCTAATTATTGCGTGCTTTTACTGTTTAACTTTAAGAACGTCTTTATTAATAAATTGACCCAATTTTAATGTCTCCATTTATTATAATTACTGTAAAAGAAATCTAATTGTTATACGGCCAAGATTAATAAAAAAAACCAAAAGGCTTGTTTTTGTCTTAATTTAGAAGCCCCGTAAGAGTCTTTAAGGAGCATATTGTGTAGTACCATTGAATAAATTTATTCAATGGTAGTACACAAAGTGTACAATGGTCACTGCATTGTGTTGCTATTCTCATTATACGATGGTGTTATCATTATATTATAACGGAAAACGTAAAACAGATTAAAGGCAATTATTGTGAAAGTGAATAATAAAATGAAGTTTTTTAAAACGTGGCATTGACCCGTATAGGTATAATAAAAATATTATGTAACGTTGGAGGAATGGCAGATAATAATTTTATAATCTCCTTTAATGGTGCAATGAATTATTTACTATTTACGAAGTCTGTATCTACGTGCTGACTGCTGCGTTTTGGTTTTGAATCCATTTACAAGAAAATTTGCACGACAAAATGATAAAACCAGTTTCGGGCAGACAAAACGCAAACAATTACACTTTTTTTAATTTTTAAACAAATGCGCTAGAAAGCGGACCTGCGCCTAATTATTACCTGGTATTATACATAGTCATTGAATATTTATTTTATTCAATGGCATAGGGCAACAATTATATGTCTACAAAATTTTGACCAAAACATGCATTTTTTCCTAATAGCCGGCTCAAAAACTTTGCTCAACAAATCCGGATCTTTGCATTTTTTAGCAATCATAAAAAGGATGAAATTAACAGAATTGCCTATAGGCTTCTTGATATGGCTTTTCTACATTTTTACATTTGTTTCAAAATTCTTACTCTAAGATGGTGCGTTCCTAATTGAGGGTGCGAAAAATACGTGCGAGATTTTTCCGAATCTAAAATTAGTTTTTGAACAAAACATTCCAAATGCAATTCTAGGTCGGTCAAAAAATGATCAGAATTTTATGAAATCTGATGTGTACATTCTTTATGTATATAGTTTGTAACAAACATGGATATTTTTAAAAAAGGTATGCACTTTTCATCGTCAAAATCGTGTTCGAATATCTTATGATTGCATATGCAGTGTGTCCAAGTCCCAAGATAAGAATGAACAATATGGGCAAATCGGAAACCATAAGAAATACACAGGTTTTGTTGCTAGCCCTTACATTTCGTCTTTGAGAAACCATCGTCAACTACATATTTTGATATGGATCGGAAAAAAGTGCGTATCTAGTGTATTGAGTAGCATTTTTTAAATTACGAATACGATGGTATATGGCACAATATGATTCTTTATTAGTGTGCGTTTACAATGAACGTATACGTAAGAAATACATAAAACGTAAAAATTTCGCAAAGTTGAACTGTATATATAGAAACATACGAAGGAGTTTACAATGAACGTAATTTTTACGTACGTATATGTAAGCGATATGTAAGTCTTGCGCATAGTCGCAAAGATTGAAAATGTTTCAAAGTTACGTACGATCAAATATCATACTACTTGTAGTATGATCTTTGGTTTATTGTAAACAGTGAGGTAAATTTACGGAAACGATACGAATATGTACGAGTTACGTTTTATGAAATATTTACGTATACGTTCATTGTAAACACACAGGTACCATAAATGAATTATTTTGACATTTTGTCAACACCTGCGACACAAAAATGTAAAAATTTAATAACAAGCTTTTTTTCTGATTGACAATTTTTAACATTTTGGTGTAATAGGCGCTGAAAAATGTCAAAATAATTCATTCATGGTTCTTTTAAATGGCATAATAAACAATCATATTGTGCCATGCATCGCTGTATTCGTAATAAACAATGCTACTCAATGCAGTAGGTATGTACTTTTTTTTCCAATCCATATAAAAATATGAAGTTGATGATGTTTTCTCAAGAACGAAACATCGCAATGAAAATCTGTTTTGGGCAGAATCGCGCATGCGCAAGTGTATCAAACTCTCATTTCCGGCTAAACGGCTGAACCCATTGAAACCAAATTTGGTACACATATTTATATACTCGTACATAAAAGGGCAGAATTGCGCATGCGCAGGTATATGAGTTGTCCGAATTTTTAAAACATCATTTTACTAAGCCCAAAAATAAACATGCAACTTTTTTTCTAATTTAACTGACTGTGTATCACTTATGGTTTCCGATTTTTCCGTGCTGTTCAGTCTTATCTTGGACACACTTTATATTAGGGAAGTATTTTTAAACTACTTAATATGTTCTGTGGGTAGGAATAATTTAAAATCTAACAATTGTTTCGTTGTGACCGTATGTGTAAAATTTTCAAAAACTAAATGTTTCATATTCATATCCAAAGATCCGAATTTTTTTCCCCACTCTGATTACAGAATTATTTTGAAAACCAGAAAGGGTATACCTAAAAATCTAAGCAAAGCTGTTAATTACATCCTCGATCCTCCTATGTGGGTTATAGTTGCTGATTAGTTTATTTCGAAAACGCTCACGAATTCAATTAAAAACTTTAATAACAATACAATCAAATCCAAATTCAAATCAGGGTTACCCTCGCTTAATCACACTAGGATAGCTCTAGGGACTTCATTGATTAAAACGAAGAAAAAAAAGAGCTACTGAAAATATTTAAAATATTGTACTACCACCTTTCACGGAAATGAAATTCTATACTAAGATTGTTATGTAAGGGAGACCACACTAAGGGCATACGGTACAGATATGGAATATGGTCAGGCCTTGCCATTTTTGTCATAGCATAACCTGTCTCATTGTATTTGTAATATACAGGAGTATAATATTTGCATACTGAGTAGGGTTTCGAGACCCATCACGTAACAGTAGATATTCCAATATTCAAAATATTCAGGAGCCCTGAAAAATAATCTCATCTACAGTTAAAACAGATTCATAAACATGGTCATGCTTCGGCTAGCCACCATTTTCGAACAGAACGGCCAGGTCTGAGAAAAACCATTCAAGAAATCTACTGAGTCGCTTCTACAGTTCAGGGGAAATGATTCTCATTCACATACCCTGTCTGTTTCTCTGAAACGCATCAGTAGCAGGCACACCAAGGGGCCAGAGGTTTTGCTCCTTTTATTTTGGCTCGAAAACTAATCATGTTACATTTCAACCAAAAGTATCATCAATTAGTTAATAAAAGATTATGGCAATACTCAATAATATATTCAATAAATTCAATAAATATTTTACGCACCCAGATACAACAAACAGAAACCGCCGATCCATCGTACAAGCCGACAATATCATAACTGATTTTCAAAATAAAATTTTATTCGATGCTTGGTCATCAGTGGAGTGCGCAAACCTATGTTTAACTAATAGGTACTCATTTTTATTCAACGCATGCGCTATTTCAGATATGAGTCGACATGTTACAGATCTACGTGGCGGCGGTGACCCTGTGGACGGTCATCAAAGCTAAACCAATGCGTGTCTGGTAGGTCTTAGGTAGGTGTTGAATCATTTTAAGAATGAACATGTTCGTTCAGCTGTTACAATTGTAACTGAAGTCATCGCAAACATTCCTAGCAACTTCAGTTTTTGCCCAATTTTTTTCCATAAATCATACTCTGCTCTAAAGGTTTTAGACTTGTACTAGAAGAATCTTTCGTTAAAATAAAAAAAAAATAGCTCTATAAACAAAGTTGATATTGCACCGTGTGCGCATGAGCTCAAAAATCGTCAAATTTATTTTCTGCAAATGGCAGAGCTATAAGCTACCGAATGCAAAACGAACGAACTAAATATCTACTGTACGAGCAGTTAAGGCCTCGGATGAACGGACGGAGAAAGCGGCCATAATAGCGCCTTCCAACATGTGTTGGAATGTGTTGGAAAATGCGTTAAAAATCAGTCAAATCCGTTATCTACTTTTTATGTTTACGTCAGTGGCGTACGCCAACCTTTGCTAGCTAATATTTCTTTTAATATAAATCCATAGTGTAGCGAGAGTGTTATTTCATTCACCTACGAGATCTATGCGTTTCTTCAAGCAGATGTGTAGCAAGGCTAAAGAGCGTTCGCACATGCGATAATTAAGCACCCGGAATTTCTGCATTGAGTTTGCCGTTTGCGAGAACCATCCTGTATAGTAACGATTGGTTTGGGTTTTGTTACATAAAAATTTCGAGAACTTTCCGCAGTGTCGTGGAGACAAGGAGATGCCGTAAGTACTTAGTCCACCTACGACCGTTCATGTTGGAATTTTGGAATTATTTTTGTAACCACCGAAGGGTCTTGTCATGGCGAAGATGAGGGACAATTAAAATTTTTTAGTTCACCATAGTAAGTAAAAGCAAGCATAGACCAAGTTCCGAAGCGAGTGGTTTTGCTCGTTATCAATTGGCGGCGTGCCTGCGAAAATTAGATAAGCGCCAGCCGGCTCTGAATCCTGAATGAACTTACAATTAACATAAAGTTAATTAATGTTAAGAGTTCATGAGCTTCCATTCAGCCTTTTGAGTAGGTATGTATAATTGGAATGCACTAATTAAATGGGTTACACTAAAGGAGTTCGCGCTTAATTAACGAAGCGATGGCCATATGTTCGGGAATTTCAGTACGAACAGGAACCGAGTAATTAATTTAAAATCGAATTGATTTGTTTCGATTTCGTATTGAATAGGTACACGACAAGTTGGATTTTCCCTGTTCCATCTCCACAAAATTCGGATTTCTTTATAAGGTACGGTTTGTGAGGATCTTTTGCCACTTTTGGGTGTTGTAAGTAAGTTACATCTTTTTGCGTTCTACTTGCCGTAAGTAAGTCCTTAATATCTTTTGCCTTTTGGATTGCCGTAAGTTACGTTTTTGCCGATAATATTTGTTACCGTACCGTATCGATCCTTTTGCCGTTTTGTTTTAGCAGTTTTACCGTCATTTTTTCATTTCCAGTTTATACCGTGGCATTAATTTCTCAAGGAAATTTGCTAACTTAACAGGCTGAATAATGGAGTGTTTAGCAATAACCAGAGGTTTAATTATTATATTATTACCCGAGAAAAATCAAGTCCTGAAAATGAGTTGATGTAGGTTCCTGAGTTCAATATGCACCCTTGTTACAGACCATTTTAATATATCCACTTCACTTGGCAAAGCTCTATTAACAATTTTCTTTTATAAAAAGTCCAATTTGCTATACGCTGCATATGCAAAACGTATATCATACGGCTGTTAAACAGTCAAATCTATTTTGATGGAATTTTTCAAACTTTGACAACGCAACAAACAAAAGTGTATTTAATAAATATCTGTCACTAATGCAGTTTAGCAATTTTTGGAAAATTACATAATATATTATACTTAGGTATATGCTACCAGGCGAGGCAACGAAAAACATGTATCAATGCGCCAACGCCGTATTATATTTTCTCTTCAATATTATTTAAAAATTGATGGCAGACGTTTATTAATAAAATGGGAGTAATGGGGAAACGCACAAGGCACGCCGATACTTCCCTGCCTCATTACTCCGTCTCTCTGACCATCTTGATAGAAAACAATCTCGGCGTCCTGATGACTTTGCAGCTCATGTGCACTGGGCCTTAATCTATCGCCATTTTATCACGCTTTTGATCTGGAGTGGTTCCCGTTGCAATAAAACTTTCGAGTGAAAAGCAAAAATAATCTTTTTCGTTGATAGTATACACCTATAATATACCTATATTGTTACTACACGACAATAGTATATTGGAAGACAAGTGTTACAATGTGATCTATTGTAATACGACTATCTTGTGGCACGAGTGGCGTAGCGAAGCGGAGCCACGAGTGTCCACAAGATAGGAGTATTACAATAAAGCATTGTAACACGTGTTTTTCATCCTATTTTTTCTATTTCGGGGCTTTAATTTAATTAAAAAGTAATTATCAAAAACTACAGGAAACTTTAAAATTAATATGTCTTAAGTTGGCAACACCATTTACGTTGGCAAATTTTAAGTTGGCAGCGTAGATAAACACAACACTGACATTTTGGCAACTTTAAATTCCGTGAATGTGTAATTTTTTGCTCGTAGATAAATTTATTTATGGTGGATGTGTAAACTGCTGATTTGGAATGTATTAAGTTCTTCGTGTACCAAAAATCAAGGAAAACACATAAATTTTACGTACGTAATTTGATTTCACATTTGATGATTTGACGTCTTGGCGAACTGCCAACTTAGAGATGAAAAGTTACCAAAAACAATGTTACAATGGAACTCATTGAAACACTGTTTTTGCCGAAAACAGTTGCACAAAATTCTCATTGTAACACCGAAATAGAAAAATAATTCTTATCTATTATCATGTAAAAATCACACATGGTCAATGATTGGGTACATGGACGTTTGGCAAAAGCAAATTATCTGCAAGGTCATGTTATCTCAATCTCGTCTAATACTACAAATCAACGCTGGAATGTTGATTTTCATCACGCATAGGTATAGTACAAATCATAAAAGATAAACTATTAATTAAATGAAATTTCTATCAGAAGTTGTAGGCTTCTTTATTTAATAGTGGAGTTCTCTAAATTAGCAAATTGGAAGTATTTTTTCTGATTTTGAAAGCGGCTTGCATGCTACCTACATGGTAAATTTGCGTACACATTTACAAATTTCGGTATTCCCCAATGCGATAAATTTAGACAGTACGAACTCTTCAACTTTTTGTGTCACTTCTAATTGTACACGTGGGAGTCAATTTAGATCGTCGTAAAAAGGGAAAATTATGTGAATTGCAATTAAGTATGCACATTGCATGTATACTTTTTTGGCATTGGTGCTTCTGTTAAAGTAGGCCATCATACAACAATCTCGAGTTATCATCTTATCTGTTGTCTATTAAATATCACGATCGAGTTACTATAAATAACGTTTAAGATTAACACATTTAATGTAAAAATAATAGTTTATCTCACTTAGTACCTCTACATATGACATTCCAACTACGAAATAAATCAGTCATTTGTGTACACTAGCACTACACTACTTCTTATCTTGTTAGCTTATTAAATATTTGTGCACAGCATCTACACATAATACTGGTTTATATTTTTTATGTATATGTCGAGGGTGGATAGATACCTCAATATCTGTAGAGTATCGATTTGAGTTGTTTGATACGGATATTAGTTCCGAATGCAACACATGCAAGACATTCGAATGTCTGTCACAGTTACTTCCACTGTACAAAATCAAAGTAAGTATCCCAAATTGGAGTAATAGCTACTTGTAGCAATCGTCTAGAAATAATTCATTTCCAGGATTGTTTTTGAAAAGCTAGCGCCCACGAAACAGCCAGAAACTATTTCATACTACGTTAAGTGTTGATAATTGCAGAACTAATTTGACTCCGGGAAATGAAACATTACAGACTCTAAACTTTACCGGACTCTAATCAAATGCAAGGTTACATAATCTTTGAGCTTTGATTTGATTTTTGTATTACAACTGGAGAAATTGCACTGCATCTTTTGAATAAAAAGCGAAGTCAGTTTGGTGCATTCCATCACCTTTTTAATGATCTAACAGGATAATTTGCGGTTTTTTTAGTACATGCGGATGAGCATTGACACATTCGACAATATTACTAATAATGCTCTCATAATAATGCTTTCTTAATGGGAAACCGCATTTCATTACAATAGAAACTAATTGTTACATGCACAATAATCACAAAAAGAAGTAAAAGTAGCGTTGTAAGCAAAATTGACGACAAACTAAATGTCCCTTGAAAAAACTGCCAAGCTCAGCCCATGATAATTGAAGACTCATACTATGCTCATGTAAATACAAATAACTTTATTTTAAAAAAATGAAGTGTTACAAATACTTCCATGTTAACATTGGAAATGTTTATGGTTTCGTATAGCTATAGGTATGTGGTATATGGCCATCTGGGTACAAAGATACGAATTTCGTTCAAGCAGAAAAGATAACGATGTCGCATCAAGTACGATTGTACCGTACTCGATCGTCGCGAATACTGTAGTACGGTACTTATGAGTGCTCAATTGCTTAGTTAATTCCAATCTTATTATTCAGAAGGGTAACGTTCCCAGTGAATAAGGGTTAGTTGAGATTTACATAGGGCGTTATACAGTTGTTATTTCCAATGTCTCAACGAAAGGAATTAATTTCTACCAACCATAGCCCTCCTCCTCGACCTCTTATCGTGATCGGATATATTCCCTTATACCTCAAGAACGGATTGTCGGAAGAGGGTACTCACAAAGGGCGATTGAGACGTCTGCAAGAAATATATCCATTGGTGATGTCAAAACAAAAGCTATTTCGGTTAAAAAAAATGCGATTTATCTGCACAAGAGTTGTGCACAATTTATACTTGTTTTATTATACTATGCGATCAAAAATGAGTTGCTGTCACCTTTGAAATTTTTGTTTACATAGGAGATCGTACTTAACTTGAACTTCCAAAGCCGACTCGACAGCAACTCATTTTTGATCGCCCGTTAGTTGTTATGTTATGGTCCGCTTGCAATAGCTATTATAAACATGCAACCCAAGCAAAAAAGTTAAACTGTTAATTGCACCAGGGGCGGATTTAGGCAGGGGCTTTATGGGCTGCGGCCCAGAGCCCTGCGCTAGCGGGGGCCCCATGCCGATCACTACAATAGGTATTAATAATAATTATTTATTATACAAGACGATATAAAGGGATATTTTAACCATTGAATGAAAGATGTTAATTCACGAGATGGTTAGTTTCCTTTTATCGTCGTGTATAATATACAACTTTATTTTACAGCAGAAGCCATACAAATCATTGTAAAGCTTCTGACAATTCTGAATTTAATTTAGAGACGTCAAAAATAGCAAGCTTAGGGTCTGCCGTCGCGATCGTTTCTATAGAAACAGAATTGTAATATGTTCTGAACGTCATTTTAATCGTCCAATTGAAATAAGTATGACAGATGTCATTAGAATGCACTGTCATCTGTTTCACTTTGTCTACCCTTACGGTTAAAGTGATCACTTTATCAATCGTTACAGTTAAAGAACGGATTAGTCTACTCATTCAAACCTATTAAAATGCCAATTTAACATACGCTCTAAAATAAAAAGGATAAGTCCAATAAGATGCTAAATCATAGATTGTGTGGGTGTAAATGTAACCAGGCACATGCCTGATCCTATAAATTCGTAGAATCTTAGATTTTATGTCATGTCATGTACGTCAGAGTTTCTTTTTATGCTATATTTAATAATTATAGTAAGGTCGCGGTAATCCTAGGTCCAAAAGAAAAACAAGATACGAAGCATCATACACGTTTTCAGTAGGGGAAACACTTGAAAACTCTATTATTCTATTTTCATGTAATCACCGTACAGGCAATATTCTACGCTACTCACCCCAAGGCACCGTATTGAAAACCACTCTGATTCTCACAGGCCTAGTTCTAAAAATAGATCAGTGGTTTTTCGCTTAGGTTTGGGAGCCTTTCTATTGGTCAGTTTGGAATTTAGCTCCAATATGGCGACCGGAACCAACGACCAATTAAAAACGAGATACCCTGTTGTCGCCACTGTTCTAAATTGAGTCACTGTAGTAGTAGCTAGCTCCTTTCCCGATTACGAAAACTTTGATTTTTAATTATATTGTTGCAATTCAAAATCAATAATGGAAGTTTATTTATTTATTGTCTTTATGGCTCTATCCCCCATTTACTAATAAGTCTGAATTCAATAATATGATCGTGTCCCCATTTATCAAACTAAAATTGGTACTCAGCTCAAATTCAGCGGAGCAAGTAAAAAGTGTGCAGCATACAATTGATCCATAATAAAGTTGGGCCGATAGTTTTAAATTGAAATTAATAAGTTTGAAACAATTTGTCAAATTCAATGCGTTACTCATCAAAACAAATGAGATCGGTGCGACCTTAAATAATAATTTTCGGCCTTCGCTATAGTTTATTTGACTTCATTATCTCATCAACTACAAACGTACTATCATTTCCCTAGCCCACAATATGTGTGTTGTACATTACAATGATATGGTCTCTCTACGTATGATGTGCGGATATTTTGAATTTTCAATGTATTGTTTTACGGAAATTAGTTTGCGATGCATTCCACAAGAACGCAATATGGCTCATTTACAAAATTGAGTAGATCTAGGAGTAGATACATTCTATTTTGAAGGGCAATCGCTATTTTGGTTTTCATTATTCGGTACCTATTTAATCTATGCATTCTTTAACCGAGTGAAATCAGCATTTGATTTGATACATCCGTACCAAAATACACGTGGTCAACAAAAATGCATCAAATTCATTTGACATCGAATAAAATTAATGTCTTTTAATGTGTCCCTAACGAAATCGCAGGAGACATCATAAAGGTCAAAAATTATTTAGAATATTTCTAACTCGCAACAAAAAATTGAAGTAGTCGATTTTTTTCCTCTAGCAAAAGCTTAATAAAAGTTTTCTGTGAAATAATTCCTCACTTTTGATTTTAATTTTCTTTTTTTGCACCCCAACGTAATAGAAAAGTCGTTTTAAAAGCAGTTTTTCTTCCTTCATATATTACGGATACGGATCTAAATAATTGGACAACACAACCAGTGCTAATACGAGTAATAGACAATTAAAATCACTTCAACTATTTAAAATTTGCATCACATTTTATGTACTTATGTCATTTATTAGCTACACAACCAACACTTGTTGCTAAACACAGATAATTTTAAAATAATTGTATTCCATCGCATAACATGTTGATTGTTTTCAATAGTCTTTGGCCGTTTTGACTACCCCTGTTGGACTTATAATTATTTTTAAGTGTTTTAGCAATTACTACAATAATCAATTAATAAAAAAAATTATAATTGCGGTCAGGGCAAAAACTGTTAAAAAAATTTCTTAACATACACAGTAAATAGATAATTAGTAAAAGGCCTAATGTATTTATAATTAATCTATTGGAATTGTTTATTCATTCAATAAAAATGCTATTGGTTAATAAATTCCTATTTATTCTTCAACCAGTCATTGGCCACTCTTTTTTAAGATTATTAAATTAAACATTGAAACATGAACAACGTAAAATATTTATTTTTATCACACTTACATTTACACTTAAATATGTATATTGCACTTACCCTTAACGCATATAGGATAAAACGATGGTTCTTGTTATAAATTAAATCACATCTATTGTAGAATCAGAAACCGTTCAAATTTAACTCATTTTCTTTTGAAGTTTTTAATGAAACGGCTATATACCTAGTAGCAGATTTGCTCTTTGAAAGCATATGATCGGATGCCAATAATACCAAACATATGATCATTTCTGTAAAATACTCACGTAGGGTGAGCTATTAATGATGGTACCTACGTTCCATTATGGTCCCAAATTTTCGATGTATCAAATTCGTGGGCCACCATAGGGATCTCGGAAACTATAAGAGATAGGTAGGTAGTTTAAATTTGGCAAGGTTGCGTATTTTGATGCTTAACAAAATGTAGTTTGGAACTGAAAAATTCCGACCACTTTCGGAGAAATCCGGAAAAAAACGAAATTTTGCAAAACCAGTCTCAACATGAAAAAGTTCAGCTCACCAAGTTCTCGCAGAATTTCCATTTCATTTCGATATTTCGGCGAGTAAACGTGCGAGTTTAATTATATTGTGACATAAATGAGCATGCTGCTTTTTAATTTTGCTAGCCACTTGTAATAATACTTCCTCGCTTCCTGTCTACCGCTGAAATTTTTAAATTGTTGGGATTGATTCTCCGATTTTCAGCTCATCAATTAATTTATGGTAGGCCCCATACTTTTCTTCTTAAGATCCATTCTCTCACCCAACACTTCTGTTGTGTTTCACATTATTGTATAAAACTACTACAGCCGCGGCAACACAACGATGTCCTATTGGCACCAAAACGCCGCATTTGCGGAAGTTCAAAGGGCTGCTAGTGTAAACACATTTGTGAGAAATTCCGACAGCAATGGCTCACCCAACTTGCCCGACAGTTTATCGCGACACTCATTGCTGACAGTGCAAATACATGTTCTTCTAGTTTTTCGCGCGAGATTGACACAAGTAACTTGCTCTTCTATCTGCACCTTTACAAACAAGTGAATCACAATTCAATTGACCGCGATTGTTGTCTATTAGTAAACGCACTTACATATAAAACTGGGAGTATATTGCTACTGCATACTCCACGCCGTAGTATCATTGCAGAACTGTTGCATTGAGAGTGTGAGAGTCTAAATTGCGCGTAAAGGCGTGGCGAAGGCTTGTGGTGGATCCACGGTCTTCCCGGTAATAATATCTATCTTCCGCTCATCTTCAACCGGAAATTCTACCTATAAGTGGAATAGTGGATATATCCCTTCGGCAAATAATCATGGTGTTCTTAATCCTTTTTTGAACAAAATGAAAACTGACGCAGGTTCGAGGTCCACGTTTGGTCGATTCTGATTTCCTTGCAAAACGGGTTCTTACATAGCTTCTCAATTTGTCTCGCTATAAATGTCGAATTGCTAAAATCACCATGCCACGAGTGTCGCTCGTGTTTATAAATGCGCTTCAATTCTAGAAACTATAACTTTTGGAAATAATTAGTTGTCTTCCAGGAATAGAGCGTAGAATTAATTGTTCGGGGATATTAAGATTATTTTGCAGCATCCGAAGGTTCTCGTCGTTATTTAATATTAATATTTTCTAATTTCAGTTCCGTTTACCGATTAGTCGCGGTTTTGTTTGCAATACTAAATGAAACCCAGGATAAAACGTGCAATTAATTAAGCATAATTACCGGTAGCTAATTAGTGCTGACCGCGCGTAACGTAGATTTTACTATAAGCGCCTGTTGTCAAGATAGGATAGGCAACCAACTGTTCATCGCGGGGCGGAAGTACGTTCTCGCAGCTTTCTTTAGCATATTTATTCTACATTTTAGCATTGAATAATAATTCAATGATTTTAGTAACAAAAAAAGATAACATATAACTGTTAACTGTTTTAATCGAATTTATTGGTATTTTATTTGAACTAAATTGGTATATAACTGCCTTACTCTAGTCCTAATTTGAGTTATATATGTATTTTGGTGGTGAACACGTATAGGAAAATATACTCTTAAAACTGAAGATGTAAGTGGTAAGATATGATTATTTAGCGTATTTTGATTCAATATATGCCTATCCATAGACCCAAATGGGCTGTAACTGATATTTATTTTTCTTAGACTGCTGATAACCATTTTGTTTACAACGCGGTGTGGTGTGGATTGAATGAAAAACCTGAACACATTTTCAGCAATTTGGCAAATTTTTGATGCATCGCTGATACGTGCAACAATCCTCCACAATTTTTTCTCGTTAAAAGCTTTGAATGACTCTGATGCGAACATCGTATCTGCACATATGGAACATTTAACAGACTTAGCTATTTTTCTTGTAACAAAACCTGAAATATACTTGTACCAGTACGTACTTAGTTACGTCTATACCTAATAGGCCAATAGGTACTGCCGTTATCTGGTAAAGGATGTCGAATAATAGTTCTACGTGATTTTAAGTTAATGGTAAAGTCGAAAACGCTCGGTATTGCATTATTGTATAACACCTTCGTCGGTACCTTTCTAAAATCGGCTTCATTCCCCGCAAATGCACTATGGTGGGATTAAATTTTTCTCTTCGAATGGCTCTGATCCATTGGCCCTTTAAACTTTTATCCGTTGGAAATCTGCATATTATTTAAAATTTTATATAAGTACAAAGTACATGTTGATACGCACGAGTTAACCTAAGTTTATTGGTTTATTCTCAACAGAAAGTTATCTGTTTACTAATTCGAGCTAATCAAAAGAATGATTAATGAACGGAACATCTAAAATAACAGCTTATTTCATTATATTGCATATCATCTCTGCGATTTTTGCCCCGCCGTGCATTGTGTGTTGCATACTGTGTTGACAACACCTTAGATAGTTATTGCAAGTCTCTGGGTGAGAGCGTTATGATTTATGAATGAGGGATCTTTTGCATTTGTTCCGTATTTTGAATCTTTTGCATCTTTGACGTTGGTTTTGAATTGCATTGTCGTAATTACTTTTATTTTTAGACTATCCGTCCGTGATCGACCCCTGTGTACCCATGTGGGTTGACCGTCTCTCCGACTTAACTATCTGTGACTTCCGAAATCACTTCACCGACCTTGACCAGAAGCAAGGAGTAGTCACTTCTGGTGGGGCTCGAGATTAACCGTACTGACTGCCGACTACCGAAGATTCTAAAAGATATTTAAAATTAAATTCATATAATTGTAATTAATATATTCTGTAATTAAAAATGTATCTTTTTATCCAACTTATTTTTACCATTTGATTCGAAGTAACCTTGCAATGGAAATATAAGCGCGACAGGCAGCAGAAATTGAAGAAAACCCAACGGCCAAGATAAAGGGCTAGAGTAAAAAGAAGGTTAGGTACATGTTTAAACTGTGGTCAAAAAGGACATTTTAGCACTGATAAAAAGTGTCCAGACCATTATGGTCTGACCATACAGTGACATGCAAGCAATGTAGTAATGAAGGACATGCCACATAAATATGCCAAACAAAAAGATAACAACACAACGAAACAAGTGAACATGAATAATCAAAATTCAAATGTAAAGATAAATACGACTTGTATTAGAATGATGATTGATTCGGAAGCGCATTGTAACGTCATCGGTCGAAGTACATGGGATTCCCTGAAAGAACATAAAATTGCATGTAATTCAAGAAAAGTGTTCTTAGAATTAGAACCATGTGGCTCCAATAAAGTGGAAGTAATATAGGCCGTTGCAGACCATAATTGAATACAACAACAAAAAGCTACTGGGTGCAAAAATTGTAGTTATCAGTAAAAAAGCGGCTCCTATAATCTCTCCTATAATAGGCACAAAATATTACATTTGTTGAGAGTTTTGTTATACCTAGGCTCCTCTGTAACCAATTTGTATTTCAATGTCATTGCAATTGGTTAGACCACCAACAATACCGATTTCTAGATGATGTACTCCTTGAGTGAGACCAACGATGTATCTCTATCCTTCCCAGTTTTGCATTTTCTCTTGATTTATTGTTAAACATAATAGACCATGTATAATGATCAAGGACTACTTAATTATGTAAACAAGTTTATCGAAAAGCTGTACAATATTTGACTGGAGATGCACAAAAGTACCTATTTCTTTTACCATTGAATAAATTACTTATTCAATACATTTACTGCATTTTTCTATAATGACCCCTTCTGTAAATTACTTGGTTCTAAGGTAATTAGTGGACTAGTCGATCATGATACTACAACTACAAGTCTATGTCCGGCTGAGATTTTTGGCTTTCACCGTACCACTGTGAATATAGTATATAGATTTGGAACTTCAATAATAAATAGAGGCGCAGTTTTAATGTCTGCTCCCAACTAGAGCTAAAGCTTAACCTAGTTACACTACTGTCCTAGATTTTGTATCGATTTCGGAATTTCGCAAGAGGATTATCTGTTCTAGTTTACTAAACACTGATCGATACCAGTAAAAATTCGTTGTGTTTGTGGAAGAAATGTCTTACTGTCAGTATTTGTGTATTCGTATTAATTGGGAAAAATTAACAAATATGTAGTATTTAGAGGAAAAGTACAGTTGCCGTATTTTGTAGTTGCTTGCTGCGCTCGGTAATATTTTGAAATCAAATATAATTTCCTTTTCAACACTATTTTTCTTTTAGAATCCGTTCATACGAAATTTGCGAAGTTGTTCTACTATTTTTGACATTACGGCATTTGTGGGGTAAAATTTTGTAGCAAAGTATCGTGACAAAAACGACTCGAGCCCGTTGCTTATCGAACGGAAAGGCAACATCCCTCGAAACCGACCACAGTGCTGAGTGCATCTGTTCTGGCCCACCTGCCCACCCTCTCCCCATTTCCTTCTCAATTCGGCTATATACGAGAAACTGGCGTAAACTTTACCACCCTTGCATCAGTTGTGTTGTGGCCTGTCGAAAATTTGGTAGCATTGACGTCATTAGGATTTTCCTTTTTGTTTGTATAATTATGTAGGCGCAAAACTTCATAATCACTTCCGAATGCAGAGGTTTTTCTTTCTTAGTGATTCATACTAAAATAAATTGAATTTCATTAAAAAATTCACACTTCCTGTTACTATCCCGCTGTTATCTACAGACAGATAAAATTACGCGTTTTTTAACTATCATCAGCAGGGAAATGGTGTGTAATTATAAATGCCTTGCGTAGGTAGGTATTCCGGCATTTTGAACAGTCACTGAACACCATAATTATGATAATGGTAATTATTTGTCCTCATAATTCGATTAGTAATTTATAGTAGATTAAATATAGGGATCAAAGGTTTATTTAATTACTATCTGCGCTATACAAAATAATTTCAAACCTAATTAATATCACTGATATGTAATGGCATTTCATTTAATGCAATCAGCTCAGCTGATATAATTATCTTATCTCATTTTGGGAGAGTATTATTATCACTTCTTGAAATTGAAATATGCATTTCTCCGAGTGGGAACTGTTTACTTTTGTTTGGTCTGGTTTAAATTATAAATTAGCAAAGGCTGCCGCTACGACATATCTTTTAGGCTTTCGTTCGTTATAAAAACATCGACCGTTAAAACAATGAAATAATAGTATATTAGGATACAAGTGTATAATCAAGTCTTTAAAGCACGCGCAACGAGTTTAAGGGCACGACGCAAAGCGGAGTGCCTTTAACGTTGCAAGTGCTTTAAAGACCAATTATACACGTGTATCTTATAGTATTTTTTATTATACCTGCAGTATAATTTAAAAATAGGTAATACAATGAAATCATATTGACGTTCTACTCGAATACATGTCTAATTAAGTGGGCTGGGCGTTTGTAATTTCACGATTGCCATGGAAACGTCACTTGACGTTTGCTTATAAAAATCGTCGTCTTTGTGAATAAAACGATTTCCGTTGAAAAAGATAATACACCGTCCATTAAATCGCTTGTTGTAAAATCTAAACAAACGTTGGTAGGTGTAAAATCGCAATCCAGTAAAGCCTATTAAGAGTCTTCTTTACCTAAGCGCAACTTTTTTACATTATAGTGTATAGATGATTATAGCTGCAAGAGATAAGATGAATTTCTTGCTTTGTCAACTCCCTGTCTTGGTCCTTAGTTAGTTTCCACCGACACTGTGCAGCGGCGCGACTTGTTACACTCAAATTGATGATTTACCGCCCGCCAAGATACAGACTTTATTTACAAAAATTATGATTTCATTTTTTGGGGTCATGCTTAGAAGTAACTTATCTAAAAAACTGTCGGTTTACTTTTTCCATAAATCGTCTTGATCGAGAGTAAAAAAATAAAACAGATTAGCGCAATAATCGGTGCGAAACATCTAATCTTTAAACAATCGGTATTCAGTTGCTATAAACTTAAAAAAAAAATAGTCCGAACATTTTGTAGATAAAGGTCTAAATTTATAAAATAGTTCTTTAAAAAAATTGTTTTTTGAAAAACAACTAGAGTTTTTATGGCGGGCGCTCTTATGGAAATTTACATTGGGTGCAGTGGGTACAGAAGACTCTTAATTATCAAGCATATGAAAAGTTGTTTCCATGGATGAATAGGAAGTTACTTACGAATAAAGTCTTAAATGCATCGATAATGCTGGCATATATGAAGGAAATGTCAAAGGTATTTAAATCTTCTATCTTTTGGTGCATTCATTAAAAACTTTAAAGCAATGGTGTGATTAAAAAGTGGAACAGATTTGGAAGCATACCCTAAATTACGCGCGTTTGTAAAAGCTTCAACCAAAGGATAGGTACAAGTCAAAGAAATGTTCTGCATTTACAGAAAGCGACTTAGGAAGATTTTTTATTTCACCCAGATGACAAGTTTCAAAAGTCATACTTGAAGTATCGTTACTTAACAACTTTAAAGCACGTGTGTTTTAAAGGCCTTTTTTCGCACGCATTTGAGTGTCTAAAACGGAGATTGTGGTTCAGGTATAATAAAAAAAATTATCAAGGATACGGGTTGGCATTTAAACAAATTTGAGTGGGTCAAAATCTCTTTTCAATCGGACCAAAAAATACTCAACCATTTCGGTAATTTTAATATACACTTTCAGTAGATGGCAAGAGGTTTATGCTTTGCCGCATTGATAAAATAAACTTCCAAGATTTTTCAACGCAAAAACCTACACAGTGTCGGACTGGCCAGGCAGGATACCGGGAAATTTCCCGGTGGGCCCTTCCGATTCGCCTTGGGTGGTCCCCGGGCCGAGACCTCCGCATAAACAGAAGATACTGCGGAACATATCGATTTCCGGAAAGTGTATTCCTACATCGCACCAAAGTTGGACTGGGTCAAGCATAGAGTGACCCGGTGACCCAATTAGTTTACTGACCCAGTGACCCGGTGACCCAGTTGACCCGGTGACCCAGTTTGACCCGGTGACCCAGCTTGACCCAGTTTGACTCGGTGACCCAGCTTGACCCGGTGACCCAGCTTGACCCGGTGACCCAGTTTTACCCTGTGGCCCAGCTTGACCCGGTGACCCATCTTTACTCGGTGACCCATCTTGACTCGGTGGCCCAATTTAAACCGTTGACTCCTAGGTTGATCCAGTTGAATCCGGTGACCCAGTAATTAAATTATTGTTAGGTATCATCCAAAACAATTTCAAGTAACTTTTAATTAAAAAAAAACTTCCTCAATAATATTCGCCAACGAGCACGTAGCCCAATTTCATTCAAGAGAACTAATACCTAAAATGCATTTGTTTATAGTTTGTAGTCAAGTAGTCAATGAAATTATTTAGAGAAAAGATTTATTTGGATTAAGCTAACTAGTAGAAAATAATTAAATGTGAATGAACACCTGTAAGCAAACTGGTAAGCCCTGAAGCAAAGACATGAAGGAGGGAACTGTTTAGAAATAACATGACTCTAATACAATTTGGGACATGGAAAGTTTTTTACGGCAGTATTAAAGCAAACATAACAGAAATGGCAGTTGTCAAGCTATCGAGTATTATTTTCAGCAAACCAGCATTAAATTTCATTTATTTCATAATCTGTAGACTTGAACCGAGGTCACTGACTTAACTGCTTTATTCGATCAGACTGGGTCAAATTGGGTCCCCGGGTGAAATTGGGTCGCTGGGTCAAACTGGGTCACTGGGTCAAACTGGGTCAAATTGGGTCAAACTGGGTCACTGAGTCAAGCTGGGTCACTGGGTCTAACTGAAAAGAGTATGACGTGACCCAGCGACCCAGTTTAATTCAGTGACCCAGGTGACCCAGTCCAACTCTGCATCGCACATTTAGCATCGTCCTTGTTCCATAATACAGCGATGGGAATTGGGGTAACAAGTGCCGAACTAGAGAAGGAAGAGAGAAAATGGGAAGATCGAGAAGAAGTGCGGCGATGTTTATTTTTAGGAAATACATGCTGAAGCTGAATAGGGCAATGTGAATAATAATCGATGGATCAATTTAGATTATACAGGGTGGGCCATTAGTAGTGTGTAGGTGGAAATTGAATATCGCAGTTATCATAAAACTGAGATGGCCGTGACTATGCAGTGGTTCATTAAACGTACTAACATACGCCGAACGGGAAACGGCTAACGTTAAACTTCTTTAGTGTTAAAAGAAATCTCTCGCATTTTCATATTCTCTTTTCTTTTTGAGACTTCTTTGCATACAGTTCCTTTCACGTATCCCCATCAGAAGAAGTCCAGTTGTGTACGGTCGGGAGAGCGCGCTGGTCAATTTAAAGGGCCTCGTCGACCTATCCACTTCCCATGAAATTGCTGATTCAGCCATTCTATAACATTTTATAGCAAAATGAGGTAGGGCACCATCGTGCTGAAACCACGTTTGTTCTACAAGGTGCATCATTGCATTTTGTAGAAGAGCAAGTAGAAGAGCAAAAAATTGAATACTTAAAAATTCATAATAAAAAGCACCGTTTAAAATATGTTATTCAAATTCAATTCTTCTAACAAATTAACTTAAGTAATCAAGTATCAACAATCAACAACAGATGTTGTTTCATTTTATTTTGTTTTAATATTTTCCAATATGGCTTTCGTGGATTACTATTAAAATTGATTCATTTATTGGTTTAAATGCAAAATTTTATTTTTTAAAATGCGCTATGAAAAACAAGAATTTTTGTTTTGTTTTGTTGGGGGTAAATGTTTTATCATTTGAATTGGTGTTTATAATTTTTAACGGCCTACTGAATACTGATAGGCTTTAAAAATCGAAAAACACTGAATTATTAGAAATTGTTGAATTACCGACATGCCTATATCGTTGGTAATAAAGTCCTTCATTTTATGCAATTTTGAAAATTCACGGAGTGATTCCTTTTAACAAAAAGAAAATTAAATTTAGCCGTTTGGCGTATGTTTGTACATTTCATGATGAGTACCACTGCATAGTAACGGCCTTCTCAGTTTTATGATAACTGCGATATTTAATTTTTACTTGACATCTACTTTTTGAAAAACCGACTAGATACTTATAATGTGTAATACATAAAGTCACACTAAAATTGACCAATGAATCGAAATATGTAATAATCTAAAATAATACACAGGGAGTTCCGTTTAAAAAATGCAACTTTGATATTAATCACGCTGTATAACAATGGAAATTTCGTTGAAAATATAAGTTGTAACCTTAAGGGTCCTTCAATATTCCCCGACAATAAATTTTAATTATGTGCGTTAATAATCCCACAATCTTCCACCCACACACTAATGGCCCACCCTGTGTGTGGTAGTGTGGGTCTTTTGTTCCTATTCCCCGGTGGGCCTTTTGGAGTCCAGTCCGACACTGAACCTATACAACATTTTGGGAACAAAATGTACCTACTTCCAATACTGAATAATGAATTTCGATGCATCTAAGCAATGACTTATGATGACACAGATTTTACGTTTGTGGGTAATAATCTGATAATGACAGCTTTATGCTGTATTTAACCTATTATAACAAATAGTGATAACCTTATAGAGATAATAATGAGTAAAAATAACGTTCTATCAATTCGTTTATAGCTTTTGAGAATTGCAATGCATATTCTTGATACAGATATATCGCACTATCGCTAATTGCGATTGCTTTATATTTGTAGATAATGCATTAATTGAAACGTTCACAGTTTTTATAACATTCAGGGTCAGGGTAAATTTGTTGGCATGGATCCAGTCTGGGCAAGCGCCCACTTCCTCTCCAAGCTCAGCAACACCTCGAACAAAGCAGCTTGAGCCTCAGGTGTGTGGTGACGATTGAAATCGGCATAGTCTGGCATCATACAATGAACGTCAGATGCCGCAGTAACATTTGAACGCCATGTACCTATATAAACAAAAGACCGTCTTGCACATATTCAAAATATTGCTGTATAACTTTAGTTTCCGTAATTATATTGTTTTTTGAGAAAGCCTGATTACGATACACACGTCTTTGTGTTTAAAGACATTAATCCATTATTAGATAAAAATCCGAAATTATTGCTTTTACTTAAATTGATAAAGCATTGTAAAATGATAAAGGTACATGTGTTGTTTTTTGTATAGAGTGTCCTTATGAATTAAATTTTGTTTTTGGCGGTTTGAAGTCATTTTCAGTGAGAAATGGGGAAGTGACAGTCTAATTTATTTTTTAAACGTTGGTATTAAAATATCTTATTACCAATGTAAGAAAAAGGTAAAAACTGCCTATTTTAGATATTTTCACGTAGAATGCAGTGGCGCACTCAAAAAATATTTGGGTCAATGCGGGTCAATGTGTCCCAGATTTGAATCAAAATTGATATTTTTTAAAAGCATGCAACATCTTGTATATTTTAAGGTTGATTTTTTGCATTCTTTTCCCTGATGACATGATGATTTGCCTATATTTTTTTGTATAATTATACCTCAACCTCTATACTGTGTCTAAGCGTATATTTCTTTTATTACTGGAAATAGAGATAGGAGAAAAGTATAAGAAGCAAAAATACTCTACTTTAAATTTCTGATAACGCTACATTAAAAAAAAAACAGGTGGTGTAAAAACAAAAAAATAGCATCAGAAAGTAAATGAATTTTTTTTCAAATAGAACGGTGATTTTTGTGTGTAATATTCTTAAAGAGCTTGAAATGAAATTCTCTTTACAATGACATCAAACACGTTATAATTACTTTAGAAATTAAAGCTACACGTTTATAGAACCAATCGCAATAGCAATGGAACTTTAAACAAAAACATAAATGTAGGAAGCGAAGAAAACAAATGAAAAGCAGTTACAGAAATAATTATTATAACTTAAGATAAATTTAAATACATTGCACTTGCTTCCTATGTATTATCATTACATCGAAATCTTAACATTTTTTTATCATTCGTGTAATTATTATTGTTGCATTGTGGTTCTTATAAGTTATAAGATTTACGGTTCACTAACTAATTTTGTGATAGACATGACAAGTGAAAAACTCTCTTTTGCTCTTGTTTACTGTTACACAGTTGCTGTGATTGCCTTTAAAAACATTACTGTTGCCTTAATTTCTAAGGTAATTATAACCTATTTGCTATCATTGTAAAGAGAATTTTAAGCTCTTTAAGAATATTGCAGAAAAAGTAACCGTTCTATTTATAATTTTCTGATGCTCTTTTGTTTTTATTTCACTTGTTTTTTTGAATATGTAGCTTTATCGGAATTTTAAAGTAGAGTATAATTTGTTTTTTACACTTTTTTCCTATTTCCTATCTCCAATAATAACAGAAATATATGCTTGGACATGCAAAATCAATCACACTGTATATAAAAATGAATCCCTATTTCCTTGGTCACGCTATAACTTCAGGACAACTTTACCGATTTCATTCATCTTTTTTTAAGTTCTGTAATACTTCGTAGAAGCTTCTTACGGAACACCCTGTATATCTTAACGTACATTTTTGCATTCTTTCTCCTGATTACATTGATGTATTACAACCTTTAAACTTTAGCCATGAACCAAAAATGAAAACTTTTTTTACGGTTTTGAAATAGTAGGTCATTGATTCATGGAGATTTTGTTTTGTTTATTGTAGCCATGGTAGACAACCAATCAATAAAAATAGACGGTAGAAACATTTTTTTAATTTTATTTCATATTTACAATCTGTTCCAGATGAACAATAAGTAAATGTAGTAAATAGTGCACTAAACTACAACATGCAGAGAGCTAATAAAATCAGACGCCGCTCTGTCCCGACGTGCAAAACGGCATAACTAATTTATACGTAAAAATTTTGTTTTTCTAATAAATGGCGTACACGCCCCTGATCACCTGATGCCCTCGATATGATATAATAGATTTATTTTATATAAGTACCAAAATATAGGTTGTGATGGTTCAATGTAGGTAATCGGGAAAAAAATACAAAAAATTGACGTTGCTTTTAAAAAAAATCTTTGTACAGATCCGGAATAGGAATTTTCTTAATTGCGCCCGACCATAAAATACTATACATAATTGAATTCAAAATAAAATGGGCTTTAAGAATATGATATCGAAATATCAGGGTCGTATTTAAAAAGTGAAGTTGATGACGAATCCGCAAAGATGAAACGTCCGATTAACAAAATAACAACATTAAAAGTTGTTGTGTTGTGGAGAAATGTCATTGGTTTAGCTGTCAAATATTAACACCAGGAAAACATAATGTAAAATACGATTTCTTCAAAAGATTTCAAAAACCAACAAATTTTTCAAATGCTGTTCGACAATTTTGATCTTTAACTCATCAATTATATACAAAACACATTTATTGTAATTCTTTCCATTTTCGTTGTCCAATTTTTTTTTCGAAATTTCAAAAACTAATTTCAGATTCGTGATTTTCATGTTCAAAAACCCCCAGATACCAAATTGGTAGGAATTTTCGAAAAATTTTGGGAAAATCGGAATGGGCATGCTCCAAAACTCTTATGGTTGCTGATAAAAAAATTAAAGAAGAAATGCAAATTTCACCACTTCTTCGAAACATGTTGGACCCTCGGTTTATTTGGAAAAAGTGCTTGTTTTGATCGCCTCTACTACCCAATTTTTTTTACATACTTAGGTGTATGGAAGGAATGGTATTCACCTTAGAAACTTATCAATGAAACCATAAACAGCATTAAACCAGGTCAATTCTTGAAAAATTGTTCGTGATTTCTGACCACCCTTTGGGAAAATAGTCACTTCACATACACTTAACAAGAGGTTTTCGGAGCAAGTATAAATGTTTATAAGGGTAAATTTTTATTTGGAAATTACGATAACAATTTTATACTAGTTGGTACACGGGTAAGATCAAGACTATACCTAAAACAACACCGTTCTGGTGTAATTTAAAGAGATTTATAAATTTAAAGATTTTCACTGAAGTGAAATGTTTGTAAGTTTCCCATGTATTCGTAAAAATTCGCATTTTTCTTCGAGATTCATTTTTTAAAGGAATAGTAAATATTACAAACTACCTACATGATGATACCCATTTTCCAATTTATGTAAGTGTTTAAAAAAATGTGTTTTCATATACAGACGGACAAAGGGGCAGTTTTTATTTTTGGGAATGCACCAAAAAAAGTGCAACATTAGCGCAATGTGACATTCAGCGAAGTGGGAAGGCTTTTGAGAAATTCACATTTTTATGTGACTCTTAATTTCGAAAAATTGAATCAAAATTCTGAAAAGAAACCCAGATGTTCGAAATGGTTTAATGAATCAATGTTGTGAAATTTGGACCGCCACCGTGACGAATACCTGCAAACTTTTAGGAAATCTGAACCGAGTTCCGGTTTCAAAGGTCAGTCATCTAAGTGACTAACATGTTCAATGATTTATTATTCGCACGAAAAAAAGGTTTAATTTACATAATTGCCGTAATTCACTGATCCAAAAGGAAAATTCTTAGGATATTCTCGATATCGTGTGAACGGATAATCTTTTTACAACTGTGTTTAACAAAGGTGAATATTCGCAAATGGGACGGCTTTCTTTGTATTATTTCGTAGGAGTCGCTGGCTTGCCACCTTCATTGTACTTACCCGTCAATCAATTGTGCATTACAATGCAATCATAAATTTTAATTAAATGTCGATCAAGTGTGAAAGTGGATGGAATTTAATCAACCTGTGTGCGTATATTAATACCCACCTACCTACTAATTTCATTTTCTTGGTAGTTTAGATACTACCTACTTAGTCATTTAGAATTTTGAGTCATTTTTCAAATGTTTCACATTTTGTCAAGAAATACGTACGTAGTTCAATATAGCTTAATTTATTGTATAATTCCATACATAAAAAAGGCACTATTGGTTTCTAATAACATTATAGGTAGAGTACGAATGTATGAAAATTGAACACATGGCAAGAACCACATTGTCGTTACGATCGAAAGAATGGAATTAAAATTATTTCAACGCCCAAGGATAATAATTACGAAACTTAAACTAAACTAATTCTAAGAATCACATATGTATGCATTACATAAAAAAGAAATTATACCATAATAAATACACAATGTATAAATATACATCATATTATAAATTCAGACCTATCACAGAGATTTCGTTTCGAGCTGTTAATTATTTAACGATTATCGTAATTACATTTAAATTATGCATTATACGTTAAAACTGAATGCAAGTAAAGTCAAGGTTCTTAGGGGGAATGTTTGTCAATTACATAATATTAACAGCAACGAAGGATCTCCGACTTATTAACTAAAATCAACCAGAGGTGATTACAAATTCGTCGTTAAAATTAAAAAAAATAGAAAATTCAATGGGTGGCAGTATTAACCATACCTACATCCAAAATGCATTTAGGTACAACATTGTATACAAAATAGAATTGGAATGACGGTTATAAAAATTGAGCGTGATAATATCTAGAGTAAGGGAATAATTTATCACAGCCTGACTCTTTCCAGAGGTGGCCGCGCGTCTTTTCTAATTACGACAACAGTCTTTTTTCTGCAATCACAGAATAATTTACAATAAATGGTCCCTACAATACTGACAAAGTATCGGAATGGCATTTAAAAGCACTAACTAGCACGCACGCACAGGTGGTGAATTTGGAATTGGGGCGTCTCATTGTGCGCTTCGGAATCAATTTACTTAAAAGGCACGAAGGGTTGTTTCGTTACTATCGGTTACGTCTAAACCTGCTCCTTGCCCTCGAGCTTCTTGGCCAGCTCCGAAATTACCTCCTTGTAGATGAGTGGATCGATGTTTTTGCCCAGCTGGTAAAGTATAAACCAATCGCCGATCAGGCACTCGTTCGAGATGGTCTCGATGTTTGTGTTCGAGGCGAGACGAGAACGAGCGCGTAACAAATACAATCTTAGTTGGGGGCCGGCGACGACGGCGGCCCTGTACAAAAGCGAAATTCCGGAGAGTACACTTAAACCGATAAACCAAAACCATAAGAACACGTAAATTTTTTCATTCACGATGTTAAGCGGAAGCACGCACAAACCGTCGAATTTCTGCACGGACCCCGATGGACCGTATTTGTGGAATGTGCACTTTGTAACTTTAGGGAACACACGTGCCATGGGATCGTCTCGATGCTCCGGTTCCAGTTCAGTTAAACGTATAACATCACTTCCGTAGGTACTGAATTCACCGTCAAGGAAGAAGTCCATGAAGAAAATTTGTCCGACCACGTTTATAAAATTAAGAATTTCGCATATAAAGAAGCGATAAGCGTAAAAATTTTGCATATGCAAGTTGGTTGCGAAATAATCAACTAGTAACTTTTTACGGTCAGCTTTACAATCCTCGTTGACAATAGGACAATTGAGGTCAAGTACGAGCATCTTAATCCGACCACCTTCCCATGTTTTCCACAGATAACGTGGAATATAAAATAACATCGCTTGAAAGAAGAGCGTGAAACACACCCATTGGTAATACTTATGGTACTTTACTTCGTCCTTTCCATCCACGTGGCTTGCCACTCCGGGTTGTACAAGATCTTGACCAACGCGACCTGTTAGCCTATTCGGGATCGTGAAAGTTGAGTAAATCCAGCAGTATGTGTCCATAACATTTAAAGGAATTTCATCTACGATACAATCGATAGGATCTCCTATATATTGTCGACTCGTCACTAACAATGAAAAGGCTATAAGCAGGATAACGGTAGCTTTGTAATGCAATCGGAATACGTTATTGTCGATGCAGACTGTATCGATTTTTAACAGCCCCTTAACGGAGCCGAACACATCAAACATTTTCTCACTTTCAAGCACACAACTTATTCACAGAACGTGTAATTACGAATTTAATTATGGTTTAGGGTCGATTATTGTTAATTTACTTTACTATGCATTTAACTGTGAACTGCAAGCAACTAGAGAAATTTCGAACCCGCTCAAAGAAACAGTGGGGGGGAATGGACGTGGAAGGGAGCTTTTAGTTGGCCCCTCCCGTGTAGCCTCTATACCGGTTTCAGTGGAAAGCAGTTTAGAGATATGAACATATTCGTACGCTTTCGTTTGGCTTCGTACAAAGAATGCAACCTGCAAGAGATGACCGATGATGAATGCGGGTGCGTCGACCATTATCAGCTTTTGTGACAATATTTCACAAAATCTTGAAATTTTCAGTTTAAAGTATTTGACGTGAAGGCTACTTATAATCACAAGCTTATGTGGGAAAATTAATTTTCGTGTGTAAATTAGGTCGGTAGAAACTAGAAACCAAATCAGTGGTGTCGCGCCTCGCGCTAATTAGGACTTTACTTGCAAATATATTCAAAGACGCATCCGGAGGAACAGATTGGTAGCGTTATTCTTTAATTCAAAAAATAGCTTCAACAATTTTTAATCTTTTTATTAGCATATAAAATTGATCAAATTTATTTTTTGAAAGTATACCTAGGTATGATAAAGAAGAGGTAAGGGGCTCAGGAAAATCGAACATGCAATTTGAATAAAAATCTAAACTGAGTCATTTACTGAAGAATTCAGATGAATTACCTATAACTATATTGCCATAGGAAATGGTAATTGGCATAAGCCCTTATAGTGCAGCGGAGAGCCGGCGCTAACTCGCTTATTTGAGGTAGTTTTTTTTTTCGGAGTAGAAAGAATTGGGACCCACACCATTTTGTTCAGAAATGTTTGAACCTTCAGAATCTCGCTTTACGACATTTTCCCGTGGTCCTGACAAAAGTTATAGGCCGCTAAAGTTGAAATTTACTCATTTTCGCGCGCGCGACTAGACCACCGAAAGTATTTATTTTCTCAGCAACTAAGCGATATACATCAATAATTCCTTTTGTAAAATGAAAGTACATTTATAGCAGAATCTAAAGCATTCAATTTACCTACCTTGTTATGCACAGTTTTTAGAAAAATGACCGTCAACTTCCAAAATTCGTGTAGCAGATGAAAAGTGCGCACTTTGAACTCTCATAACTTTTTATTTCACGATATCGATTTCCAATATTTATAGCTCATTCGATGCTCCAAAGCATTGTGATTATTTTATTTTCTATAACATTACCGTGAATTTTTCATAATAAAAAAGTTACGGTCATTTAAGTAAAAACCTACCGACCTCGCCGAGTCGGTAATCGCGAGTGAGACGGAGAGGGAAGGATAGTCAGCAGCGTTCGCTAAACAAGGAGCGATGCGTAATTTACTAAGAAATTTCTCTCCGAATACCAAAACTAGCTATTTAGGCCGTTTAGTTTACAAATGCATTCCGCGAGTTGCATTGTAAAATCTCAAACAATTCATTAACTCCATGTATCTCAGTTCTTTGGTGAAATATATAGGTACAAATAGGTACCTTTCCCTGTAAATTTTGGGGGTTACTCCACATCAGGTATCTCTTGTGCTGTGCTGTATATTGCAAGATCAGCAGTAACAACGGTATGATTTTGTCCCAAAGATTCAGGCTTGTTTTTTGATTTCACTAGACGATGGTTAGGATGGTATTGTAGCTCGCTGGTGGAGAATTCAAAAACGGCATAGGTATATTATATTGAATGGTAGATACCGGAACTTACTTAGGAGGATTATCAGCAGGTACTTAGGCTGTTAAAGTCAGTTATCTGGTCGTTATCTAGTGATAGGTAAACCTGGTGGTCAATCATTTCTAGACATGCCGTCTGCATGATCTCGAATTTAAACTTAACTTAAATAATTTAAATATGTAGTCATCTCAATAGTTTCAAAACTTTTATAAGTTTATTTTTCCCCCCGGTTCTTTTGAAATGTGTTAAATTCAACTTTCAACTTTTAATGTAATAATTCAACCCTCCGGTTGGTTGTCTTAACAAGGCTTGATAATAATTCGTTTTGAAACTTAGGACAACCTTTCCGGTTTAACCACCCTTCAGGTTTTTTCACTTGGCTTCGGCCAGTTAATAATTAAAAAACAACATGTTCGTCTTATTCGTCTTCAACGTTTGTAACTTACCGTTTTCCTGTTAAATTTCACATCGCCTGATGATGGCAGTACGCCGAAGCTATAGTCGCTTTTATTTTTAAAAACTTCAACGAATAAAAACTATATGAGGAAGGTTTAGAGAGTTTTGATCACACAATATATTTCAACCCCCATTTCGAGGAGCGATGGATCCAAACACCAAAAAAAAAAATCCATGTATTCGTTTAGGAGCCACCCTCAAAAAAGTGGTAAAGTTTCTTTTTTTCTCAGCAACAGTTACAGAGACTGGTGGTGAGTCTTTGAATAGGTTTTGCTGTATGCCCTTTCCGGTTTTGCAAATAATTTTTCAAAATTCCTACCGCAAAAGGACACACCCCTCAATAGGGGTGCGAAAAAATGTTGATTTCGACGAAATTTGGTATCTGGTGGTTTTTGAATCTGAAATTAGTTTTTGAAAATTCGAAAAAAATAATTCCACTGCAATTCTTGGCCGGACAACGAAAATTGACAAAATTCCACGAAGTTTGTTGTCTAGGTACATACTTACGGAACAAAATTATTGAACAGTTTTTTTAAGGTCATTTTTCAAACAAAAGTTACACTCATTTGCAAATTGGTCTTTCGGGTCAGAAAATGTTCTCCGACAGTGGCATAACAAGTACAGTAAACGTCAATATTACATGTTCTGCTAAGGGTGTCTACCTACATTTCACAAAAATTTGTCAAATAAAAAATGATAATTTTATCACAGCGAGCAACTTCGACATCAATGAGGAAACAGTCACAGAATAAGAATAAGTAGGCCATATTCTGTGGAAACAGACGAAAAAAATTCAACGCACAGTCTTTTTTCAAAAGCGAGATACATCGACAGAAGAAATCCAAATTCCTCGTTTACCTATCACTAGATAACGACCAGATAACTGACTTTAACAGCCTAAGTACCTGCTGATAATCCTCCTAAGTAAGTTCTGGTATCTACCATTCAATATAATATACCTATGCCGTTTTTGAATTCTCCACCAGCGAGCTACAATACCATCCTAACCATCGAACTTGCCTTACATGGAAAAAATTTAAAAAGAAATTGTACGATTATCTAGTCAATGGGTGTTTCTACAACATACAAGAATTTTTTATATCTTCCAATATTTAATTGTTTGTTTAACTGTTCGTTTGTTTAATTAATGTTATATTGACTTGTTCCATACAAATGTTATTTGTCGAAGGAATTAAATAAAAATGAATGAATGAATGAATGAATCGTCTAGTGAAATCAAAAAACAAGCCTGAATCTTTGGGACAAAATCATACCGTTGTTACTGCTGATCTTGCAATATACAGCACAGCACAAGAGATACCTGATGTGGAGTAACCCCCAAAATTTACAGGGAAAGGTACCTATTTGTACCTATATATTTCACCAAAGAACTGAGATACATGGAGTTAATGAATTGTTTGAGATTTTACAATGCAACTCGGCGGAATGCATTTGTAAACTAAACGGCCTAAATAGCTAGTTTTGGTATTCGGAGAGAAATTTCTTAAAAGTAAAATCTCTTACGCATCGCTCCTTGTTTAGCGAACGCTGCTGACTATCCTTCCCTCTCCGTCTCACTCGCGATTACCGACTCGGCGAGGTCGGTAGGTTTTTACTTAAATGACCGTAACTTTTTTATTATGAAAAATTCACGGTAATGTTATAGAAAATAAAATAATCACAATGCTTTGGAGCATCGAATGAGCTATAAATATTGGAAATCGATATCGTGAAATAAAAAGTTATGAGAGTTCAAAGTGCGCACTTTTCATCTGCTACACGAATTTTGGAAGTTGACGGTCATTTTTCTAAAAACTGTCCATAACAAGGTAGGTAAATTGAATGCTTTAGATTCTGCTATAAATGTACTTTCATTTTACAAAAGGAATTATTGATGTATATCGCTTAGTTGCTGAGAAAATAAATACTTTCGGTGGTCTAGTCGCGCGCGCGAAAATGAGTAAAGTTCAACTTTAGCGGCCTATAACTTTTGTCAGGACCACGGGAAAATGTCGTAAAGCGAGATTCTGAAGGTTCAAACATTTCTGAACAAAATGGTGTGGGTCCCAATTCTTTCTACTCCGAAAAAATTTTTTGAACGATTTCGCGGCTCTCTCCGCTGCACTATTACGTATTGCTGAAGTTAGCTTGGGATTCGGATTTCGAATTCACAGTTGACTTGCTAAGTTATACCAAATTACGAAGTTACCAAAAAAAGGATGTAAAACGCATATAAGCTGAAAGCAACATAAATGAACAGCTACTCATAACAACAAAAGTAATCTAACTAACCCTTATACGTAATTCCGTCTTATTCGTTATCGTTAACGTTTATAATTACTTTAGAAAAAGTGGATTAAATTAGCACCCCTAAATCGGGACCCCTATTTATTAAATCGCCAAAATATTGTCCTCATTTTGTGGTAATTTGTGCGCTAATCCCCAAATGTTGTGCGTTTTCCGTTTACGAGAAAATCAAATTTTCTATTAGAAGTCCAACTTAAACTGGAACACTCACATTTTCACATTTCAAGAATATTGACCTACTTTTGTTAAACAGTCGTGTTTTAGATTAAACGAAATAAATTCTATTTGCACACAAATTAATTTTCAGAACGTAATACCATCGTTCAATAATAATAATTATTTATTCAAAATAATAATTTGGGATTATTTTATTATAGTATAGTATAAGTATACATTCATAACTATTGTGGTATTATAGCTGAGTAAATAATTTTGTATTGCTATCTGTCTGTCCGCCGGTCAGTCCGTTTGTATGTCCGTCTGTCTGTTCGTCTGTCTGTCTGGCCGTTTGTCTGTCCGCCCGTCTGTCTGTCCGTCTGCCTGTACGTCCGTTTGTCCGTCCATCGGGCCGTCTGTCTGTATGGACGATAACTTTGTGTAGAAAGGTCCGGTCGCTTTGAAAATTGATAATGTTCTTAACGATATAAGAAAGGTAGCTATTGTTTTTCGGCTACGTAGACTAACGGGCTAAAAAGTAAAGTCGAACTGTCTAAGCATAAACACCACACATGTTAATGATTCTTGAAGGAATTTTAATTCCCTACAATCATCCACGGTACGGTACGGTAAAAGTGAACAGGTAATGAGCTAGAGGAAAGGTACGACTGAAAATGTGAGATTTTTGAAAATTGCTCACCTTTAAGACCTACGGAAGCGCTGAAGGACCAGGAGGTGATATTTTCTATTCAACACAACCGGCCCACTGCGAACTCGACCTGCCGACATCGAACTCGGCTGGCCGACTTTCAACTCGGTCGGTGGACTTTAAGCTCGACCGGCCGAGTTAGAGCGTTGTCAGCTTCATTTAGAGAAGTGGTTCCCAAACTCATTTCCGTGGCGCTCCCTTTATTAAAAGTAAATTTGCTCACGCCCCCTATTAAAAAAAACTGCTGTTACTACAAACGTATTATTAAAAAATTACGGCGTTTTATGGGCAAGGAACACCAAAAGCAATAGCTGATTAAGATTATATTGAAGCTAATACCAATACCAATACGGCGCCCCTGCAGAGGGTTTTAAGTGGTTCTATACTACTCCGGCATTTACCTTACGAATTAGGAAAACTGCAGGAAAACCTAATTCGGAGTAGTCCTATAATGAACAAAGCCTACAGCTAACATCTACAGCACTATTGAGCCCTCTCGAAACCGGGGTAAATACTACATACACGCTATTGAGTAACCAAAATGGAATCGAGCCATTCCCCAGGTATTACAACACATACATCAGACAAAACTAAGAGCTATTATACCTGGTCGGGCGGTAGAATTACCCAGGCCCAGTGGGGTGCCTGTAGACGTGGGCTAAAGTTGTTGGGTTTCGGAACGAGTGAAAATGTTAGTGTTAGGTTCACCAAGGCCCGTATAAAATTGAGTAACTCGATCCCCTCTAAACAAGCACACTTCCCTCTTGATTACTTACAGTCCCAAATAAGCAAATATAATGAAATACAATGAAATAATCGAGAGTGGCTAAAAAGCACAATACACAAATATGGACAGCACAGATACACAGCCCTACCGACAATGAAACATGATTGCCAATACCAACAATGGTTACACATTAAGAGGTACAGGTGATTGAATCCAGTAAGTACATAAGTAAAGGGTTCACACATATTTATAGATTAATTGAATGAAGCAAATACCTCACCTGATATAAATAGCAAAAGCACACAGCAATGATTAAGGTATAACAAAATATTTCACGATAAGCAGTACTTTACACTTAAGCCGGTTACAAGAAAAACACCATGAACACACATGTTAAATCGTATTTATTGACTAGCCCAAGCCACGCGGTAATTTGATCTGCTAACACCCTTAAAAACCACCCGAAAATCGCCCATTCCCTGCATTTCACGCATTTTTAGGAAAAAACTGGACTGCAGGTGTTTGAAATGGTATACACATGTGGTCTTCCGAGAAATTCCATCCGCCTCATCTTCGCTCTCTTTCCCTTTTCTGTAATCCCACCAGATTTCGGTTGGCAGCTGGTGTAACTAACATGATGTGTAGGGTGCTTCGTATAGACAATCATATTCACAGGACGTTGCTAAGGTTGGGGCATCTCAACCCTATTATTTTTTGCCTTTTTTACAATTAGTAAACATTGTCATATATTCCAGAGGTCATTTTATATCGGACTCTGCATGACATTTGAAGTAGGAATGACAGATGTCATTAGAATGCACAATCGTCTGTTTCACTTTATCTCCCCTAGCTGTTAAAGTAATCACTTTATCTATCCTCCCGGTTAAAGAGCGAATGTTAATAATACGTATTATCTTGCCGCTTTATAAGTGAGATTTACAATTTAACAGCACCGTGTAGCGCAACTACAACGCCGCCGCCCTTCGGTTAACCATAGAAATAAATAAAAAAGAAACAATAAAAAACAGAATTGCAATTAAAAAATTAGTAATATTCCTTTCTTATAATTGTTTTAATTCTTTTTTTTTAATTTAAGTAATTTGAACTTAATTATGTAGGTACCTATTACAAAATTTTACGGCACCCACTTTGAGAACCACTGCATTAGTGTGAGTTTTTATAGTATTAAAATTAAAAATTAAAAGATTTGGTAGAAGCCGAGGAGTTTAAACTCGGTCAGTCGAATTCAAAGTCGGCCGGCCGGGTGGAACAGAATATATCACCTCTTGGTTTTTCAGCGCTTCCGTACCGTAGCTTGGAAACGACGGGTTATTTGGAAAAATGTCTAGAAGCAAAATTGTAGAAAATTGTATGAGCTTTCGGTTTTGGTAAGAACATTTTTTCTTACGATCCACCATTTTCGATATACAGTGTGTCCCAGATCGCGTGGGATTGCATGGGTATAACTTTCTTTTTATTAAAGATAGTGAATTGGTTAAATGGACAATGTTTTGCAGTTTTAGATGCTTATTTAAAATTTACTTGAGGAAACTCAAAATGTCGATCAGGTTCGAGGTAAATTAAAAAAAAACTAAAATTGCTAATTTATTTTAATGTCTTATAGCATCGAAAGTATAAGAGATATAAAAAAAGTTTTATATAAAAGTTACTGTGTTTGATACGCTTCATTTAGACTTGATGTTAAAAAAAATGCAAGATGGATACTTTTGAGGAACATTTACCAATTTCCTAAAGTTAAATAGGTGCCATATTGGATTTTTAGATTATTTGATAGATTTTTTAATTCTCTTTTCAACGAGCTATTTAGCATAAGATTAAAAATAAGACACCAGTTATATCAACAGTTTTATATTTTAATCAAGTAGGCTGTGATGAATTTAAAAAAAAACAAAACAAAATCTATTCGAAGCAATAAAACAATGAAAATAATTACACCAGATGTTTCAAATATCCGGGGCGCACTCATGTGATACTGGCCATTATTAGTGAAACACACTTCACGATAGTTTACTTTAGGCAACGTGTTGCAAGTGATGTTATAACACGCCTTTAGAACGGCTCAGCGCAGTTGTGTACGTTATTATTATTATTATAGTTGTAGGTACTTCCATAAACTTTATTCTTTAATATACAATGTACACATGTGATCTGGGCAGCCAGCTTTTGTTGGTAGGTGCCATCAACCAACCCTTTCTGCGAAACATACATTGTCTAGAAAATCCTTTAAGGAAGTTTATTGGAGAATTTGTAAATCATGGTGAGCAGTTAAAGTTCCATCGAAGATTACCGGTCCAGTTACACCTACATGACTTCTCATTATCGATTTGAACACTCGTACACTCCGCAGTGTGTGAAACATAAGACTCATCTGTCCATATACTCGGACTGACTGGTAAAACATGCAGTTAGTTTCGATATTCTTACGGATAAACCACCTACAAAATTTGACGTGGGACAATGCATCAATGGTAATACATTGTGTAAAGTAAAGCGAAGTGTCTTGAAATGTGTTTAACTGGATAATGACATTTTTTCGAGGGGATAGTTTGTACTTATACCTACCACCATTTTGTAGGTATGTAAGTATGGATAATAGGATAGTCAATAAGTGACGTCATAGAAGTCGAAAAATTTTTGTAGGCCTATTTATATGAAATTTTGGGGGGAGTTGTAACGCCCAAACGGACCAAACCCACCTCAGATGAGTGCGCCTCGGATATTTTAAACATCTGATGTACTTATTTTCATTATTTTGTTGCCTCGAATAGATTTTGTTTTGGTTTTTTAAATTCATCACAGCCTACTTGATTAAAATATAAAAACCGTTGATATAACTGGTATCTTATTTTCAATCTTATGCCGTGATAGCTCGTTGAAAAGAGAATTCAAAAATCCATCAAATAATCTAAAAATCCAATATGGCGCCTATTTAACTTTAGGAAGTTGGTAAATGTTCCTCAAAAGTAATCATCTTGAATTTTTTTGACATCAATTCTAAATTAAGCGTATTAAAGACAGTAACTTTTATATAATTTTTTTTTATATCTCTTATACTTTCGATGATATAAGACATTAAAGGAAATGACTAATTTTAGTTTTTTTGAATTTAGGTCGAACCTATTCGACATTTTGAAATTCCACAAAGAATTAAATAAGCATCTAAAACTGCAAAACATAGTCCATTTAACCAATTACTAAGTTACCCATGCAGTCCCACCCGATCTGAGACACACTGTATATCCGCAAAACTGTACCTTCATCCCCCCCCCCCCCCATCGACGGCACCGTAATCGTTCGGAACTTTATTACACAATCATCAGGGGACCTTCAACCACACATTCGCAAAAAAATTTTAACTATACGAATTATTTTTACTACTATTTCCTAAAATGACTGAACTATATGGGCTAAATCGGTTCAGTCGTGTAAGTACATGTGACGGACAGACGGACTAAACACTGATTAATAAGCTACCGTTTATAAGTATTTATTTTAAACTGTACGTAAGCCAGTTTTGGATGTTGCATGTTGCAAAATAACAATACAGAACTTGGAAGTTGAAAGTGGTGGGATAGCACACCTGCACAGCGCTTTCAAACGATCTTTTTACTAACAGTGTGATTTGTGCTAACAGTGTTGGATGAGAAGCTCGAGTAATGATGGGCACTCATTGGAAAACAGTATGTGATTAACTGATTATCGACCATCGGTGAAAACTCTCAGAGGAAAAAAAAACGATTTGGGTCATTGTTTCAGTTTTCGCTTTGGAAACGCGAGAAGGTCGATGAAGGATTTTCCCGGTAAAGACCAGCATTATCATCATGACCTATAAATAGCACCCATACTATTATAGATTTTTGTTGACTTGAACTAAAGTTGAGTTCATAAAGTTACCATATGAACTCATGTTTAGTTGGCATAAATGTATTTGTAGAATTGCACACTATAGCTGCAAACAATTATCGATAACTAGAAATTACCAGAAAGTCTAATCCTTTGTTCCCTGTTCCACGTAAAAAGGTAAAAGCACCGATTATCTTAGAAGTGTCATAATAGAACATTACTTGCACATACCTATTCGTTTGCAAGTTGTTTACGCATAGTTCAGTCATGAAGATAATATTACGCGCATTTGTAACAATAGTGTTATCACATAATCCAAGCAATATGAGTTTATTTTAAGAGAAATGAGGTAAACATGGTTAATTAGAATAGAATTTTAAACAAGTGCGTTGACGTCAATGGGTGATAAAGTTTATGTTTTCCTTGTGATATCATTCTAAATTGTTGACTTATGTTTGATGGTGACATCTACTTTTAGGATGTTTTCAAATCAGAGAACTTCCAAAAAACCCACCGCACCCATATGATACTCCCCATTTACAGATAACAGTGAGTTTTTAAACATGATTTAGTATTTAACTAAAATATTTGATGTGGAGGGGGGTATTATGCAGTCAAAATTTTAATTTAAACAAATAGGTACATCATACGTGGTTAGCCATAAATTGTAAGAATCTCGTTTTAAAAATTCTTACAGGTCATACGGTTTTAACAACAAGAAATAAAAAAGTACCGTGTGTTACCAAAATCCTGCCAAAATCTTAATAATATTGGCGTTAGTAATAAACCAGTAGGTACCTAGTGATGTAAAAAATCCGTCTATAAATAATAAAGTTGGGTTTGCGCATGCACAATTCGTTTAAAACGTGTAATAGAATCAATAAGCACAACAGACCGCAAAAGTTTAAAATTTGAGGATTTTTTGCTATAACTTTTTTTGGTGCATACCTGGACATCATAAGCATAACAAACCAAATAGCGAAAAAGGTAAAGCAAGAGCTGTTAACATAATTATCTGATCGCCGTAGGGACGGACGGATGGACAAAGTGGTAAAAAAAACAGGCATTGAGTTTCAAAAACAAAAGTTGCACCGATTTCCGGATAAACCGAAAGTGATGTCCGTTTGAATATGCGAGCAGATAGATCGTAATGTCACATATCAAATAATATTTGACACATTTTTCATATCTCGCCAAATAAAAGAGATATTGAGGTGACCCTCTTATCTAGAACGCACTGTATACGTTTGTTTCTAAAAATTTTCCCCTTCCATCTGATATTTCGACTTTTGATATTGTTGTTTCTTTTGCTACTATTTCTGCTTCCCCTATTAATATGTCGTTGTCATTGTCCTGAAATGCATAGTAGCAATTATCATCCAAAACACCTTCTCGATATTTTCCCTTCTATTGGTAGTATTTCTCTATGTGTCAATTATGCTTGTTTTGATAGTTGTAAATCTTCGAATGTCATTTCTGCTTCTAACATTTTTATTCCGTCTGCTATCTTAAATCACATAATACGCATATGCCCAATGTTGTTCCGTGCGCATGGAGCAAGAGTTGCACGGCTATAGTTCCGTGCGCACGGGGTAGCAGTCACTGCGTAATATACATATAAGCAAATTGAACCGCGGGTGGGTTCAGCTCCAACTTCGATACGCCTGTGTTATGTTATAACTTGTTGGTGATAAATAATAATTACTGTTATAAATTAAACCATTTTAGGACTGTTATACATTTATTATCAGTTAATTGTAAATAAATAAAACTACGGAATTAAATTTACGTTACAATATAGATAGTCTAAGCTTATATTTATAAACAAAAAAAAATTGGTACTTAATTATTGGTAATCATTTCGACTTCACTATTCCGGCCATGATCAAAATGGATCCTCTTTTTAAAACTATTCCACCCTGTTACGAGCAAAATGTGACGTCCCAACCCAACTATGCTGGTTTTATCGATAACATACAGAAAACCGTTAGACAAGAGCTTTCTTTGATTGCGATTGGTTTTTAGGAGAATTTTTCGAAAGAAAAAGAATTCCCCTTGTTTTATGGTTTTGTCCGCGTCTGTTCCTGGTCTAAGTCGAGAACGAAAAGAGACAGCGATATCAAACCTTCACCAATCGATTTATACAAGGATCAGTGCTATTGGATATGAGCCGGATTAAAAGTCTGGTTTCCGAATACGAGCTGAGTAGCAAAAAATTCCCCTCCTGAAACTCGCATGCGATTCTTCGTATCTTTTTGTAACCTCCATAACTTTTGACGCCACTAAGGAGCAACTATAAACTAATTCACATGTAACATAATTGAAAACAACTGAAGAGATATTGATCGGGGTGAGTTTTAATAGATCCATCACCGCTAATTATACAGTGATATACAGATACTAGAATGCTCTAATAATCGTTTTCTAATGACTTTTACAGTTCATTATTAGACGTTTGAAACAATTTACTTTTTATAAAACATATTTACACACGTCCGGACGTCAACAGCCGTCGCCCAAACGGATTGCGGTCAAAAAGGTGGCGCTCAAAAGGACACGATAGCTGTCAAAAAATGTGAAGACAGAAGATCGAACAGGAAATGTGGGAGACCAAGTTATTTAGTTGATTATTTAGAAGTTCACGCGAGGTCCACAAAATTTAGGGATGCTGCGTCATGAGGGGTAGAATTGTTTGTGACGATCATATCAAGTTCAACCTTATTTGAATATAGAAGTGCACATGTGCCTAGTAATTCTCTTGAGTATCGGTAGTCATACATCGTAATTCCAAGTTGTATAGCTTATATAGGATCTGATTACTGGTTTATTGAAGTCATTCATTATATAAGAACAAATAAAATATTTGTGTAGATCGTCTGGAATTGTAAACAAATAATTAAATTAAACTTAATCTGTGTGGGGTTTCCTTATCCGAACTGCGGTATTTGGGTATCATCCGGATACGTTTTATTTTTACAGTTATCACTCCACACTAGATACACGTGTTTGCTTTAAAAGTACTAGATAAGACGAGATTAAATGATTTTTTATATAAATTTCGCATTAACTCTGCCAGCGATGGCGCGTTTGGGATAGGTAAATTTGTTCAAAAGCAAAAGGGTAACCAAAACCACTGTTTTAGGGGGCTATGTATAAATATAAATCGAAAAAGAGTGAATTTTTAAACACAAACTTAGGTATATTGAAAATTTATTGTGTCGAACAGCTCATTATGTTTTATAAACTCATCGATTGTTGCAAATGAAGGGAAGCCAATAGTTTTATTGTTCTGGTAGTGATTGACTGTGGTTAATTACGGTATCTAATTATTACGATTCAATAGTATCTTATATACCAAGGTAGAGAAGTCTAATATTATTGGCTGAGCACCAAGATTAAGGTAGTAAGAAGGTACGAAGGCAATAATAGACTTCTCTACCGTGGTATATGCAGGCTGTCTCACGCAAACCGTTACCTACCTAAATATATTTAGACTTTCATGATCTCTCGAAAGAAAATATTCACCTGATCGTTTCACTTCCGGTTCTACCGGATGTCGATAGCAACTTTCTTATTTTAAATAGAACACCTTGCAGTTTATTGCATTTTTAAAATCTACATGAACATCTACGTGGTTCGATAACACACTTCCCTATACCCAGCATCAAAGGTTTTCGAGTTATTCAAGAATTTTTAAAATTTTTGACGTTTGCTATTCTTTTGAGTCCTGCACCTATGACTCCGTTGATTTGAATTTCAAAAAGTATCCCAAAATCGACAGTATTAACTTAATGCTGCGTGACAATGATTTAAATTTTGATTGCCCTTCTACAGGGTGTTTTAAAACTAATTGTCAACTTTAATAACCTCAAACCTTAAAAAGTTCATTTTTAAAATGAAACGTGTTTTATTGGTTTGCATTTTCAAATGTCGAAAAGAATTCTACATCGATCAAGTATTAGATTCCCTATACCTATCTGTGACTATTATGCACAATTTTCTTAGGAGGCCTTGAAATAAATGCATTAGTAGATGTTATTGTACCGTCAACTAGTAATTAATAATGACCTCATTATTAACCACTATTAAACAACGGTTGTAAAACAAGTGAAAAAAAGTTAATAATTTTATGGCATTTGAAGCTAGTCGTGAAAAAGGATTGTTATTTCTTTAAAAAGAAAATAATTTTCCATAGAGACCATAAATGAAACCTTTTGTGTTTGGACATTTGTTAATTGCATGGAGAAATTTGGAGGCCGTGTCTAGATGACTAGATATTATCTGTGGGTTACAATTTCATTGTACTTTCGGAAACCCCGGTTTTTGTGCGCATTTATGTTGTAAACTTCAAAGGTTAAGTTAGCGATAATTTGAAAGGCGGCTTCCCATTGGTAGTACTGACAATTTTCCCCTCGATTACGAATTTGTTTATTTATCTATGCCTACTAACTTGCATACTTTAGTTTTTGTGACAAAAAAGATTACAAATCAGAATTAAAAGCGTCTTCAAAGTCAGTAAAACAGATTTCTAACCAGGAGAGCAGAGTAGCCAAGCGCGAGCTACGAATAAATTTTTGCTCAGATCTGGGACATTTCCTTTTCCTTTTCAGTCCAAAACTCTATAGAAAATTCTTCGCGTCTTAGCGTATTGAATATTTTTTCAGTTACGGTTTACTTGGAAAACCGTATTATAAAAAAACTCGACACGTTTGACGTGACGTTAAAAGTTAAGCAAAAACGGCCTAACGACAACATTAAGCCTTTATATAGAGTGCGTACCAAGATAAGGATATACAGCATGGCGAAATCGAAAATCATAAGAAATCCACAGTCGGTAAAACTAGAAAAAAGTTGCGGCTTTTAGGGCTTAGTAAAATGAGGTTATAAAAATTCTGAAATTCCGATGAATTCCGAAGATATTGGAAAAAATGAAAAAAGTACATTTTCCATCAAATAGCACTTCATGAAGGTCATGTAACGGACTATTTATGTGTACAAAGGAAAATAAGTTATGGCATAAATATTATTATAAAAAAAACCTACGCATGCGCAAATAAATCGTCAAGAGCCAATAGTCAAGTCGCCAGAGCTATAATATAAGCTCGAATGCAAAAAGAACGCACTAAATAACTGGAGAACTATAGGAGTAATTAAGGCCTTGGACGGACAGACGGGCTGAGAAAGTAGCTATAATAGCGCCTCCCAACTTGAGATGGGAAATGAGCTAAAATAATAAAAAAAAACATCTAAGACAATTACAAATGATAACCGTATAACGCCATACGTAAAGCACAAATTTTGGATTGGAATTAAAAAAACAATTAAGCATTACTACTAATTACCGTTTCCGTTTCCTACCAATCATGGCAGAGTACGATACAATAGTCACTTGACGCGAAACCGTTGTTTTCTGGTCAGGAACGAACTCGTAACTTAATGTCCATATACGAAAACATAAACATTTCCAATGTTAAAACGAAATTAGCCATGTTCAATTTTATTTTTTTCTGATCCTGTTTGAAAAGATATCAAACAAGTATAAATTGTGCACAACTCGTGTGCAGATAAAGCGCATTTTTTTAAAGCAAAATAACTTAGTAAATGGTTTGGTTATAAGGTAGTAGCATTGTTGTTTGCTTCCTTGGTAGATGATTCATGGGGCGGAGGCTCCTTACACATAAATATTTAAAGACCGCCTGGCATACAGTCAAAATCCTCCGACACTCAATTCTGCAGATATTTGCACTGAAATCATTGACATCAAATATCAATAGACACAATAGATATGTCTCGTCCTGACGTATACATTCATCGCATACATTCAAAATCCATGCTATATAATGCAAGAAGTCCTTCGAGAAATTCCTTCCTCCTTCATTTTCGAGATATTCACAACTAAGTTTTTACATCGCCAGTAGATGTGTCTCGTTCTCGTCTAGAGTCTAGACGATCTTTCCGCCCTTTGAGAGTACCTTCCTCCGACACTCCGTTCTACAGATATTTGCACTGAAAGTTTTGACATCACCAATAGATATGTCTCGTCCTGACGCGTTCCACTTGCCTTTTATGAGTACCCTCTTCCGACGCTTCATTGTGAAGGTATTTGCTTCGAGTTCACGAATAGCTATGTCTCCGACAAACCGTTTCCGAAATATTCGCTCTTAAAGGGCATACGTATGCAAAATGTGAGACCAATTGGTTCATGGTTGTCGTATGTAAAAGTTATGCACGTTTTACTTTCAAAAATCATCTCAGGAAGTAATTCATGCCCCCCCCCGCCCTTTGTAACACTGCGAAATTTGATGGCCGTCTGGCACACCTTTAAGGTATAGGCTACCTACTGCAAACAATTCCAGGACTCTGAGACCATTCCCGTAGAAGTATTTCAAAGCGGTAGAAATGGGTCCGGGCGGACGAAATGGCGGTTAAAACGCAAACAATAGCACATTTTTTTAAATTCCGAACAAAATGCGCTAAAAATAAATAACACTTTCTCATACCTAGCCACCTTTAAGCTTTACAAGATGGTTCCCACACATTTTCACTGCGACGTTTCGTCATTGAGTAACATCCACTACTTATGGGTTTCAGAAAAACCTGTGAAATTGTACACAGTTTGATATACTGAAAATACCTACGAATGATTACGAACCAAATGTTGATTCATGTAGTGGAAGTGCGCATTATACAGCGTGGTCCACTGAAAACAGTCAGTACTAATTTTGGCCTCTTAACTACTGTTTTGGCAGAAACGATCGAACAGGTCCAAGAACTGTCTAATATTCTATGCAGCATGAGGAGCTTCGTCTTGTTAGAATATCACCTTGTCTTTTATGTATTGCTCATCACGTTCCATAATGTTGGTTATCACGGGATCAATCAGATCTAACAATGACAAAAGCATCTCTACAGTCAGATTACAGGGAAGAGAAGGGATCCAACAAGACAATGCCCATAGATACCAGCCCAAACGTTTAATTTTGAATGTTGTGATGTTGTGTAGGTACTTGATGAAACATTTTTGGATTATTATCTCATCAATAGCCACAGTTATGTCCGGAGTAAAATGTGTTCTTGTAAAAAGAATAAATTGTTAAAAAGGATTTTCCTTTCGGCCTTGGGTGGTGTTAAAGTGAAGGTTTGTAGGGTGAGTAGGCTCAAAAGTCAGACTTCGTTTAGTATTTTTATTTGGTAATCCAAATATTTCGAACGCAGTTTGCTGTTCTTCCGTAAGGCCCAATGTAATTGGCAACGTTTGATAATTTCTTATTACTTTCACTGTGCAAAGAAAATTTTGATTTATATACGAAAAAATTCGAAATTTTTTCTTCTTTCCGTGCATGTGCTTAACTCGTTTTTCATGTTTTATGCCCTAATGCATGAACCGATTTTGGACGGACTGAGGAATAGCCTTATGGACTTAGATCATATATGTCAAAATGTATATTGTATAATTAATATGTACCGGGTGATCGGAAAGTACTGCGGACAGTTTGAATTTCCCACAAAACTAAACATTTATTAAGTTGGTAACATACTAAATGTCATTTATTTAAAAGCAGTGGTGGATCAATTTAATGGATCACTAAACAATAGTCACAATTAATTAATTTAAAAAAAATTAATTTGTCAAGCTCAGTTGCACGCTCGGGTTCATGTATTCAAATATCTATTCCAACGTTGCCCGAGCAATAATCATGCTCATTAAACCATCACCGTAAGGGTCATTTCATTTGCCTACATACAATAGGAAGTAACCACGTATTCTTATAAATTAACGTCATCAACACTGGGTGAAAACATTCCGATATCAATGTGTAAAATTTTGTGCCACATATTATGCGATAAGTCTGTAAAAATAACAAATAGGGATGGTATCTTTCACACTGTTATACCCACCAGCTTCATTAGAGAATTTTCGAAAACGATTTCTTGGGGCTACGTTTTTTTTACACCTTCGACATCATGGTAAGTAGCACATTTATCGTTGAATTGCAGTAAGCAGAACTGAGTCGAATATGAGCATCTTTTAAACATGTACGCCTTTCAATTGTGCATCAAAAGAGAAAAGTGCATCCCCTTTAACGCCTTTATGCCTAAAAAGTAAGGTTATATGATCCTTATAAAGTATGTTCTTTTAATGTACGTACCTTTACGAAATGATGCACGTGCAGACCTTTTTAGAAAGAGCTGTTTGCTTTGAAACGCCTGGATCACAGTACGAATATTAGCAAATAAAATTCACATAAAAAAACTACGCCAATGGATGGCAATTAATGCATAAATAAACCAACTTCTAAACATGTTTGCCAATTCCTTAAGTAAAAAACACTAAAAATTTAAAGCGCCAGATTTAAATTGTCTGCAGTTTTTTACGATCACCCGGTATATTGTAGAATCTAAGCTTATGATAATCCTTCATTCCTTTCGGCAGAATGCGGTGCTGAGTGGGTTAGCGCCCCATATTTTCGAAATTTACGCTGTTTGATAAATGCCAAGTAACTTTTTTCACTTATAATTGCACAAGAGGTTTGTATTTTACCGAGTAAATTTGGGTTGTTTAGGTAATGAAAATCTGTTGCCTAGCAATTAGACGAGAAAAACTGTCAACTAATAAAAATGCGACACCGCAGGTGGAGCATTTTTAGGTTGACAGTTTTTCGAGTCCAATTGCTAAAAGGAAACAGATTTGAATTGCCACAACCCAAATTTATTCGGTTTAAATACAAACCTCGAGTGTAATTCGGCAGGACAATTTAACGAACAAGAAATTCACCAAACTAATCAATTATTGACAGACGTCAAACTAGTCATATGGGTAAGGATAATGCGATTATTGGTTCGAAAATGAATAAGTGAAAAAACCACTAGTGCATTTGTCGCTGGAAAAGTTGCAGGTAACTTTTGCCGCTGTCAAAGTGACAATTACACTGCGGCTTATGTGATTTTTTATACATGAGTTGAATTGTCGTTACTATACCTGTATTGCTACTTGCTTATCCATATTAAGAATTTGATGATAATTTATTGGGAAAAATTATTTCAGTTGGTACGTGTGTTACAAGTAAGGAACATTGCCGGTAGCCGGTAGTGGATGTTTCATTTATTAGTAAAATTTCTTTCGCCAATATGTGACTAAAAGTACAGGCCTTGAATTTATAAACTTCAGCAGTAAGTAATCTTGCAGGAATGCTGTCCGATCAATCGATGTTGCTTTGTCTGGTGAAACGTTGAGTCATCGAACAGTAAAGGTATTCCGTACAAAGAGGTAGCCACTTTTAATTTCTTTATTTTCCCATGCCGCTAGACTAAAAATAGTTTTAGCAGTCCCATCATACTCGTTTATTATTGCAACATCGTTTGCGTAACATAGTAAGTTCAAGGATTGACAAAACAAATGTATAACAGTAGGCTATATATACCGAAAGAAATTATATTTTTTGACATGTTAAATCAAGGTAGATATCGGTAGGTGTATTGTGTCGTTAATTAATTACTAAATTATAGTCTTTGTATGTTAATGCTAGAACTTACTTATTCCTAAAAATTGCAATACTAAATTAGTTGGATTTATGTACTTGTGTCGTATAACTAATGTGAATTTAGATAAACGTAAATTGGTTGAGTAAAAAAGCCACCTTTATACTTCGCTAAGATGAGCTTGAGATGGCAGTATGGCACTTTCCAAAATGAGAATGACAAGGGTAAGGTATTGAATTAAAATAATAGCTTGCATTCGTTGACCTTAGCAAGGTGTTCGACTGTGTCGATCATGTTCTCCTAAACAATATTGAATTCATTGGCTCGCCTTGTAATTTGATTGAACTTTTGTTTGAATTAAATAACCATTCGACCCAATTGATAACAATTTGTTTACGAACTTGGGTCTAATAACACAATAAAATTAAGATCGTATACACTCGAATGAGAAATAAACTCATTTAAACAGAGCGATATTAAGCATTTATTTGATGACTGGGACTTGCTTTCAATTATTCCAGAATTAACTAATTGACTTTATAGAAACAGTGTGGCCATATGCTCATATCCGCCATTTTTTTCTAAATTTATCATTGAGCTTATGGGAGAATCACATATTTTGATTGTTTATAAACTAATGGTGCGATTAACGCAAATTTTGCAATGAAGCTTTCTTGTAGAGAATTTTATTACCTCCAATCCGATCAAAAATTAGTTGCTGTCGAGTCGCCTTTGGAAGTTCAAAGTTAAATACGATTTTCCATGTAAACAAAAATTTCAAAGGCGACTCGACAGCAACTCATTTTTGATCGCATAGTAATAGCCATTTGATTAAATACGGAGAAATTATTTTGTGTACCTATTAAATCAGGTACGTTTGAAGCAGTTGCTTACACATGACAACCTAATTTCAATTAGTATTGGTTTGCGAATTACGTACGTATACCAAACCCATAAAAGGCACGAAACGTAATTATACCCATTAGAATTTGGAATTGTTCAGGCGTATACTGGGAATAAAAAACCAAGACCTTATTGCCGTTTTTTTATTATTTACATTGTTGAGAACATTTATAAAATTTATTCCTCTATTTCGGAACCACTGAAATCAATTAATCACTACCACTGTATACCTTCAAGAAAAGAATGCGCCAGAATCTGCTAGACAGTCAGTTTAAATAATTACAACATACAAACATTACCACTTCTGGGTTCACCCAGAATACGTATAGGTACCTACACTATTCACTATAACCACCTGTTATATAACTAATTAATCTTTACATCGCTGCACCGACATCCTTCATCCAACTATCATCTGACACCATAATTTAATAGGCAAACTGTTTACAAGTTCAGTTTTGCACGATGAACAATTTTTAACTTATTTTTTTCAGGAAATTGGTGGTAGATCAGTACTTGCATTTATTTGCAACGACTGAACCAATATCCCCTGCGATTTTCACCATACAGCTTAGGTATATGCATTTGTCTCCTTATTAAACTCTCAGCCTTTGTTTCTAAGTTGTTATGACGTGAAAATAAATGCATTATTATTATCATAATGGATTTACACGCATAAACACTTTTACTCTTAGCTTACTTTTCTGACTTGCAATTTTCAGTTTTCGTTTTCCATCCAATCTAGTTTTCTTCCACAGGTCGGGTTCAAAATGTGTCTAAACTACAACATGGTAGAGATATGAATAAGTAAGAATTTAATTTTACTTATTCACAAAGGAATGCTCTATTTGTAGGTGTCCGCTTTTCCTTTCTAACTTGAGCAACCCATTGCTTTCTTCTTTGAGGGTCCCTAGGAAACCTTTCATAAGGAATCCTGATACTTCTTTGGTATATAGGTACATATGTCATATGTGCTTAATAAAGCCGGACTCGTCCGCCATTTTGGTTCTAAAAGTTTAACGGGAAATTCAATTTACTATCCAGTTACAATGTACTTAGATTTTTAAAATTACTACTAAACTGAGAGTCGGGCTCTGAACTTACCTTTTATTTAGTGTTTTACCTGGGACTAGAGTGCTCTTATTACAAGGAAAAAATAAAAGTAAAGTTACAATTAGTGGGTCTAATCGAACATGTAATCAACTACTTATTATGGTTACTACCTATTGAATATAAGTGATAACTGTAATCAATTACTCCTCGCTCTGTTTAGGAATAAATCAGTTCTATTTGTAGATATAAATTACATATTCTTGACGAAGGGAACATAAATAATAATCGTTAAAAACAGCAAAATTTACAAAGACCACCATAACCAAAATGGTGGATGAGTTGCAACGCGTCACTAACTAAGTAAAGCTTTCATGTTTCAAAATGCGTGATCGTGATCTGTGATAAGAGGGCATAAAGATGCCCTAGAGCATTAAGTATCACCATAGTAACTTATTTATACTTAATGACAAAACAAACAAATATTTGTAGGGTAAAGGCGTATAAGAGTACGCGGGTGTATAAGAGTACGCACCTTTATTTTGAATATATACTCCCATCTATTTGATATTTTGAGCGGCTCGGCCCATTGTAAATTGCACATTCTAATACAGGCAAAAGCAGATATCTGTATTACCAAAGCTGTTTTTACAATATGGCGATTATAAGTTCCCGCTTGTTCACACTGTAGTTTCTAGGGGTCAGTTTTTAGTGTTTTTGGAGGTAAGTGTTCACTCTGTAGATTGATTAATGCAATTTCTTGCTTCTAAATAACCTTACGTACTATTTTCTTAGCTACAATTAATTGGGTGGCTATTTTTTTCGAGACATTGCTTATAATGCCAAAATTCTGACGTATGTCTAAGAGTACGCAGTTTTGAAAGCATAAGAGCACGCACTGCGTACTCTTATACACGAGAAGGTTTTTATGCTTTCCTACTGTCTAAATAGCGAAATAGTCTTAATAATTTCCTATTTTTTAGTTTGCTAGTAAACGAGTATGAGCCGATACAAAAGAAAAAGTGACCGAAAGCTGGTTTTTACAGAGGAAAATTTGGAAGATATAAAGCGTAAAATCACTGAAGGCTGTAGTAAGAGAAGTATAGCTAGAGAAATGGGTATAAATGAAGCTACCCTACGAAAACGATTAAAATGTGGCACTATTCCGAAATCGTTAGGGCGATTTCGAAGTGATATTCCTGAAAATATGGAAATTGAATTGGCACAGCAGGTACGAGATTTAGATTCGCGATTTTATGGCATTACTAAGAAGAATCTACAAATAGCAGCATTTAAGTTTGCTCAAGTCAATAACATTCAACATCGATTCAACAAAATCACAAAAATGGCAGGCCCATCTTGGATAAAAGGTTTTTGTCACCGGCATAATATATCACTTCGTCAACCAGAGAAATGTGCAATGGGTCGAATCATGGGATTCAATAAAGTTCAGGTGAACAGATTTTATGAAAATCTTAAAATTTTGTACGAAAAGAGGAAATACATAGCAAGTTCAGTTTACAACATGGACGAAACGGGGTTGTCAACAGTGCCGAATAAATTACCTAAGGTATTAAGTAGCAAAGGTAAGAAACTGGTGGGAAAAGTGGCGAGTGCTGACCGAGGACAGCTTGTAACCGCTGTATGTTGTATGAGCGCCACAGGAACGTACATTCCTCCAGCAATGATATTCCCCAGGAAAAGAATGAAAGAGGAGCTCTTTTTAAATGCACCAACGGGTACCTATAAAATGGTGTCTGAATCTGGATTTATTAATACAGAGTTATTTTGCCAGTGGTTGGTTCATTTTAAGAACTGCACCAAACCTAGCGCTGAAAATCCAATACTTTTGATACTTGATAACCATAGTTCACATCGCGATTTACAAGCCATACAATATTGCAGGGAAAATCACATAGATTTGTTATCTTTACCTCCCCATGCAAGCCACAAGATGCAGCCCCTAGACGTTGGCTTCTTTGGCCCTTTGAAAAATTCATACAGCAGAGAATGTGATAAATGGATGACAAATAATCCCGGGAAGGTGATAACACAAATTCAAGTCGCCGGACTATTTAACATTGCTTACACTACCGTTGCAAACATTCAAAAGGCCGAAAATTCATTCAAGGCGACTGGAATCTATCCCTACAATCCAGATAAGTTTGATGATCTTGATTTTGCACCGTCCTTGGTCACAGATTTTCCTACCAGTTCTAATACAAATGAAAATAATGTCACCGAAGCTATGGAACAGAACGTGATAATTAACACAGTTTTATCAAATAACCAGCCTAATGAAGAAATTTCGGAGGCCGAATTATCTATTCCATTGGACATAACACCACCACCAGTCAGCAACGATGTCATGCACGTGACACCATCATTAGATATTATCAATAGTGAAATAGTGTGTGAAGATGGTGTGGTGATACCAAACACTTTGCAAGGAGTGGAAGAAAATTATTTCAATCAATCGATACCAGTTTCAGATATTTTACCTTTGCCGCAAATACAAGATAAGCCAAATCGTTGTAAATCTAGATCTCAGAAATCGGAAATACTATCCAGTACCCCATTCAAAAACGAACTAGAGGAACTGGTTCAAGCAAAAACAACTAAACAAGAAAGGAAAGCAGATAAAATGAAAAGAAAATTAGTAGTTAGTAGTTCAGGATCTGGAACATCACGAAAACAGCAAAAGAAAAAACACAATGACAAAGATGAAAAGGACGTGAGCTGTCCAGGATGTGGGGAACTATATTCCAAGTCTCAAGATGACTGGATTAAATGTTCTGAATGCAACAAATGGTGGGAAGAATCATGTACAACCTATGTAACAGGAAATTTTGTTTGTGCCAGCTGTGAAGAGTGAATAAGTTGATTGTATTTTCTATTTCTATTGTTTCTTTTTTCTATAATCTCTAAATAAACGTTTGTTCTCATTATATTTGATTCTTCATACCACTTTTACATTCAAAAAGTATATGCGTACTCTTTAGCATTGTCATGCGTACTCTTATACAAGTCTATGTATATAAGAGTACGCATATACAGAGTTACAAATAAAGTTAATTATCTCATATTTAAGTAATAACATAGTGTGGTAATAACTAATAATAAATTATGAAACACTCATTTTTACCAAAGACATATTAAATCAATATATCTACATAAAAATGAGGACATTATTTCACTTCAATCACTAAGTGCGTACTCTTATACGTCTTTACCCTAGGTCATTGAAGATTAGAAACGTCAATTATTAAATGTCATACCAAAAAATGTTATAAGCACGTCGAACGTTAAGGGTTACCGTTCTCAGACAATAATTGGAGTCGTCGCTTCGCTCCTCCTCCAAACAATTGTCTTCGAACGGTAAAAATCCCTTACCGTTCTCCATACTTAATATACTACTACATTTTTTGTCCCATAGTTCCTGTGCAGTTTTGACCTTTTGGCTTCTTTTATGTGTACATAAAGCGAAGCATCCAACGTGAACGAGCACGAATTTTGCTATACGGTGGGTTTATACCTTATACTATTTCTTAATGATTTTTGATAGCGAACTAATGATAATGATTGTATAAACCCACCGCCTTAGCTATCTACATTTTCAGTGGTAGTATCCGTGAAATTTTCAACGGCCCAATTCTCATAGTTTTACCGTCCCAACAACTTTTGTACGCTGGGCATGTAGGCCAGCTTCTATATCCGATAAAAAGAATCGTCTATTACACTGGGTCCAATAACCTGTTGCAGAATTATAGATATTCTTCCAAAAATTGGGGATAAAAACAGACACATTTTCGTTTGACAAATATACAGTTTATTTATGTTATATTTCCTAGAAACCGGTGCTACATATACAGGGTGACCCAACGAAAACGAAACAGGCTGAATAACTCGTAAAAAAATAGTTTTTGAAACAAACGCAAAAACACGTCGATTTTGGTTGGGGAGACATCTTTTACTTGAAAATTTATACCCTCGCTGTCAACTCTCTAAGCAGGGTTGCCACTTCTTCAATAATTTTAAATTGAACGTTGGGTCGAGTGACACATCATTGGAGAGGGCTATTGATTTTCTACGCGCCTATGGTTTAGGGTTGATATCACGTAAATCGACAGAAATGTCGCTCCTCAATACGTTCCTGTCGCTGTTGTTTCTTCATGAAAATATTTTTCATGTCGTTTATCGATGCAAGGATCTCAGGGCATTTCTTTTCAACAAAGGTTTTAATCATACTACCAAAGACGTTTTTCAGTTTATCGCATATTCTACATCTATTATTTTTTATTATTTTTTGAGTGCATATAAAACCGAATATTACTCGTACATTTACGCTACCATAAAATTTCCAATTGTTCCCTAATTGATCATTAAATTTTCGAACATTTACAAAATTGCTGTGCACTACGTGAGCAGTGTGAGCACACCATGTAAAACTAGTCAAGTACAGGGTTTTAATCTAAAATCTGACAATTATGTATGCGACATTATAAAGTGTCATTACTAAACTATTTAAATGCATGCTACGTTTCTCAGCACTAATTAGATTTCTTTCAGACCCTTAGGAATTCCCCGTTGTTCGAAAAGATCATTAAAGCCAATTAGTCTATCAATAATAATAATGACTTTATTCACTTGGCATTTATTAAGATCAAAGCACATTGGAACTAAGTATATTTGCTCATCATAATTAACCCATTGTTACGTCTTTTTGCTTAAAAATAATATTTGCATTAATCATTTGTGATTATCTGATTAATAAGTGCTTTATTCAGGGGTTTTTACTTCCACTTTCTTTATCTGTATCGTAATGATAAGATGTACTCTATGTAATAACAATTATTTAGTAAATTTAATATTGGGGCCGCTTCTTTGTAGGTACTTGCATAAGTTTTATCGTTATCAAGAAACAAATAATGAATTTCAAATGGGTCTTTTCAATTTTTATCATTATCTACGGACAAGTTTCACTTTAACGCTCTCGGAAGATCCAGACTGATTAATAAAGTAGATAAAGATTGCCCAATTAACTGTCATAAAGAGAACATTTTTGTGGAATATAACCGAATGGTATTTTATTTACACAGGTGCAGAACCGAAACCTTTTAAAATATTTAATGTGATGTACCGCACAAGGGAAGATTTCTCTTCACTTGAAAAACAATAGACTTTTCGATTACAGTTTGACCTTTAAAAGTGAGAGAAAAGTTGTACAGACGCATAGGTATGGAATTTTACCGTAGGTAGGTACGTGTAACCGGAGTAACATTGGAGCAGTTATTTCTTAAAATTATTAATTTAGACAATAACTAATAGATAACTTTATAAACTTTTACTCCAACGTCAATCAGTTTTGATAGATGTAAATTTTCTTTATGTCTTACTAACCTACCATAGCACATTTTATATCTGTGATACGCGGGCATAAAGTACCACTTTATGCCCTAGCTAGGGCATTAAGTATCACCATAGTAACTCATATATACTTAATGACAAAACAAATAAATATTTGCAGGTTATTGAAAATTAGAAACGTCAATTATTAATTGTCAATACCTACTAAATCAGAAGATTGGCCTTATTTCGTATAGTTTCTGGAACTTCTTGCTCATTCACGATGAATTGAATTATTTAAAATTACGTTTGGATGGTTTCAATCACATTAACAAATTCGAACCACGCATACTCGATCAAACATAATGAATTATTTTGTAAACGAATTTTGACGAAGAAAACCATTTGTAAAACATAAAATTGTGTATGTACCACGGGCATAAACTGATGTTTATACTCTCGGGCGACTAAAAAGCTCTCGGCCCATAGGCCCTCGAGCTTTTTAACTCGTCGCCCTCGAGAATATAAACATCACTATTATGCCCTTAATACATAAATAACTATTTCAGGACCGAATGGTAAATCTGCCATAGTTTGCTGACGGTTGGAATTGTGTAGAATTAATTGTAATAACCCGATCCAACGGAATACCGAAAAAATGCATTAAATTCATGTCTTGGGCATCGAAATAATGCTATCTCTTTCTCTCAACGATCTTGATGCAAGAATAAATATTTTGACATGTTCTGATCAAAATACATGTGATATTAAAAAAAATAATTTAACACACACGTTTATTAAATCTGCATGTACTTTTCGGCATTAAGATAATGCGTTTGAAACTCCAAATTCATGTCTGAATCATAACTTTGGGTACATTTTACTCTAAAACTTATTAGTTATTACCAAACCAAAGTCCTCGTGTGAGTTTGAAGGAACTTCAGCGCATTTTTGTGAGGCAGATCAGTATTCTATTAGCCAGTTTTGACTCCATTACGCCACCATTAATATGTTTTTGTCGAAGGCTACCACATTCCCTTTGTCGGTACCCATTTCCGACGTTCCGTTCGTCGCAATTCGGTTTTTTGGCGAGGGCTACCACATTCCCTTTGTCGATACTTCCGACGCCCCGTTCTACAAGCATTCTTCTACGGGGTCGCATTTGCTGCCAGCCGGCCACCCAGCCAGCCAGCCAGTCGGTTAAGGTGAGATTAAAAACTACCTTTTTACAAATAAATTTGCAAAAATGCGCTAAAAAGTAAAAAAGCGGCACTTGTAGCATGGTTTCAGTCAGACCAAAGTGGGATTGTAACGTTGTTATTATTGCAGATAGAGACTACGTTAAATGACAATACGTTTATCTTATACTGGAACATTCAATTTTGCATGCAATGGTGTTTCCCTATGTTCCATTAAAAAAAACGCATCAACCTATAGGATATGTGCGGTTCACTGAACCAGCCTTAATTATTTTTAGCGCATTTCCACAAAAATTTAAAAAAAATGCGCTATTGTGGCCACTTTGTCCGTCCGTCCGTCCGCTCGTTCGTTGAGACGCTACTAGTTCTTTATCTTAAGAGCTATTGTTCTACTTTTTTCGCTATTTGGTTTGTTATGGTGTCGAGGCTTGCACCAAGGAAGGAATTTTTTCTGCGTTTATTGCTAAAAAAGTTATTGTAAAAAAACCAAAAAACCGTTTTTTACATGTTCCATAATTTTACACTTTTGCCGTTTATTAACGATCCTAGAGATCGTTTATAATTTTGTATTGCTGTCTGTCGTCTGTCTGTTGGTCTGTTCGTCTGTTCTTTTGTCTGTCTGTCCCTCTATCTGTCCGTGTGATGTCCGATCGCTTTGACATCTCCGTTAGTTATGAACTGAATTGCATGAAATTCAATATGGGCATAGCTTTAGCCATATAATACGCAATGCCAAAAGTTAGGTCGAATCGATTCAAAATTCACAGTGCCCTTTTCGCATCCCGACCATTTCTAAACCAAATTGCAAACTTTTTTATTTATAAAAGTATTTGAATGAAATTTGATACATAGGCACTTGCAATAAATGAAAATCTAACGCCAGTTTCAAAATTTGATTTTGCGCATGCGCAGTGCCAACTTTCTTATTTAGAAAAGCATTGAAATGAAATTCTTCTTATAAACAGAAATTGAAGTAGTGACAAATGGATTGCACAGGTGCAACGCTATCTTTCATATTTGTGGCCGGAATTTTACGATTTTAACAGAAATTGCATCTTACAAATGGGAAATGAATGCAAGTGGAAATGCGCTTTTTGTAAATCGTTTACGATTACTTTTTAACTTGTTAGGTTATGTGGGATACTGGACTGCAAGTAAATCGCGGACTTGTCTTGCACTGTTGTGACTTTGTATAAATTTATAATTTCAATTTGCATCTATTTAGACAGCGTTTTTTTAAAATGGAACATAGGGAAATAACATTGCATGCAAAATCGTATGTTCCAGTTTAAGATGTATGTTTGTAAAAATGGATAGGGGGTTGGGTTAGTAGAGCAGCGTTTGTTTAAAATCCCGCCTACTTAAAAATCTCAAGACGATCTGAATACCCCGTGTAGCATCTCAGACCCCTTGGATCATAATTCCTTTACCATCGATACCTAAACAAGTCTTAGAGCAAAATTGTACACAAATACTGTCGCCATGTTTCTAAAATATTGTTAATCGCCAGGGATGTGCTGTATTCTAGTGGTGTCAAACTTACGTTTTTTTTAAATAGGAACCTCATATTTTTTTGCAGATTTGGAAAGTACAAATTTTGGATTTGTTATACCCTTAACTTTAACGATTTGGCACCTTTCTTCCTCACAATTTGACAGTTTTTCGAATTTTTTTTTAGAAAAACTTGTTCAAAGCTGCGGGCGGCGGCAGCTAAGTTTTGAAGTTAGGCTCAGACACCTCTTCCCCTGTCACATAATTTCTATATGTACTTGATTTTTGATTGACCTTCGCCAATATATTTTTTTTAATTTCAAATGTCATTCCCCCTAAACGAATTTAGTCCAGGCCATATAATTTTTACAAAAAAAATTAGTTACCGGTTCAAACCGGGTTTTTCATGCTGGTGAAATGATTACAAATTGGGGAAAAATAATTAAAACAACTGAGATCTTACGATTTCTGAAAAAACCACCTTTTTTTCAAGGGGATGGTAAATCTTTCTTTTTTCATCGTACAGAGGTAGCAAAATTCGGGATTAGCACAAGTTCTACTTTTCTGACAATTTTTACGTCAGTTTAGTAGCACCAACTACCATCAACCAACATAAATAATACAGTCTAGATGTTTTCATCGTTTTTATGAGCTATAATTATAGCTAATATAGCGATGTTTCTTTTTCTATTCCCTAATCTTCTTTCCAAGACAGAGGGAAACATTTTTACACTTTTCACTTTTTTTGTACACAATTAAAACTGACAACCTAACTTTAAAATAATTAAAGGTTGGTGAAATTGTACAATGACTTTAAAACAACAAGAAATTGATCAAGTTAACAGCAGTTGAGCAAGAAATTGTTCAATAAATTGACAAATAACTTCATGAAGTAATTGATGAAGAAATTGTTGATGTAAAACTGGCTTAAAATATGTGATATGCTTGTCTTTACTAGAAAGAGCTGTGGTTAAAATTTTAAAAAATCTCCATAAACAAGAACGTTGGCATTCCGCGATTGGCGCATGCGAACGTATGATTTTTACAATATGCGATATGCTTGCCTTTACTAGAAGCATTTGTGGTTAAACACATTAACCGTCCAGATGTTTCTTGGTTGAGGTGACAGAGCTATAAGGTACTGAATGCAAAAAGAACGGACTTATATCTTGAAAACTGTGACCTCGGACGGACGGGCGGAGACAGAGAAAGTGGCCATAATAGCGTCTTCTAACATGAGTTGGAAAATGCGCTAAAAAGGAATTAATCCCGATAGTAAAGGGCAGTGTTCCGAAAATCTACCGTCTTCCCAAAATTCATACAAGCGCAGACTTACCATTACCATTAAAACCCATTGTTACCTAGTGTCCCACATACGCTCTTGCGCGATATTGGGTAAAATGTTCAACCCAACTGTGAAACTGCATCTTCATACATTAAGGACTCTTTCGACATTATTCACCAAATTTCCTAACTCAAACATCTAATTATTCAACTTTAATTAGAGTGGAAGGCAAGTCTGTTTGGATTCTGAATGAAAGGGATGGATATTTGCACCATTATTTATTAGCTGGCAACCTCCCACAATCCGAGTGATACTGAATCCAAGCGATACAAAAACGGGAGGACGTATTTCGATGGAAACAAATTAATTTATATTATGTTACAACGTTGAGTGAAAAGTAATGTTACATTAAAATTTTTTGTAACAAAAAAAACGAAAAATATACCTACCCTAACTAGAGTGCAATATATTACTATATTCTTATAATATTTATGGGTGATCTCTTTCCGATAAATATATGTTAGGTTATCAAATCCTTACGTAAGAGCATTCTATACATTCTACAATGTTTTTGTAATCTCGATACGTTATGATAGTGCTATTATGTTTTTACACTCTTGCGGTTTAGTGCTATTAATAAAACTAATAGAAACCCAACAGTGTAAAAACACATTTAGTGTTTGTAAACAAACTTTATCAATATTAAATTGCATCATTACTACTATTATTAATTTTTTTTAGTGGTTTACTAGATTCGTGTTCATTATCACAGTTAATCTGTGGCATAATAATATCATATAACCGATTAAACATATTATATTAAATAATTCGCGACTATTTTCTGATTGGTGGTGAACGTCAGAATATGTTTGTTTTTAATTTTTTTGGTACGTTAGGAATGTGCATGGGGTCTTGTGTAAAATAGTATCATCATTCTAGTAAAAAATGTCCTCCCCGGCGGGGAATCGAACCCCGGTCTCCCGCGTGACAGGCGGGGATACTGACCACTATACTACCGAGGAATAGATATACAAGTGCATTAGCGTGTGTAGTTCCGTTCGGAAACCGCATGGAAATGTGTTGAGACAACAAGGACGCATTATTAAAAAGCTAGTCGTACCTTCACCGAACGTTGTAAATTTCTAAACTCATCAAAATAATAAATAAAGACCTCAATAGTCGTATTGTTTACTAAGAACCGTAGAACCCCACAGCTTCTTCTCGTACCTTTGTTCATCCGTTTGTCCGTCCGTCCATCCTGAAGGCGTGATAAGGTGATATGCAGCTTTCCTCTTTGTCTAAGGAGAGCGCCTATTTAATTTAGATTCAATAGGTCAAAAGTTTTAAAGGTTCCAGGGTTCCAGCTAACTATCGGATCCTTTGATACTCCTTTGGATCAGTATAGGTACAGTGCGATAAGAGGGTCACCTCGATATCTTTTTTATTTGGCGAGATACGGAAAATTTGTCACACTTCCGAGTGGTGTAAACGGAAATCGACGCAACTTTTGTTTTTCAAATGCAATACCTATGATTTTTACGGTATTTAAAAAGAGTAATTAATTTTCTATATGGCAACATAAAATATGCATAAGTTTGATAACAAAAAAATGGAACAATTCGTGATTCAATATTTAGAAAATTGATGAAATCTAGCATATCGTGTGCCATTTCATACAGAAAAGACCTACCATAACTTGCTCAATTTTTCATTTAGATTTAATTTAGCACGATACGATCTCTCCTTGTAACGCAACAGGCACCGTGCATCCTGGCGTAAATTTTTCAAATATTTAATAACGAATTTTTCTATTTTTTGTATATCAACAATATGAATATTTTATGTTGTGTTAAGTGTACAGGAAATTCATTGCTCTTTTTAAATACCGTAAACAAGTATAAATTGTGCACAACTCTTGTGCAGATAAAGCGCATTTTTTTAACCGAAATAGCTGTTGTTTTGACATCTCCAATGGATATATTTCTTGCAGACGTCTCAATCGCCCTTTGTGAGTATCCTCTTCCGACAATCCGTTCTGAGGTATAAGGGAATATACCTGATCACGATAAGAAGTCGAGTCGAGGGGGAGGGCTATGGTTGGTAGAAATTAATTCCTTTCGTTGACACCTTTCAGTACCATGAAGGATAAAACTAGTCCCCCCCCTCCACTCAGTACAGTAGTTGGTAGAAAACGGTTCCTTTCGTTGAGACCTTTATAATTAGAATACAATGGGAGATCAAATTAATTTTTAACCTCCCCCACCCCCCCGCCCCGTCGCTCACTGATCTCGAAAAAGAAAATTAAGAAGATAAGGAATTTATTTAGATTTACAATTTATAAAACAAATTGACTAATAAATTTGTATATTATATTTGTATAAAAAATATTGTTGATTAGGATTACACTTAACCGAAATATAAAGTAAATTCTAAACACAGAGTGTGGTTGATAACCACCACTGATAATGAAAAGGTGTGTTTTGTACTTTTTAGAAAATCAGCTTTATAATGCGCCAATTCCGTCTGTCTATCCGTCCGAGCGTTTGAGACACTACAGTCATCTATCAGCCTGGATTTAACAATGTTATAATACCCACTATTGTGGACTTGAGAAGCAACCTCAAACAATAGGTATGCACTAGAAAAGAATATTGGGGCGTCTGTCTGTCGGTTCTGTAACCCACTTTTTTTTGGATAAAATACGGCTTTTGTCCCTCTTTGCTCTTTCTAAAACGGTAATTTCTTATTTTATATTGAAACCGATCAAAATTCGTTATTCTGGTGCGCTCTCCACAAGAAGCACATTTTTGACTGTTTTTCCCAGTGTTACCAAGTATTTTTTCATCAGTATCGCCAACATAAGCGCCACCTGTTAGCCAAATGTAGCCAACCTTACAATTTAAAAAAAACGCACAATTAAAAAATCATTTTATTGGTATTTTAATTAAATTTATTACATCTTTACATAACATAGGTAATCTTATTCAATAATTGAAATGCACGGTACATTAAATTCTTCAAATGCCGATAGAATTTCTATATCTGCTTCTTCTAAAGCATGAGTTTGCGAAGTATTAGTGCTTGGCCGATTAATGTACATGTCACTATTAAAAAGCTGTAACATTTCAGCAGTGGCCATAGATAATTAATTATCTATGGCAGTGGCTTTAAACGCATTACAACACGTTCCGTCCCGATCGTACCCGAATGCGCAATAAACTAGACAGCATCTCAAACTGCATTCGGTTACGTAACTTTGTCTTTACCGCATTCATAATGCTAAATACACGTTCAACTACAGCGTTTGAAGTTGGCAAAGATAACAATGTTAGGACAAAGTCAGCTAACTCCTTAATAATAAAAGAACCTCCTGCGTCTGTATAAGTGTACATTTTTTTGGGTAGCCAAACTTTATCGCCAGTCGCCAAATGTAAAATGTGTGCGCCAGAAATGCGATGTAAGTAGCCCAAATGGCTATAAATCGCCAACATTGGCAACACTGGTTTTTCCTTCCGAAATGAGAATAGGTATAACCGGTTCAATTAAGTAGGTGCTCCAAACAGCTAGCATTAAACGTTCTTAAAAACCCTTCTAGGAAACTTATTCAACTTGTAAACATTTTACCGTAAATCCATAATCCTTTGTTAGAAATCGGAAACGTTTGTGATCTTTAATCCCATTGTGCACAAATATTGATTTTGCAGGAATATGAAATGAGTTTCTTTAAGGGTAGGTAAGTTACCTCATTTTTGAAATGCAAAGCGCAACAATCATATTATTTAAAGTGTAAACTACTCTAGAAAATTGGTCTAAAATACCAAAAAGAACAGTAAAAAAAGAACATTGCTGGTCTTGTATATAGAAATTCCGTTTTCTGATTACGTTACGATACATTACCTAATTATAAATTGTTGTTGATTTGCATATGCGATAATATTGAGAGAGCATAATTTCATCGCAATAATCGTAATTAGCTGTTTTGGGATACAGTGCCCTAATTAATCAAAACGTTCTGATTAGTAGGTAGATATGGCAATTATGTGGAGTTTTAAAAATATTTTAAAAAGGAAAGCTTTCTGGTCATTCTAAGCGCACCATCAAATCAACAATATTATTATTCAAAGACAACCGCTATTCTTACCAACTTATCAAATAGTACTAAAATTTACTAAATTCCCTTCTTAAGCTAACATTTCCACACCCCTTCTTATTTTAGCATTACTTATTCAATACTTATACCATAAACTTAAACGTTATAAAGAAATTTTAAAGTGAAACTATATTATTTATATCAAATTGCTTTCGTGCTGAATTAGTGCGAAATTTATTCAGTGGCTTTGTTTAAGCACATCGGGCGGTATCTGTTCAAATGGAGAACATGTTCGATGTACGCTTCATTTGCCACACACGACATACATTCAAACGATATTTGGTAGATCAGACCACGCATTTTGTAAAATTTCCATGTCTATAATTGTTACAACACGTTCCTTAACATACCCCCAAAGGCAGAAATCACTAGGCGTTAGATCGGGAGGTTGGGGAAAGTTGGCATTGCGCATACGCAAAACAACATTTTGAAAACGTCGTTAATTTTACTTATATTTGTAGTGTTTACGTACAAAGTTTCATTTAAATATCTTCATAAATAACAAAGTTAGTATTACACATGCGTTAAACCAAATTTTTGACACTGCGCATGCGCAAAACCAAAAAATATCGGTATGCACGGAATCCTTGGACCAAATCGGTTCAGTGGTGTAGAAGAAGTGCGTGTGACGGACGGACGGACGGACGACAAAGTGCAGCCAATAGTGATTTTTCACTTTGTGGAAAATAACAGTAGGATATTCCAATAAAGGGGTAGAAGTAAATATTGACGCTGAATTAAGACTTCTCTACGCTATAGTTTTAATGCCGTACCTAAAACAAATTTTGTTATACACTGTTTCAGGATAAGCGCCTTATTTTTTTTTCGCTATGAGTACTACTTTCAAAATATTTGACAGTACAAAAAAAAAGAATGTTTTTAGGATCTCAGTAACACAAAAATTCCATTTTAAAAAAAGTTGAAAGTCGCCATTTGTGTAAGAAAGAAAGCGCTATGATGGATTGTGAGCATTGAACTTTTATTAAATGCCTCGACTCTTCGAGCGAATAAGTTTCGAAAGCGTTTTAGTTTTTAGTGTTTGGGAAACCTTGCGGCGAGTAAGTATTGTATTGTATGTTCTGCCTATACCAAAGTCTATGTCCATCTTGATAGATGGATAGTCCATCTATCAAGTATGATTTACCAACTGGTGCCTGTACTGTGAATAATAAGGCATATTAAATAGAAGAAGTAATGTCTGTTCATTTTTAAGTTCTTTAGAATACCTTTACAAAAATCCAGGCGTTTTATTAAGATGACGACACTGTCTCAAGAAGGTGTTTCTTAACTGACAGCGCACGGACAAATAGAACTCCTAAGTCCTAGGCGTTTGATGATTTCCCCCACGTCCCCATACAACCGAGTTACAGCAAAGAGTTTTTGGTTATAGTCTTATTTAATTGGAATAATTTTGTTAGTGAATGAAATGCCCTAGCATTTCGCAATGTTGAGCTTTAGTTTGTTAACAACGCATCACTCACTGATATGCCAAATGTTATCTTGCAAGACCTCAAAATGTGCCTGACAACGAATGGATCTAAATATCTTTAAATCATATTGCGGCTCATCTCCTCAGGTGACCACAGGGAAAGCAACGGACCCAAGTTTGACCCTTGGGGTTCACCAGACTTTGCTAGATGTGGTAACAATTGTACGCCACAATTTCATATACATACAGTGCGTTTATCTTACATTAGAACATACGATTTTGCATGCAATGGTGTTTCCCTATGTTCCATTAAAAAAAAAACGCATCAACCTACATATAGGACATGTGCGGTTCACAACATACCCACGCATTGTGTAATGTACGAGCCATAACTGAACCAGCCTTTAATTATTTTTGGGTTATGTAGGATACGGGATTGCAAGTAAATCGCAGACTTGTCTTGCACTGTTGTGACCTTTCTATACACTTATAATTTCAATTTTTATCTAGACAGCATTTTTGAAATTTATCTGCAGAGTTGTAGATTTGACGGTGACTGTTGTACATTGCACCCATTTGAACTACTCCTATTAGGCTGACCCTTTTTTTAAATGGAACATAGGGAATGCAAAATCGCATGTTCCAGTTTAAGATAACGCACTGTATACCTGAATGGGGAATAGCGCGACGCAGTACATGCGATTTGTCATGCTTCGTACTGCTACTGTCCAAATTCTGATTTTCTGTGACCTATCTCATCGATCACCTTGTAACTAAGAAAACGTACTTGGCTACGTAAGCGGTGAAAGGTGAGACTACGAAGTACACAGAAGCCACAAGAATATAATATTATGCAGCTTCGATGCCAAATATGTATATTTACATGTTTGTCAATGAATAAAGAATACCAGGAAGGAGCATTACTCAGGTTGTATACCAGAGAGAGTGGGACGGAAGTCGGCCATTTGCAAAAGCCACTTATGACTCATTTTTGTTGTGGTTTTTGCAGTGACATAAAATAATGGTTAGTTGTTGTGCTTGTGGTTGCTCCCAAACGGAAAAAAATAAAAGTTTGGAAATTACATTTCATGTGTAAGTATTGATACCAATATTATTTTTATATAGTACATGTAAATTTACAAATTTTTTATCGGAATGTAGTTTGAGGTTAGTACAAAAGTCATAGGCGGAGTAGACACATGGGGGTTTAGATTGTTTTCGTGTAAAATTCTTTATAATTGTATCCTTCTACAACTGTAAGGTAGGTACGCCACTGGAACAGGAAACTACTGTCCGCCATTTGCAAAAGCCATCGCGGTCGCATGTATACTGTTGATATTCTCTTTCCTGGTATTCTTTATTAAGGATCCTCAGATCCTTTATAGTTTTGTATTGTCGTCCGTCCGTCCGTCCGTCAGTGTGCGCTCTAACTCTTTTTAAAAGTGGCCGATTGTGTTGAAATTTGGTATACGGGTACGTTGGACATTAAGAACGGACGCTATTGATTTTCAGGAAGCTGGTTCAACAGGAACAAAAGTTATACGACTTCGAGTGAATCGGGAACAGGAAAAACTGCGAACTCAATATAATAAAAATTAACATATTTCATTCCCTAGGTCATGTATCGAGTTCGGACTTTCGCTAGATTATTCCCTATGACTCTTAGATGTGTAACAATTCAATATAACTCTTCTCTGTGGTCTCGGTCAAAAGTTTTAGAGCAAAATGTACCCAAAATTATTCTTTACACATGAATTTAGAGTTGTAAAAGCTTTCAAACGCATTATCTTGATGCTGAAAGAGTTGATAACGTGCACGTTTGATAACCGCATGTGTGTGATTCAAAAATGTTAAATTATTTTTCTGAGGCCACATAGATTTTGATCAAAATATGTCAAAATCGTTAATTATGCACCAAGATCGTTGGGAAAAAGACTACGCGCATTATCTCAATGCCCAAGACATGAATTTGATGCATTTTTGGCGACCACGTGGATTTTGATCAAAACATGTCAAAATCGTTATTTATGCACCAAGATCGTTGGGAAAAGACTAGGCGCATTATCTCAATGCCCAAGACATGAATTTGATGCATTTTTGGCGACCACGTGGATTTTGATCAAAACATGTCAAAATCGTTATTTATGCACCAAGATCGTTGGGAAAAGACTAGGCGCATTATCTCAATGCCCAAGACATGAATTTGATGCATTTTTGGCGACCACGTGGATTTTGATCAAAACATGTCAAAATCGTTATTTATGCACCAAGAGCGTTGGGAAAAAGACTAAGCGCATTATCTCAATGCCCAAGACATGAATTTGATGAATTTTTGGCGAAAACGTGGATTTTGATCAAAACATGTCAAAATCGTTATTTATGCACCAAGATCGTTGGGAAAAAGATCAAGAGCATTATCTCAATGATCTAAACATGAATTTGATCTATTTTTATGGACCACATGGATTTTGATCAAAACATGTCAAAATCGTTATTTATGCACCAAGATCGTTGGGAAAAAAACCAAGAGCATTATCTCAAAGCCCAAGACATGAATTTGATGCATTTTTGTTAACTATAAAATGTATTTTGTAAGATTAAAATAAATTGTCGTTAAAAGTGATTGTAATACTGAGGATCCTTCGATATTTCGTTGTATCGGTTTATTCATTGATGTTTGTAATGTTCATACAAAATTTGCCCGTGGCAGGCTAATAGTATTTACATGTAACCACTTCCTCGGTAGTATAGTGGTCAGTATCCCCGCCTGTCACGCGGGAGACCGGGGTTCGATTCCCCGCCGGGGAGAGTTTTTTTTGAGGTTATGGACATGTATCAGTTTATTGAAAAAATTACTACGCATACGCACGTTGTTGAGTTTCGTTTAGTTTTGAGTGGATATGATAACGCTTTTATGTTAAGCAAAAGTTTCCTCCCCGGCGGCGAATCGAACCCCGGTCTCCCGCGTGACAGGCGGGGATACTCACCACTATACTACCGAGGACACACTGTACATATATTATGTATTCAAGAAAGGAGATAGTTACTGTACAGTTTGTAGTTGAGAAAAATAGATACGTATTTTAATAGTGACTTCAAATGTTTTGAACCTACTACATGTACCAAAAAACCAGTTAAACTGAACAAATACCAAGTAAGATATTCTTACAATAATAAATCAATATACAGTGTGTCCTCGGTAGTATAGTGGTCAGTATCCCCGCCTGTCACGCGGGAGACCGGGGTTCGATTCCCCGCCGGGGAGAATTTTTTTAAATTATGCATGCCCTTGAAACGATGATAATCGCTGGGCAATCGTTCACTTTTAGGCAAAATTAGAGATGAATAGGTCCATTAGGACATCGATTTACCGATGCTTCCCACGCAACCCACGAACTGACAAACAATACCTTGTAACTAGAAAGGTTACTCTAGCCGTAGATTCTAGATAATAATTAAGCACTTGATGCACTTGTGCAGTTACTTACGATAACTCGAAAACGGACATATTTTGTAATTCTGTTCATTGTGTATATTATAATCAGAGCCTACTATAACTACAGTCGGCTTTGTAATAGAATTTTCATGACAAATAAAAAATTATTCTCCCCGGCGGGGAATCGAACCCCGGTCTCCCGCGTGACAGGCGGGGATACTGACCACTATACTACCGAGGACACACTGTACATAATTATTATGTTTTCAAGTGTTGTAAATTACCTGTACACTGCCCCGTATGAATAAAAGTAAGCAAATGCTTATACTTGCAAAATTCAAAGTAAATACTCGTAACCGTAACTGGCCCTTCATACTGCTCTGTTTAGCATGGTTTAGCAGCGCTGCACTACGTCGTCCTGCTTAGAAGCGCTGCTAAGTCGCCCAGTGCGAAGGAGGACTTACGAGTATTTACTTTGAATTTTGCAAGTATAATAAGCATTTGCTTACTTTTATTCATACGGGCCACTATGTAACTAAAATAGTACTTACTTATTTTAATAGTAGAGTGCTCGTTGCAAAGAAAGTCGTCTAGAAATGACTTCCGTGGGGGTTTTGGTGTCAATTCACAAAAAATGAAGGTCATCATATACTGATTCTAAATGTCAAGGCCGTCCAAAATCGGTCCATGCATTAGGGCACAAAACGCGAAAAACGAGTTAAGCACATGTACGGAAAGAAGAAAAAATAAGGAATTTTTTCGTATATAAATCAAAATTTTCTTTGTACAGTGAAAGTAATAATAAATTATCAAACGTTTCCAATTACATTGGGTCTTACGGAAGAATTAAACTTCAAACGCGATTATCTCAGTTCGATATCCCTAAAAATTTGACAAATTTTGAGCAACTTTTGCGTTTACATCGTATTATTTAATAAACGGAAGCCTAAATCAAAAAGTTTTACTCTTAAAAAAAGTTTCGCTCATCGTTTATCTTTACATTCATTCATTCATGATTCGTGACCATCGAAATGTATGATCTTAAGCCGGGTCCACATTTGACGAACGTTGCCATTCGTTCGCGTTGCCGTGCCGGTCGTTCGTTCGCATACGTTTCTCAAAGTGTGGACGACAGTTCGGGACTGAAAGTTGGTAGTGCAAACGATTGCGAATGCGAACGCACGCGTTCCATCAATTGTCGGTAAAATTCAAAAGATCAAAGGAAAACGCATAGCCACGAATACGGTTTGTAATCATTCGCTTGCTGAAAGTATTGACGAAAGGGTATTTTTGTTTATTTGTTAAAATATGAATGATAACCAAATGGTTGCGGCAAGTGTGGTGTTTGTCCTGATAAACAACATAATAAAACGACGAAAGAAAAGACCAGAAAGAACTTTGTGGATGCATGATTTATACTCGAATCGAAACATATACGGCGGTGGTAGATATAGTTTAAACAAACTGTAACTGTAAGAACGATAATTGACAATGCAAGTTTTGACGTGAGTGAAAACTTAATCTTAGGTATACTCACGGTGGTCTATACCACCGTGGGTATACTGTATTTCTCTTCATATTAGTTTTAAAAATTTTAAGTTATAATTTGATTTTTATTACATCTTAAAATTTATTGCAATTTAAAGATTATTTTGGAGCGCATATCTTTCGGTGTGCCTGGGGGCGCAAAAAATTTAAATCCACCACTGAACGTTCGTCAAATGTGGACCCGGCTTTATGTACTAATTTTCTATTTATTGTTGGAGTATAATTATGACTGACACCTATACACAAGATAAGGATGTCTATCATGGGGATCTCCGAAACCATAAAAGATACGACGATGGTCAAACTAGAGGAAATATACGATAATTAAACAGCTATTATCATTCTTCAAAGAAAACCAGAACACTCGGATTACTTCCGAAGATATTCCAAAAAAAAACTGGTGATATTTGAACAAATACAAAAACATAAAAAATACTCTCATTGCCGCTTTTTGAGCTCTACAAGATAACTTTTTATTTCGGAGAAATCATCATGAACTTTATTGTTTCATAAACATTTACACAATTAACAGTGTTTTGTGCGCTGAATGCAGTCCCTTTCCCCGAGGTTAGTTTTTTTAAATACATATTTCTATTGTTATTTATACAAACTTAAGGGGAATAAAAGCGTATTATTATTATTATTATTATTATTATTATATGGCCCGTAAAAAGTACATACTGTATTGAGTAGCATTTTTTATTACGAATACCACGATTTACGGCACAACAAAACAAGTCGACAACTGTTGGTTTCAACAGGATGGTGTACCGGCGCACAACATCCTGATGGTTTGAGAATACCTATTGGACACATTTCCTGGTAAGTGGAAAATTTATCCGATACGTATTCTCGCACGATTAGGGCGCCGGCGTCGTGCGCGGGTGCACCATCCCGCTGAAACCAACAGTTTTCAACTTTTGTTTTTTGCCGTACATCATTCTATTGGTAATAAAAACTGGCCGCACCTGTCACTTTACCGGCAGCACCGTCACCTCACCGGTCGCACCTGAGACAGTGCTAAATGTCTATAATGACTCCTGTCATCGCTGACAGATTGGCATTAATCAAAAGTCCTATATAAACGAAATTTTATATTAAAATACGATTTCGGATAAAATTTAACACAAAACTCGTCAGTAAAATGACATTACTTGACTTGAAAATTAAAACTTTTCTCCGAAGGGATCTCGTTCTTCAATATTTCCTCGCCAGTAATGTGTCGGTTTTCTGGCTTTTATGTAAATATTATGTTGAACTTGAACATTTTGTAATGGTCCGTAACATCATTGAATAAACATTTTTTTAATCAATTTATGAAGTAACGGAACGGACAAGTGTGCGACAACCTTTACAATTCTCTTTGTTTCGTTTAATCTATCCGTGCAACATATTGCACTTTTGAGGCATTCTAGAAACATTTTTCAACAAGTTATATCATTGTACCGTACACCGTATGACAATGGTTTAACCTAAACACCTGTTATGTTACGACGATATTAAAATGCTTGGAGTTTGTTCATGCTTAGCATGAGACTTGAGAGGTACAAACAAATATCGTCGTGAATTTCATCTGCAGGAGAAAGAACGACCGTTATTACAACGAAAGTTGGTGAAAAAGTCTGCAATTTGTTCACAAATTTTAGATAAATTTTAATTGAAGTTACTATTAATAAAACTGTTGTATCCTTGCATCCTCGAGTATTACTCACACATAATGTACAATAGATTAAGCTTTCCTAAGAATCTGTCAACTACTCTTTAAGGACAACTCATCCCTTTTCTGTGAAACCAAGACCTGACGACTAATCTTTGTAAATCACCAATAGGTAGGTAATAAAAGGAATAACCATCAGAAAAGAAGGGAGACTTGAAACGACATCCTAAAATGTAACATTGTTTTTACCATGTTAAATAAATGTTATTTAATTACTGTAAATCGGTAGTGAGTTTATTTTATTTAATTCGTTGCCTTACTACCAGCCACACTACGGGCATAACAAAACTAAATCTTCTAATAAAAACTAAACATTGGATATACGCATGCCAAGCACCAACTTGAGTAATAATTGATTACACATTTTAGGTAAAAGTTATTGCTCATATTAAAAATTGGTATTCTACCACGACGTTCATTTGTCGGGTCGTTCGGGTGCAACGACTTGCAGACTTACGTATTCAATAATTTGCAAATAATCTCGCACAATAGAAAGCGAAAAAAACTGGTCCTAAAGAAAAAGAACTATCCGTTAATTATCATAAACGTTTGACTAACGATCATGTGCGGAACGCAACCACCTTCTTTATTAGCTACATTCATTTAAATTGACCTAAATTAGGCAAATTGCTATTTGGTAAAGCGAATTCTAGTAATGTCTCCAACTAACAATTGCATCACTTGTTATTATGCAAATCTTCGAAATATTAGTCAAATGTTGGGCCTGATTCATGTCCTGCTAATTTAAATAAATTCTAAATGTTCTCACGTTTAACAACTTCTTGATAAGTCAATGAAACCTTTTGAAGGTCCTATGTAACATTGTGAAATAACGCGTGGGTTAGGTAAGTGCACTAATTACTAATGACGAGTACATTGTACAATTCAGAATACAGTACACTTTTTCTATTCATCTATATTATGCTAATTAATTTTCTATATAGAGGATAGTTTAATAATTTTATATGGACTGCAGTTATGAATGGATTTAGAAAACTTGCCTTTCACGTGCTTCAATTTTAGTTCAATGAATGGTTTTCCGGTATAATTTGTTTAACAGCACCGATTTTTAAACAAGTATCAATTGTGCACAACTCTTGTGCAGATAAAGCGCATTTTTTTGGTTTTTACCAATGGATACATTTCTTGCAGACGTCTCAATCGCTCTTTGTGAGTACCCTCTTCCGACAATCCGTTCTGGAGGTATAAGGGAATATACCCGATCACGATAAGAGGTCGAGGAGGAGGGCTACGGTTGGTAGAAATTAATTCCTTTCATTGAGACCTTTCATGAAGGATAAAATTAGGCCCTCCCACCCCGTACTTTGATAAGAAGGCAGAAAGAAGGGCAGCAGTTGGTAGAAAACGGTTCCTTTCGTTGAGACCTTTAATTAGAATACAAAGAGATAAAATAAATTTTCCTCCCCCTCCCCCCCACAAACCCCGCCGCTCACTGATTTCGAAAAAGCGTCGCACGAGAAGGTTATAGTACAAACCAATTTATTTCGATGAGACGTTTCATTAGAATACCATGAAAGGTAGAACATGTGTTTACCCCCCCCCCCCTTCCCAATTTCCTAAAGCTTAACTTAGCACCAATAAAGGCATACGTGTGCAAAATCTGAGAGCAATTGGTTGTCGTACGTAAAAGCTATGCACGATTTACTTTCAAAAACAGCATCTTAGGAAATAATTCGTGGGCGGAGGGCCCTTTTAGACAGCGAAATTTGATGGCCATCTAGCACACCTTCAGAGTATAGGCTACCTACTGCAAAAAATTCCAGGACTCTAGGACCATTCCCCTATACTCTATTCATTTTAAGAAGGTAGCGGTAGAAAGCATAGGGAAGCTTTGACCTTCACTGTGATTGGTTAAACCACGAGTCTAGATTACGCCGACAAATAAAATGTGTGACCAATTTTGTTATATTAGTAGTTTCGATTACGAACTAAACTGTCAAACTAACTTTAGATGTCAATTTCAATGATCCAAACGTGAAATATGTTGATTTATTTTCATATGTTTCAAATTTGGTGCCATTTTATATTTATCCCGTATGTGTCTATCTTTAAACGCAGCGCCATCTACTACCTTCTTATAATGAATGCAGTATAGAAAACGGTAGAAGTGGGTCCGGACGGACGGACAAAACGCAAACAATAGCATATTTTTTTAATTCTTAAAAATTGCGCTAAAAAATAATGGTGATCCTCGAGGTAATCTGGGTATAAATACTTTAAATATAAGTACTGCGCTTTTCAAATAGATATCCTCCATTTACAATTTCATAGCATTGAATCAATTACTTTTACCCAAAATCGTCCTGAAACCTTCACTTTCATGCCTGTCAGGAAATTTTAGTTCCCATGACAGAGGCAGAGCAGACTACGTTTCCTGCCGCTTGCCACTTTACCGGCTGCATCTGTGACATTGCTAGACGTCTATAATGACTCATGTCATCACTGACAGATTGTTAATAATCAAAAGTTTTATACAAAAATTGAAATTTTACAATAAAATACGACTTCGGGTAAAATTTAATACAAAACTCGTCAATAAAATGACATTACTTGACTCGGAAACTAAAGTACTCGGCCCCAAAGGGGCCTCGCACTTCAATATTTCCTCGCCAGTAATATGTCATTTTCCGGACTTTTATGTAAATAACTATTACAGTCTTTTCACATGTTAAAATATTAAGCAATAGTCTTCCATTCCACATGGTATCGACGACTATCGTATACCGGGAGAAATCAACAAAAGCAAGTATTCCATTGGAAAAATTAATGCCGACGTCATACCTCCTACTAAAGACATCCTATGTGTAAAATTTGTATAATGAAAAAAAACACGACGTGTTCAGGGATTTTTCCAGAATATAAAAAGACATCACTTTATTCCTTCCGTTGTGAAGACATTTTACACACCAATATCTTACTATTTCGCATAAAATTGCCCTTCAATACTAGGTACGACTGCTTCACTCCTATAATAGTGGGAAATATATTGCATTAATTGTTAATTATAATTTTCCGTTTTAGAACAAATTCCACATAATTTGGGAGAAAGTAAAAGCATAGGTAAAAGTTATTGGAAGCAGGAATCACATGCATATTCTGAGGCATTTGATAATGCACATCATGTGATATACACTGAGAACCTTCCTTTGATAATTGGAATTTGGCTTCCTATTTTTGCACGGGCTAGTACGAGAAACAAAAAATTATTTGAATTGAAATTGAATTTGAATGGTTTATTGAACTACAGGACGTTGAACCTTAACTTATTAAAAAATTAAAACGGCTATAGTAAATTTATAGGTTTCAAATTAAGCCATAATTATTTCCGTGTTCGAAAATACAATTTGAACTGGCACTACCTACCCCTGCCCCTTCATTGATAAAATTAACCGTCTCACTGCGATACACATAACTTTAGAGACTAATGAAGATGCTTAAAAGGCATTAAATAATGAAATAATTCAACGAATTAAGATCGTTTAAATTTCGCATTATTAATCTGGGCGTAGTCGTCGCCAATGAACTTAAATGTAGGATAGATCACATCGTGAATCGTACTCATCGGCGTCGTGGACGTGGTTAAAAAAGTTTATCTTTTCAAAGTATTCTTATCACCTCCCTAACTTTCTGAGTAGCGTACGCGAATGTGGTTTACAAAGTGATAGCTGGTGTTATAATTACCGGGAATAGGTGAGTGAGAAGGAGAATCAATTTAGGTAATTGACGTAATGTGAGTAACCAAATTTCTGAGTTTTTGTGTACCTACCTCTATGAGGTCGTTATTTTTAAATGAATGAGCGTGTTAGATGGAAAAATGAATTTTTGGGGATCTTATAGGTATTGAGAAGATAATTGGTTTAAAACTATGACGTCATGTGGGTGGTACAGAGATAACAAAACTTAAATGGAATAATTTCTGGTTCACTAATTCTTAAATTAAATCCTTTGTAGTGACGGGTTACAATTGCAATTGTAATATGTACAGTTACAGAATAAAACAAAAGCGTGTTACTGGTTTCTGAAAAAAACGTCCCCCGTAGGTACAATTGTTTTGTATTTACATGTCTACCTACTACTTTTTATTTATTGACAAATTTCCTTTCTATAAGCAGAATTTAACACGAATGGCGGCACCTATAGCTAGTACAAATTAATGATCATTCCTTCCAATCAATGCTTCTTAAAGTTTACCTGCGCTGTATTTGGATACTTCCAACTAAGTCGATAATAACAAATTTTCATTCTACTAAATGCAATTACCAGTACTACCCCTTTGTTAAGCTCTTTATAGTAATTTCCCAAAGGGATAGGCACTAGGCAACCCACACTGAAAGGGCTCAGAATACACCCCCGAGTGTCATAAAAACTTTATGTGACATAATTACTTAGCTTTGTAGCTAATTATGCAAGTTTGGAGCCAAAACACTGAAAGAAAAAATCCAACAAATATAGAAATCGGCTAGTTAGCGTCTGAATAGGTATGCAACCTGGGCTTACCTGTGCCCCAGTGGTAGATTGCAAATATTCTAAACCTGTTTTTACAACCATGGAGGTCAGTCAAGTCGAAAAAGTGGTCCAGTCATTAGCATTAGCATTTAGCAGAGGGTTAAACAGAATGTGTACCAAATTTTATAGCTTTACTCAAAAGTCTCCCAGGCTATAACTAACTTTTTGTCCAAAATGTTTCTTATTGATCTCCCAAAATGTGAGTTTCTTCTATAGTTTTGTCTCCGCTCGTACACCTGAAAGTGACCGCCTATGCTCAAATTGCATGTATTCCTACATAACGTGTCTACGGAAGTTTATTGAATACAGACGAAATAGGCTGAATAACTCGTAAGGAAATAATTTTTGAAAAAAACGCAAAAACGGGTCGATTTTAGTTGGAAGGGTGACATCTTTTACATTAATTAAAATCTACACCCTGGCGCCAACCCCCTAAGCAGGGTTGCCATCCCTTCGATAATTTTAAATTTTGGATCGAGTGACATCATTGGAAAGGGCTCTTAATTTTCTACACGTCTATGGCTTATTTTTAAATTTCGAGCGACTCTTGTCGAAGATGCACTTGGTTGTAGGGTTTAGAACACTACAATAAACTATGTAGCATAGGTACGTCTTTGGCATTTGACGTATCATATCGAGGCCTACGATACTTGTCGTATGCCTCGATCAGATTAATTCATCATTTGCTCATAATAGGGATTTAAATTTTTGAAGGTTATTAGGAGGTTTCATTATGTTCCCATCTTTCATGTTCTTCAGGATTATTTTTTGTGGCTAATATTTCTAATAAACGTGTTGATTCACGTAAAAGCTTGAATATATTTGAATTATTTGGAACTCGGAAGTTTTATTAAAATTTGACATGGGGTCCGTGAAGTTAGCAACACATTGAAGGCACAAATGTCGAGACTAGGTGGATTGGTTAGTGCTTCGTTTGTGCCGGTTTGTGCCGTAAAAAGTTTGCCAGCAAAACACACCGTTTGGAAATTATTTCGATTTTTAGATGTGCTGCTAACTTCGCACACTTTTGTCGGCACAAATCTCGGGACTGGGTGGATTGGTTAGTGCTTCGTTTGTGCCGGTTTCTGCCGTAAAAAGTTTGCCAGTAAAACATACCGTTTGGAAATTATTTCGATTTTTAGATGTGCTGCTAACTTCGCACACTTTTATCGGTACAAATCTCGGGACTGGGTGGATTGGTTAGTGCTTCGTTTGTGCCGTAAAAAGTTTGCCAGCAAAACATACGGTTTGGAAATTATTTCGATTTTTAGAGGTTCTGCTAATAGGCTAGTCATAGAGGATTTTTACCTGGAAATAACTCAGGAAGTACAGAAATTTTGTATGCTTGAATGCGTAGAACTAAAATTCATAAAATGCACAATTCTAAACTTGCCGCCGGGGCGGCCATCTTGCCAAGATGGCCGTCAAAAGCGGTTTTCCGCCGATATCTCCAAAAGTGCACATTTTACGAGAAAATATGTGGTGAGCAAAATTAAAGAGACGAACATTTCCTACAAAAAATGTAGTTAGCATATTTCCACTAAAGTTAGCCCTTGCGCAGAAAAGCAGAAATTTTTAATAACCAATGGCGTGTATTTTATCAAAATAATTCATTAATCATTTAATTAATTAATCAAATTGATTAATCATTAGTCTATGATCAATTAATTTTAAGTAACATTAGATTCTCTATTTACGCAGGCCTGACGGACCTGGCGGTTCGTTAATGTCACTGTTTTCATTGCCGAATACGTTTATCCCTATTTCGGGATCAACGTTGGCTTCTTTGAATTCGTCGGATTCTCCTTCTTCAGTCGATAAAGGAATATCGATACATATTCCACAAATTACGTTTGTGCCGGTTTGTGCTGTATCGCCAGGAAAATATTTTCCTGGAAGAAGTTATTTCGATTTTTAGATGTCTGTAGATGTTTGCTATAACTTCGCACACTTTTGTCGGCACACATTTCGAAACTAGATGGATTGGTTAGTGCTACGTTTGCGCCGGTTTGTGTGGTAAAAGTATGCCAGCAAAGCATTGCCTTTGAAGGTTATCTCAATTTTTAGATGTTCTGGAAACCTTGTACACTTTTGTCGCTATACTGTTGAAACTAAGTATAATGTTAATGTCACGCATGGGTTAATGCTATCTTTGTGCCGGAGCCGGAATGTATAGTAAAAAGTTTGACCAAAAAAGGGAATGTGTGAAAACTCCCAGCACGTTTTTAATAAGTATTATAGCTTTCACACAAGCATAGTGTGCTTTTGATGACACTTTATTGTCTAATTTGTTGACAATTGTATGCCATACATTTGCAGATGGTTTGTTTATATAAGATCATCCTTGTGTTGGAGAAGAACGTGTGTGTTAGCTTCGTTTTTTCAATGACAGCCTTTCGCGGCGTGATGTACCAAAAATGTAAAATAATTGAAGTTACAATTAGCATCTGTCTGTGGTGTACTTAGTCATTCGTGAGATTGGGTCTCCAAATGGCAAAGAACTCAGGGGATAACTGTTATGTAAGTCCAAATCTGCTAAATCCGATTGCACTACATGAAATAGGTAGATAAGAATCCCTAAGTTCTGCCGCTGTATATACAAGATAAGTGTATGGAGTCGGGTAAATCATATCGGACCTAATCTCGTGTGTTTTGTGGAACATCTTGTATATTTTAATCTAAAAAGGTAGCATATTAAATATTTTATTTTTACTTTTATTTTTGAGTGGGCGGGGTTTCATCCAAGGTCGCTCTACCAACCCAACCCACTATACATTTACAAATATCTATGCCCGAACGCCGATTCTAACCAGGGACCCATAGTACCGCACTCCAGCCTAAACTGCATTGCGCCACACGGCCTGATAAAAATATAACACACCATGAATGATACTGGTTTTCTATGCGATTTTTAACTTTATTACTTTAAGTCACAGTAGGCTATGAAAAATAATCTTTTATTTCGTTCTCAAGTTTCTATAATTTTTTATTTATTTTCTTATGCCATGCCAGACTCTGTCTGTTAAAATGTTTCCAGTTACAATGTCAACACAGTTTAGTTTCTAGATCAGCTTTTGTTTCACATCGCCTACTGTGGTTTAAAGTAGTATATAAAGTGTATATAAATCGCACATATCATCTATGATATTACTTTTCCGCACCCATATATGGGTAAGTAAAGTATTGTTTTCATCACAGAAAAAAGTCCGTTGTCGTTGTCCGGGTTGTTTTTAGCACGATAACTCAAAATTGAATGGGACAAATTGCGTACATTTTTTCAGTCCTTGCCGCGTGGAGAAGGCACCCATTAATTTCCAAACTGGTAGGCCGTAATCTTCTGCGCATGCGCAAAAGTAACTTTGTTACTTATGGACCGATCTTACTGAAATTTTAACATTAGCATCCTTTACAAAAGGCAAATCGATCGATTATTTCAAACATATCAAAAGCTTCTTTCGCGCATGTGCAAAAGTAAATTTCTTATTTGTTGACCAATTTTTGTGAAATTTTAACGGTAAATCAAATTGAACATCCATGTAGTTAATTGCCAAATCGATTACATACTTCGCTCAATAAAAGGCGAAGCGATGTATGAGAAGTAAATCCAATGAAAAGAAAGTGCTGGGTCTCAACAGATGCTACCGTGCGGAAAAGTTAAGTTTTGATTTTTGATATTGATATTGAAATTGATTAAAGAACTTAAGAACAACTTCAAATACTCATTTAAAAGCTTTAAACTGGAATCCAAACCGTAAGGTTTTTTTGACGGTGGATCATTATCTGAAATTTTTTTACTGTCATTTCTAATTCATAGTCTATCATGGAAAGCGTTTAATCTGACCATTTCATTCTATAGTAATTTATTTTAGAGATTTTAGTCTATAAAACAATAACTTCAAGGCAGTATTTTATTATTTTTAATGGAAAAAAGAAATTTTCCTTTCAAGCGACTGTGAGGTGGCGCCGCCTAACGAAGGTAATCAAAAGTAAGTGCTAAGTGGGCATTAGGGATAGAAAGAGAAACAGTGGCGCATGGTTTTCTTGCCTGGGAGTGTGATGGTGTGGTTGGAGCTGCATATCAATTAGTCACGTGCAAGGTCACGTGCTATAGGTATGGCGCTCTTAACGTAAAATTAACATAAATAATCAAATCACAAACCAAACAAATAAAGCCCATAATGCTGGCTTAAAGGGATTGAATATAACAATATATAACTGATTGATTTAACTAATGAAATTTGAAAATTGATATGTCTCACCATTGAAGATGGAGACGACTAATATAAAATCTTAAAATTAATTGATCATAGACTAATTGATTAATCAGTTTGATTAATGAATTATTTGGATAAAATATACGCCACTGGTTATTAAAAATTTCTGAATTTCTGCATAAGGGCTAACTTTAGTGAAAATATGTTAACTACATTTATTGTATGAAATTTTCGTTTCTTTAATTTTGCTCACCACATATTTTCTCGTAAATTGCTCAGTTTTGGAGATATCGGCGGAAAACCGCTTCTGACGGCCATCTTGGCAAGATGGCGGCCTCGGTGGCAAGTTTAGAATTGTGCATTTTATGAATTTTAGTTCTACGCACTCAAGCATACAAAATTTCTGTACTTCCCGAGTTATTTCCAGGTAAAAATCCTCAATGACTGGCCTATTAGCAGAACCTCTAAAAATCGAAATAATTTCCAAACCGTATGTTTTGCTGGCAAACTTTTTTCGGCACAAACCGGCACAAACGAAGCACTAACCAACCCACCTAGTCTCGACATTAATTGTGCCTTCAATGTGCTGCTAACTTCACGGACCCCGATAACTAACATTTTCTGTAGCCAGCTGTCCGTCTATTGCATCATTACCATACTGTACCCCATTACATTCATAATTTAGTGTTAGCCTTCAGAAAATCAATGATGACACCCCGTGTTAATAGTTTGACGCACTTCGTACAAGATAAATCGCTAGATGATTGTCATTGTATGAATTAATATTTTAAATATACCAATGAAATTATTCTTTTTTAACAAAAACAGTCAGAAACTTGCTTTTAAAATTTTCGTGCTGTTATTGAGGCTGTAGAATTAGTTCCAATGAATAATAATTCACATAAATAAATCAATTAAAAGTATGAGATGTACAAAGATTCCCTCTATTGTGATTTATGGCTTCCACCTTCGACCTCGCGTACGACGTCCAGATCACCTTTTGGGGTCGCTTACCTCGGTGGAATATGTTTGACATATCCATTGAGATTGAGAAAATTTGTTTCGTATACATCATGGTGTGGAGCAGAAACTCTGCTCTAGGGGAAATTGCCAAAAGAGAAACCGAGAGAGAAACGGATTTCGCGATTTTGGTAATCTCCAGTGAAAGTACGTTGGCACGAAATTCATTTTTCGGGACTATAAAGTCATAAGGGTTATTTGGATGACTTGGGGTTGGCTACACATACAGTGCTGAATATTAATTAGGTATATATGTTGTCCTTTCGAGAAGTTGGTCGTGAAAAATGGGGCTGTACAAAAATGTAGTACTTGGTTCTAAATTCATTGTGCCTCATTCTACCAAAGCTCGTTTCCATGCGACCTTTGTTTGCATGGAACGACGCCTCAATCACGAGTTACGTAAGTATTTTTATAAATAAGAAACTTTGCGTTGCTCAATCTGCGCATGCAAAAATATCTCTATAAATAAGAAAGTTGACATTGTGCAGATTGTTTGAGGTGCCAAAGCTATTAGCTACCGAATCTAAAAAGACCGAACTAAATATCTTGAAAACTGTAGGAGTAGTTTAGTTAGGGCCGCGGACGACGGTGGAAATGGCTACAGTAGCGCCTTCCAACGTGAGTTGGAAAATGCGCTAAAAAACTGAATTAGCAAAAATTGTCAGACTAAGCGTTGAGTGAATTACTCAATGCTAACCTAAGTTCCATTTTTAGCGCATTTTTCAACGAAGTTGGGTGCGCTATTGCAGCCACTTTGTCTGTCCGTCCGTCCGTCTGTCTGTCGGCCCGTCTGTTCATCCGAGGCCTTAACTACTCCTACAGTTTTCAGGATATTTAGTTCGTTCTTTTTGCATTCGGTAGCTTATAGCTATGGCACCTCAACCAAGAAAAATCTTGAAGATTAGTGTGCGCATGCGCAGGCTGCGCAATATCAACTTTCTTATTGGTGCCTATATTTTGGAAACGGCTTTGTGCGCTGATGCAAGATATGAAGTACTAAGAGGCACTAACGAAGCACTAACGATCGATACCGGTCCGGTCGTTAGTGCTTTCAAAAAGTGTGGGTAGTCAGCACTGCATGAGAAGGTGCCTATATTTTGGAAAGGCTTTGTGCGCTGATGCCAGATATGAAGCACTAAGAGGCACTAACGAAGCACTAACGATCGAAACCGGTCCGGTAATTAGTGCTTTCAAAAAGTATGGGTAGTCAGCACTGCATGAAAAGGTGCCTATATTTTGGAAACGGCTTTGTGCGCTGATGCAAGATATGAAGCACTGAAAGGCACTAACGAAGCACTAACGATCGACACTGGTCCGGTCGTTAGTGCTTCCAATGACGGTGCTAACTTTCCGGACCAAAATCTGGATGATGTCGATCTGTCGGTCCGTCTGTACTCTCATTTCTGGCTAAACGACTGGACCTATTGGAACCAAATTTGTTACACATGTTCTTAGACATAAAAGGAGATATAAAAGGGCAGAATCGCGCATGTATATAGCTGTGTGGGTGGTATCTGTGCTAGCCATAGCAAATTTTTTTGCTATGTGTTTTGAAATGCCCATAATCTTTGAATAGGTGGTTTTGCTACCAAAAATTATAAGGCACAAACGTAGTACTAACCAATCCACTTTGTAGAACCTGAATGCGTGTCAAGCGGCCATCAAATTTCGCAGTCTTTTACTATCTTAGAAGTTATAACCCAACTATTTACTAAGCTATTACTGTTTAAAAAATGCGGCTTTATCTGCACATGAGTTTATACTTGTTTATATTATTTTTAATGTTATTATTCCCTTTATCGCTTTGCCATTAGTAAGTTGATGAAAGTGTCATAAAAAAGTGCTTAATTGGGCAAATGAAAAACAATTAATCATTTATAAGTCAGGGGCCAAAACAGGCAAAACGTGAATAGATAAAATACGAAACATTGGGAATTCCGAAATCCTGAGGGAATTAACAGCACAATAGGCTGAACACTTTCAATTAACCAATTCATTTCATGATCATCTGCAATCGCCGCATCATTTAACAGTAGAGTACCGAATTCTCCTACTGTGACTCGTCCCGGTCCCATTAAAAATGATTTAAAACCGCATTCTCAGCTTTTTAATGCATATTAAACATTAGCATCGTCATTAATATTGCTGCTCTCAATTGCTGAAGGCTGAACTGTCAATTGTAATAGTGCAGTGCGATATAACAGATTGATAATATTCGGCAATTTATTGTAAGTCAGTAGATATTTCTTTATTTTTGCCTGGTTAATGGTACGGGGAATTTAAGGGATTCTCGTAATAGAATTACCCCTTTCTTGTAGAATTGAATTTTTTTATTTATCCCATAATGCAATCTTCCCCAGAATAGGCAGGAGAGTGGGAACAAACTGGGTAACTTAGGTACCTCCAGAGCGTTTTTGATTTGGTTTTATCAATAACTGCAAAAAGGCAATTATAATTTTGTATTATCTATTTACTTAAAAATGTGAAACTCGCTGGTTTTACTCCATGGTTCGGCCAATAGCCGCCGTCAGATAGTGACACATAGTTGAAACCTGTGGTACCCGGCTAAACCCGCTTTCCCGTAGTCTATACTCAAAGCTACGAACAGTATCTCGCAACAGCTTCTAATACGCTTGACCTGGCTGACAAATTTTAAAAACATTAAGATCTCTACACCTACCACCTTGAGAGTTACATAAAAGTTAAATGCAGAACTCTGACAATCGAATAATTGAGTTGCCAGTCAAAAGTAGTTAGGGACGTGAACAAAGGGGGTAAACTATACCTATTACTTGCCTATTACTATTAGGAACATTTACTATAACGTCATATTGATCACACTTTCTACCTTATTGACAACTTCTCAGGTCTCATGCTTGTATTTCCAGATATTTATCAAAAACACTTACCTACATTATAAAAAAAAATCGTTTAATATTTTGCTAGCATGTTTCTATATAAAGTACCATTTCGATCCATTTTGCATTTTTTGAACTTGCTCTGTTGTTGTTGCTGCGTTAATAATTAATTTTTATGATGTGAACAAAATGGGATTCTGGGTGACGTCATTCGCGTATTTTAATACTGAACGTTTATTGGCTGAAAGTTACGAGGCAACCTACTTTCTATATTAACCTTGGTTAAACTTGCCTCTTAAAACGTCAAATCCGACAAACGTCAGACCCTGGCACAAGGTTGTCGGCTCACTTCTACGTGATTGGTTGTAGGTTTGTGACGTATTTAGACTGAATCGTTTCAAATTCGGACTAAAAACACAGCTTTTCAATAATTTATTTTGGGTTTATTTTACTCGCAAATAAAAATTGAGGACACACGGGTCTTTATCTTTTTATTGTACTTTGTAGATCAGAAATAAAAAATGAAGCCGGGATGCTTGTTGAGGGCCCAGAACAAGAGGGGGATAATAAATAAATAAAAACAAAATAAATAAATAAAATTCTAGTTTGTGCGATGTTGTAAGAAAAAGGTTGTTTAAAAAGGCATCGGTCTTATCTAGAGTACTTTTCAATCTATAGACGTCTTAGTTTTCTTCCAAGCAAAAAGCGCAAAAAGAACCTGGCCATGTCGTCGGTACAATCATGTTGGTGTCTAGCACTATTGTATCGGCGCATAAAATAGATACAAAACGAAGACACAGGTTTTAGTCCGGGAGGTAGCATCCTATTTCACCGGCGCATTTTCTTTCTACTATAGATTTTTGATCCACAACTTATCAACGATAAGGCGTCAGCTGGTTCAAGAGATTGATGTGTTTTTTTTTAAATCGAGCATAGGGAAATTACATTGCATGCAAACTCCTATGTTCGCATTTAAAAAAAGCTCACTGTATGTCAGCTGCATGAAGTAAATGGAATAACTTGTTAACAGCTTGCGTGAAAATGTAGGAAAGATACGAAAAATCGGACCATTTTCGCAAAGCTGAAAAATTTGCCGGTAACATATACAGGGTGATAATTTGAAAACTTACCACCCCCCATATCTTAGTAAATAAACAAGATATATAAGAAAATCAAAATCCGTTTCGGTAATTCGGAGGGGGAATCACAATTACATAGTTGGCGACGCACCCCCTCACACCTCCTGCGCCCCAGCCACCCCAACTTTTAAATCTTAAATAGTGACCCCCCATGTGTGATACGTCGTTGGAAAGCTCTGAAAAAATGCTTTCCAACCATACCAAATAGCATTACATTTAGGTTAGTAATTATCGTGCAAATCAAAAAATAAACTAATATGATACATTTGGCTTTTATTTCAATAAATGTTCAAAATAGTTTCCGTTCTTGGTAAGACAGTATTACTATGCGATTAAAAATGAGTTACTGTCGAGTCGCCTTCTGAAATTTTTGTTTACATCTAAAATCGTATTTAACTTGAACTTCCAAAGCCGACTCGACAGCAACTCATTTTTGATCGTCAGTTATAATCTATTCTCAAACTCTTGTCGAACCTTTTCAAATGTTGGTTTTGCAATATTTCGACATTCTTGAATTATTCTCTCTCTTAGTTCGTCTATGTTCGCCGGTTGCGTTTTAAATACGACAGATTTCAAATGTATCATATTAGTTTATTTTTTGATTTGCACGATAATTACTAACCTAAATGTAATGCTATTTGGTATGGTTGGAAAGCATTTTTTCAGAGCTTTCCAACGACGTATCATACATGGGGGGTCACTATTTAAGATTTAAAAGTTGGGGTGGCAGGGGCGCAGGGGGTTGGAGGGGGTGCGTCGCCAAATATGTCATTGTGATTCCCCCTCCGAATTACCGAAACGGATTTTGATTTTTTTTAATATCTCGTTTATTTACTAAGATATGGGGGGTGGTAAGTTTTCAAATTGTCACCCTGTATATAATAGTGTGCAATCTAAAAATAGTGTAAATAACTGTCAGCTGATATTTAAATGTGGAAAAACCTGTTAGCTGGGCGTGCAAAGTCTAGCGTAGCTTTAGCGAGGCGTCTTTGATGACCCAGCTAACACATTTGTCCACGTTGTCGTGTCAGCTAACATTGTGATTTTCTTTTTTTGTACCATAAACTGATGAGGTACTCATTTCCATGCATGCTGATACAATATTACTGGAGAAAAATATGATTGAAAGAGAATACAGGAGTAAAATGGTATCACATACCTACTGTCATAGAGTATATATTATTTACTCTATGCTACTGTATAATAATTACATAAATTGAAATATTGTATTTTATAATTTGTAACGTGGTTAAGGACACAGAAAATAAAAGGGAACAAAACAAACCAAAAAAAGGAAACATAGCCCTAACCACGGCTGCAACTGCTCATACATCCATTTCGTAGCTAAAGACAGTAGCTAAAGACAGTAGCTAAAGACAGTAGCTAAAGACAGTAGCTAAAGACAGTAGCTAAAGACAGTAGCTAAAGACAGTAGCTAAAGACAGTAGCTAAAGACAGTAACTAAAGACAGTAGCTAAAGACAGAAGCTAAAGACAGTAGCGCAAGACAGTAGCGAAAGACAGTAGCTAAAGACAGTAACTAAATTTATGGGTAATTTACACGTGTCAAGTAGCTAAAGCAAGTTGCTAAATTAAGTATCTAAATTTAGTTACTTGTATGGTGTAAACAACTTGATTTAGTACTTGCGCAAGTACCTAAATTTAGTAAACGGTTTAGTTAAGTGGATAGAAACAGTTTCTATTTACTTGAGCAAGTTGCCTCTCCCACCTTTGCTTTTTAGCAACTAAAACGCTAACTAAACAAGTGTAGAGAGGTCAGTTTAGTCAAGTTCATAAGTACAGCTCATAAGGGTGTCAGATTTTGTTATAAGAGGAGCGACCTGCAGCAGTTCATAAAATCGGCCTTTCGTCATCCTCATACAGTTTCTGTACTCCTCCAAGTCTTCATTTGCCAGTTCTTTCAAAATCTGACAGGGAAACCCATGAGACTTCTTCTGAGCTAATCAATTTCGTATCCAAACTCGCTGTTGTCGGTTCATATCGCTTTGTAATAACGGAATTAATTCTTCACACAATACAAGTATACATTGTTTTATCATCGATTTGACAAGCGTTCGTTTAATAGTGGTCATTTTGAAATGACAATACTAGTACGCCAACTAAAATAACGTGTAGCATGGCAATTTACTAAACTTTAGTTATGTCTTTAGCTACTATCCCCGTAAAATTGTACAGGGCGCAACAATTGAATATATCAAAGAAGTTGCGTTTTGGAGATGTAATAATAATAATAATAATAAATGTCTTTAATAAGTACCTATAGGTTACATTACATAGAAATGTGTACAAAGGGCGAGATTCAGTAATGGAATGAAACATACAGGGTGATTCCTATAGTACCTGCCACCGTTTGGGAGCGTATAGGGGGTGCCTAGGGGAGTATTTTGATATAGGACACTTGGGGTCGGAAATCTAAAATAAGGGCGCCAGAACCAAATTTATCTTCTGGAATTTCACGCCTGTATGTAGGCAACCCAACCGACCGACGTTTCGCGCGGAGCGATGCAGAGCGAGTTAGCGCGAGGAAGCGACATGGGAGGGAAGGAGGGAAAACGACAGTCAAAAGCAATAAAGTTTACAAGTGTTCAACGTGGCCACCGTTGTTCTCAATGCACTTCCTACATCTAGCCAACTATTATTATACTATTGCCATAGTGTTTATTCACTAGATACGCGTCGTTGCAGACGGGATTTCGTGGGTTTAAACAAAATTCTGATCAAGTGTCAGCCACACATCGCCGCCTGAGATCGCTCCGTGTGCACCGCCGGCGGGTTGGGTTGCCTACCTACAGGCGCGAAATTCCAGAAGGTAAATTTGGCTCTGGCACCCTTATTTTAGATTTCCGACCCCAAGTGTTCTATATCAAAATACTCCCCTACGCACCACCTACACGCTCCCAAACGGTGGCAGGTACTATAGGAATCACCCTGTATGTACATACCATGTATCTTCAAATTTTGCGTTTCTTCTTTAATTTCTGCTTCTTAGAAAAATAAAACAATTAACAACTTTACCCAGGTATTTATCGTTATGATTTTGTAAAAATATTTACAGCTTTTAACGTATGTAGAAACTGCCGAACAGTTTTTTGCATATGACCTTTTCAAAAAAAGCCAGTCATTAAGATGCGCGCGACTTCCACGATAGGACCGTGTCAATAGGCGCTTTCTTTCGGCTGCTTAGCAATCATGATTTCAAAATCGTGATTCGTAGGATCACGTTTTACGAAAGAACGCGCGAATTTAAGTCAAAATATGGTTAAGTTTACGTAGTACACATTTGCATTCGAATTACCTATTTTTTGTTTGGATTATGAAAATAATTTAAATACAAGTGGAAGTACTTGCACGATTATGCCCTTCTTCAGTTACAAATATTGACTAACCTAACATTTGAGCAAAAATATCCTTGCATTTATAGGTTAGGAATTCGTGATCATAAAACTTTTATGTTCACTTTGTTCACGATTTTAGCAATCATGATCATAAGATCACACTTCGAAAGAACGTGATTTGACAATCCAAACGCGTTTGGATCACCGAAAGAAAGCGCCTAATATTGAGCGAAAAGTCAACGTTTCTCCCACATTGACACGGTCCTATCTCTATCTGTTGCAGTTGCTGAGAAAAAAATTAAAAAGGAAACGCAAATTTTGAGATTTTTGTGGCGTAGCTCCCATTTGGTAAGCGGCCGAACAAAGCGATGCACGCTTTTCAGGGGAGTCGATGGTGCCCATCTGTCTGTGAACACGATAACTCGCAAACGCTTGGACCGATTCCGTGCAAACTTTGCACAGTTGACCTATATGCCACATATCATAAATAAATGGGGTAAATCCAATGTAGAGTCACACCGGTCTGTGTCTTTTCTAGATCCGCTTTACACTAGATTTATTTATATAAAGATGCTTGCCTTGGACCCCACTTTTGCAATCGATCTTCTGAAATTAAATATTAATTACGTTGACAGGTTATAAATAGTAACAAAGGGTTTTGATAATCACAACGAAAAAGTCTAGTTTAATAACCTGCAGACCCAAATATAGCACTACTACCACGTGATGTTTACTTCTATAAAATTAGTTCGTATATCATTTTTAATAGAATTGAAGACTTTACTTGATCCTCCTTATCGATAAGGCGAGAGGCCTCTATAACTGTTTGCTTTATTATGGTTTAATGACTAACGTTAATCGACTGTTGATAACGGCAGTCTTGTTCACAATCGGTCATAGACTAAGACAATTTTATTTTAACTAAAAAATTTGTTTTCAGATAACGCTCCGAAATGTTGAGGGTGTTCGACGATGTGCGGAAAAACTTTGTGCTCAAGCCCAAAGCGTATAGTATTGACAATTTTGCATTCAAACTCCATTATCGGGTGACAACGTTGATGCTGTTAGTTGCTACAGTATTGGTGACATCCAGGCAGTATATTGGCGAACACATTCGATGTATAAGTGATAGTGGAGTCGCCAATCATGTAATGAACACTTTTTGTTTCTTCACCGCAACATTTACTGTGGTAAGTACAACGTTCTTATCTGTTATTGAACGTCTCAAATTCATTCCGAAGGTCAAACACTTGAATGACTCTTTACTCGATGCAGAATTTCTGGCACATCCAGGCGTTGGACCGATTGGTGTCAATTCAGATGAACCCATAAAACGACACGCTTATTACCAATGGGTCCCGTTCGTGCTCTTTGCCCAAGCTATCATGTTTTACTTTACGCATCTTCTGTGGAAGAAATTGGAAGGTAATCTCAATCTATGTAAATATAACTTGTATAAATGTTATTATACTTCAGGTGGACGCCTAAGGAAGCTAGTTGAAGGTGTCCAATACGCCGCGTTTGCGTTAGGAGAAAAGGAATTAGTAGTAGACAAAAAGAAAATTCCTAGCAAAGAGGCTCGGTATTTCAAATTTGGATTTCAATCTAAACTCAACATTTTCCTTTAGGGATAAACGGCTTAAAGATATTCGAAGAACATTCATGGGGCGTTTGTATATAAATCGCACTTGGTCCATAAGTTTAATATTCTGCGAGTTTCTGAATTTTATTCACGTAATACTTCAAGTGCACATCACCAATACTTTTTTGTCAGGCCAATTTCTGAATTTAGGCCCCGAAATTATTAGGAATGGTATTGACTCCAGTGTTGATCCTTTAGACATCGTGTTTCCTAAAGTAAGTACTACTTTAATTAACCATTAATGAACTGTAATAAACTCATGTGACATAACAATAATTGTAGGTTTCATAATAATAATAGATACTATTAACAGAACGGGAATAAATTCCTTTAATTACGTCAATTAGAATTTAAAAGTTGATATTAATGACGACAATTGTAACAGCATAAATCGGTTGGTTTTTTTGAATTATTGTAATACAATAAACCTTGAGTCGATACGGTTGCATTCGAGAGATGCTCAGGATACCCGCATTATAATTTACCCTTTTAAAGGACTGATATAAATAATGAGTTATCCTTTTTAGGTAACTAAGTGTACGTTTTACAAGTACGGCCCAACTGGATCGATACAATCACACGACGCAATGTGTGTCATGGCTCTCAACATAATTAATGACAAAATATACGTAATGCTTTGGTTTTGGTTTGTGATACTTTTTATTGTAACCACGCTCGCCTTACTTTGGCGTGGTTTTACAGTAATTGTGCACGCAAGAAGTCAAAAGTTTAACGAAATAATATTCTCGATGGCTTGTCCAGGAAAATTAAATCCTTGGAGGGTGCTACGCGTCACACGCTACTGCAATTTTACCGATTGGCTGTTTCTCTACTATCTGTCGAAAAATATGGACGGATTTGCGTTTAGGGATTTATTTATCGGACTTGCCGAAGATCTCGACGATCAAAATGAGAATCCCGAACTGGCGGACCTTTTCGAAAATGTCGATGATCCGGAAAAGAAGATATTGAAAGACAAATAAAGTGCTAATCTGTGATGAACTTGTACGCCTAATCATTATTAAGGAGGACATCTACTATAAGGTCGTTATCTGGCGCTAAATTGTGTAGTTTTCTTGCAAGTACAGTAATCATGTCTTATACACTGTTATATTAGCGGATTGCCGACGAATGACCTAGTATATTGTATATATCACAGATGTAAATATACTACTTACATCTGTGATAATATCAACAAAGTTACAACAAATGTTTAGTAAATGTTGCTAAAAGCAGAATCATAGCAAATGTCAATAAAATTTACATAACCTCAGTGTACACATTCTTTATGTCTTTAAACCCACCCTTTGAGATGAATTAATCTTTACTTTACCTTATGGTAAGCTGTTTACATTATATTCATTTAGGGACATTTAGCGGAGTCATTCAAGTGTAAGGGCACTACTCAATTCTTCACTTTCGCAGGGATTTGGTTCTCATCTCATGCTGTGCATGTATTTAAACTGCCACTTAGGTTCAGCTCGCCTGAAAGGTTCATGGAAATTCACGTGATTAACGTTTAAGCTTGTTTTCCAGGTAATGGTCTAAAAGTAGTGTAGGTATCCCATGAAGTGTGCAAGTCATAAATATTCAAATGACAATATTTAATCCATAAAGGACCTCTTAAAGACCTATACCTACTGAAAATCTTGTCCTCCATGTATTTACAAAAGGTTTCTAAAATTGACCGTTTAAAGAATTGTTTATTTCTCAATATAGAAACTGTATAAACTAGACACTTATACTCATATAGGAAATTTTTTGTTTTACTTTTTAAGTAGGTACATTATAATCATAATATAGTTCCGTTTCCGTTCAAATCTAAAAAACGGTGTCAATTGAAGAATGTGGGTGGTTATCACTAATGTCACAACACGAGAATAAGAAAACGGGTCTACATTCCGTTATGCTGAGACAATGAAGCGCAATCGTAGGTATCATTGTATTTTAGCGCATTTTTGCAAATTTATTAGTAAAAATTATCAAAGTCCACGTGTGAGATCGGAGGGACTTCAGTGGATATTTGTGCGGCAGATCAGTGCTTTATTAGCCAGTACCTTAGTGTAAAGAATACACTATGCCAGTACTGACTCCACCATCAATAAGATCTTGTCGAAGGTTACCACATTCACATTGTCGGTACCCGCTTCTCACTTCCCGCGTGCACCCGCAGTTTTGATTCCACTATCAGTAAAATCTTGTCGGGGAGCAACCATATTCCCTTTGTCGGTACCCACTTTGGGTGTTCCGTTCCCCCGCAATTCGAGTTTAAAGTTTCGACTCCACCATCAGTAAGATCTTGTCGGAGATTACCACATTCGTGGTAAGAATTTTGGAAAATTTTATTCAAAATCGGATAGGGCATGCCTAAAAACCTATTCAAAGACGTGTCACCCATCTTTGTAACTCTTATGGTTGCGGAGAAAAAAATGAAAGAAGAAATCCAAATTTCACCACTTCTTTGGAGGTGGCTCCCAAACGAAACACGTTGGACCCTCAGTTTATCTGGAAAATGTGCTTGTCTTGATCCCATCTATCACCGAATTTTTTTGCGGTCATCCTGTATAACCTCAGGGACAGCATTAATATAAACGCTAATCCGTTTTTGAAAGTCATACATTTTACATGTACCTACACTCCTCGTCTTTTTACAAGCGTTCTTCTACGGGCTCGCATTTACTGCCAGCCAGTCAGCCAGCCAAAGTTAGATTAAAAGCTACCTTTTTACAAATAAATTTGCAAAAATGCGCTAAAAAAGTAGCTTTTATCTGACTTGGCCGGCTGGCTGGCAGCAAATGAGGCCCCGTAGAAGAACGCTCGTAAAAGACGAGAAATGTACGTGTACCTACTGGAGCCGTATAATTAGGTACGGGGCTACATGATGTGGGGTCGGTGACATCTGGGGATTCTTATTAGATAGTGAAGTCAAAACTGGCTAACAGAACATTGATCTGCCACGCAAAAATGCGCTGAAGTCCCTCCGATCTCACACGAGGACTTTGATAATTTTGATTATGGTTCGTAATGATAAAGATTAGAAGCGTTCAACAAGTTACATACTCACCGAAATTAGGTACCAAAGTGACGAAAAGAGAAAGGGCGGAAAATGTAAAAGTGCTCTCCGTTGCTCAAATTTGAATTGAAAAAATTATCAAAGTCCTCGTGTGAGATCGAAGGGACTTCAGCGCATTTTTGTGTGGCAGATCAGTGTTTTATTAGCCAATATTGACTCCACCATCAATAAGATCTTGCCGAAAGCTACCACGTTCACTTTGTCGGTACCATTTTCTCACTTACCGTGCACTCCCAATTCGCGTTTGAAGTTTTGACTCCACCATCAGTAAGATCTCGTCGGGGGTTACCACATTCCCTTTGTCGATACACAGTTCCGACGTCCCGTTCATTCGTAATTCCCATTTTGGTAGATTTCGCTAAAATCCCGGCATAAAATCGTATTCAACTTTTGGGTACTTCACATAGCTCGACCTTCTATTAGTGACACGAGAAAGAGAGACCGCGATTCGCGCTGTAAGAAACTTTTGGGCGCCCAAAGTCGACTACCCCTCGAAGCGCGCCGCGCAAAAGGTGGTTTATTTCGCCCCTAGGAAACAAAAACAAAATTCCGCCACGCAGGAGTTGTGCGCGTTGACAAGATCATCCCGACGACACCAATTTGAAAACAATCGGAGAAAAACTGTAGAAGAAGATAGATAAAAACTGAAAAATCTCCAGGTTAGTATAATACGCTCGGGGATGGCGCCCAGATGTCGTCGACTCCAAATCTTGTAGCCCCATCCCTAACGTTCTTAATTACACGGCCCCGATAGTTACATGTACACTCCTTGTCTTTTTACAAGCGTTTTTCTACGGGCGCGCATTTACTGCCAGCCAGCCAGCCAGCCAGCCAGCCAGCCAAAGTGAGATTAAAAGCTACTTTTTACAAAAAAAATTTTTTGCAAAAATGCGCTAAAAAAGACTGTCAACGAATGTCAACGGCAAAGACAAAGATCTCATCTCTCACACGGACGGACGGGCAGTAAGCAAGCAATAACGCATTTTCACTTTCCAAAAATATGAGCACATTAGTCTTTCTAATTGTGCTAAGTTATATCGATCTACGCAGTGCACACAAAAAGCGTTTTTCAGTTTAAAATTATTGTATCCTCACAAATCGTCTCTTAACCACCCAAGTCAAATTTATGTTATGTAATTCCTTAGTACTTTCCCAATTTTCCCATTGTTCATCTGTATATGCATTCTGTATTACACCACCGTGCGTACGATACACCACAACGTATCCAAAATTCTTGCCTCAGATTTGCGCAAGGCATTCCAAATTATCATCACATCTCTCATAAATTAAAAGATGCCCATTGCCTCAATATGGCAAACAGACGTTATCTTCAATCTTCCCAAAATTATTACTAAGACTGACAAACAACCAGCGTATTTATACAATAAAAATTATCAAAGTCCTCGTGTGAGATCGAAGGGACTTCAGTGCACTTTTGTGTGGCAGATCGGTATTCTATTAGCCACTTTCGACTCAACCATCAATAACAGATCTTGTCGAAGGCTACTACATTCACTTTGTCGGTACCCGCTTCCCACTTTCCGCGTGCACCCGCAATTCGCTTTTAAAGTTAAAATCGTGTCGGGGGCTACCACATTCCCGTCGTTAATTTCGCCCCTAGGACAAAAAACAAAATTCCGCCACGCAGGAGTTGTGCGCGTTTACAACATCTTTCCGACGACACCAATTTGAAAAGAATTGGACCAAAACTGTAGTAGTAGAAGATAGGAAAAAACTGAAAAACCTTCACGTTAGTATACTACGCTCGAGGATGACGCCCAGATGTCGCCAACCCCACATCATGTAGCCATGTCCCTAAGGTTGACAAATTTCACGGCCTTGTACACCCGTTGCCTTTCTGCAAGAGTTCTTCTGCGCGCCCACATTTGCAGCCAGCCAGCCAAAGTGAGATTAAAAGCTACTTTTTAGCGCATTTTCGCAAATTTATTTGTAAAAAATAGCTTTTAATCTCACTTTGGCTGGCTGGCTGGCTGGCCGGCTGGTTGGTCGGCAAATGTGGGCGCGTAGAAGAACTCTTATAGAAAGGCAAGGGGTGTATGTGTATCTACAAGGCCGTGTAATTTGTAAACCTTGGGGACAGGGCTACATGATGTGGGGTTGGCGACATTTGCGTGTGGTCCTCGAGCGTAGTATACTAACGTGAAGGTTTTTCAGTTTTTTCCTATCTTCTATTACAGTTTTGGTCCGATTCTTTTCAAATTGGTGTCGTCGAAAAGATGTTGTAAACGCGGACAACTCCTGCGTGGCGGGATTTTGTTTTTTGGCCTAGGGGCGAAATTAACGACCTTTTGCAAGGCGCGCGCGCGCGCGTCTTCGAGAGGTAGTCAATTTCGGGCACCTTTTACCTTCCGTTACGAATTCTGTCACGCGTTTTAACGTTTCGTAAATCTCGAATGGCTGTCTCTCTTTCTCGTGTCGCCAATAGAAGCTCGAGCAATGAGAAGTGCCCCCCAAAAATTAAGTACTATCTTGTGGAAGGTTTTTAGCGAGATCCACCAAAATGTGGGTGTAATATAAGTATGCACCGAAAAAGGAAATGTGGTAGCCTCCGACAAGATCTAACTGATGGTGGAGAAAAATCTTCAAACGCGAATTGCGGGTGAACGGGACGTCGGAAGTGGGTACCGTCAAAGGGAATGTGGTAGCCCCCGACACGATCTTACTGATGGTGGAGTCAAATCTTCAAACGCGAATTGCGGATGAACGGGACATCGGAAGTGGGTACCGTCAAAGTGAATGTGGTATCCTTTGACAAGATCTTTTATTCATGGTTGAGTCAAAAGTGGCTAGAATACTGATCTGCCACACAAAAATGCACTGAAGTCCCTTCGATCTCACACGAGGACTTTGATAATTTTTACAAATAAATTTGCAAAAATGCGCTAAAAACAGGTATAGGACATTCATATTCACAACTTGAATGTAAGGCATAGGGGTCTACTAACCCCAGCATAAATATCTCTATTCCGCCGTTCATTTCATTTAGTTACAATATGGCTTCGGTATATAACTTTGTACCTTCGGCTGTCAAGGGTGTGACCAGTAAAAAAATTAAGTTTGAGATGTTCAATATCCTATTTACATCACGAAGTTAAGATTTTGTGTTACTTATCTTTTCATTTTTATTTTTCTCGTGTGATTCTACGTCTCCTTGTTTAATATTTGTCAATTATAATAGTTATTTATTTTTATGTCACTATGATGTACAGGTTATATTTTTAGCTGAAAAAGTTTTACTTTTTATTTTATACGTTACTCCACCATGTGCATGGTGCCTATGGAAGAGCAGCTTTTGCTGAATTTGTACCATGGGATTCCATGTAACTCTTGAAATAAATATACCGGGTGGTGCACGGTAAGTAGGAACATAGGGATGTAACATGGGAAATTAGTTTTATGCAATATCCTACCCTCCTGTACATTTTACAGAAAAAACCGTAGAGTTTAAAGTTGTTCAGAATTAAAAGGTGCATACAAAACTGTTTTTACATGTTTTATTAAGCTTTTGGTATACCCGCAAATTTAAAAATAAATTTCAACATTTCTGTTATTAGTACCTATAGCAATAGCCATGTTTTATGAAAAATAAAATAGAAATGTTGAAATTTATTTTTAAATTTGTGGGTATACCAACAGCTTAATAAAACATGTAAAAACAATTTTGAATGCACCTTTTAATTCTGAACAACTTTGTACAGTTTTTTCCGCAAAATGTACAGGAGGACAGGATATTGCATAAAACTAATTTCCCATGTTAAATCCCTATGTTCCTATTTACCGCGCACCACTCTATATATTATTCATTGTCACCACAGATGTAGAAGCTGCAAGGTACTACTTTCTTATTTCTTATGGGCGCTATATTGGATTTTTACAAAATGAGATAGATGGCAATATCACACGTATAACGCGCAAGCAGCAAAATGCAAGGCACTACAAAAATACCATGTGCTTCATAAATAAAACACACGCCGCTGACCGGCCAGCTAGCTCTGTTGATCAAATAGCAAACAGCGGAGAGAGAAAGACTAATGTACAGGGTTGTGGGTAACAGAATTAACTCAATTGGTAATTGGCACTTATAACTCCTCGATCCAGCCTAGGTCGTCAGTACTTACTTTTGGTCGCTTCAATTAAAATCCCTATGGGCGCCACCTAATTCCAAGTTAAGTTTCGCTTGCCACTACCGGAACTAGGAAAGGTAACTTTAGCTTTAAAGTAGGTAACTGATAACCCACCAAAAATAAGTGTTTATTGGGGTGCAATTGCACCTGCATACGTAACACCAACACAAAAGTTATGTTCCCCAAATGGGAATCAAAAATCAATAAAGTATAATAAACACGTTATGTAAAAACTAAACAACCCCAAGTATAAGTGTTGAAATAATTATCCCAAATTCCAAGGTTTACATAAAATTCCCCCAATGAAATATTACATAAATTTAGTAGCTGAAACTAGTTCACACCAAAAATCCTGAAAGTAGGTATAGAACACCCACTACCGTTGCACAGTGATTGAGTTTAATGGGTTAAATTGACAGTGGATTGAATACCTTGATTGTTAGCTTGTAGGGTATCGAAGTTTAAATCATAGTATAGAGCTCTGTACTTCACAGGTGATTTACTTCACATGAGTAAACGCAGTTAATTAACGCAAATTATTCCCTTTCAAGTTCAAGCGTACTAATTAAGAGTAATATGGGTGGCTCTAGTGTTCGGCCAGTTAACATTTACCACATAATGAAATGCAAATACCCAAAGGCAATAGTTTAAACAATAATAAGATATCACCACTACGATAGGTAGGTCTCTGGTTCCTAAGATTCCTGGTGTACGTGTAAACGGCTAACGGTTTTCTATGTACCGCAACAGGTGTCAAAAGGGTTGGTGTCCGCAGTATCTGTTTGGCTGCGCCTTAGAGATAGTAACGTTTCAATGGCAGATTTTACAGTACACGGAACTCCTGCATGTTGTCGTTTAACGTAGATGTGTTTCGCTTAGAGAGTAAGTGGAAGCTACGGAATCATTGGACTTTGACTCCTTACAAGGACTCTCTTAAAGCAGAGAGTACACAAAAAAAAAGAACTTCGTTAAAGTAAGGTAGCCTTCTTATACCATAAATACGATGGATTCCCCGATTAAGGTGGCTTACAATTCCTCCAGTACAAAAAAAAATTCCTCACGGAAGTTTGTCCCCAAGCATTAAAACGAAACTGCTTGGTGCAAACATTAATTTGGGTTGACTTGGTTTAAAGATGCTTTCGCCAGGGTGTTCGATCCAAAATCAACCACTGGAAAATATAACAAGCACCCCCAACTCGGGATCACAAATCGACCGTCTTTCTAAAGCAGGTGGCGAGAAAAGAAGACGCTAACTTTCTTGTTTCCGGTCACGATGCAAGCGACGACGAATAATTCCAACCAACCACGAGAGCCGATGGATATGTCAATACCATAAATGGTAATATCTAATGCTTATCGATAAAGGAAACGAATTTAAAACCAATGACAGCAAGGTATCGAATTACAGTAAACTGACGTCATTGATCGGTAGATCGAGCACAACCGTCTATAATTACAAGCCGTGCTGAGAATTATGGCAACACTGCATGGTAGGCCGATTTCCTAATTCAACTTGACAGATTTTGAGTGTATTTTATATGTGTTTTGGGTGTAATATTCCTATTTACCCGTTTTAACAGAGCGAGATTGCGACAATTTGTGTTACTCCTTACGGAATTAACAGAAATTATTATTCAGGTAAGTTGCTAAACGAAATATATCGATTTGTTGTCATAACCTCTAAAGCAGGCTACTCCTTACTGGACCCTTTACAAGCACTTTTATTTGTTCAAAGTACCTGTAAGAAGCTCAAATATGACCTACACACTACCTGGTACGTAAGTACGGTAAGTGTTTATCGTGAAAAAATACAATTAGTTTGTATTTGAGGTATTCTAGCACGGACATGTCAAATCAATTTTCTGAAGGAACCTTTCAACTTATTCCCAAGAGTTCATGGTACGGGAATTTGAAGTCTATGGGGCTCCCCTCTTTAAAAGCTTTGTACCTAGACCCACTGGAGTAGCGACTGGCTTAAAGTCTGCCATTCCGAATCACACCTGGTCGTTGATATAACCTCGCTGATGCGCAGCAATTTACTGTCCTTTTACCGAAATTAAGTGCTCAAGCGTGTGCTTCACCTCGACCTCTTTCGACAGAAGTTCACCAACTTCGGAGATCTCGATGGAAAACACATTATGATGCAGTTACCAATTTACAGCGTTCTGAATTTTAAAGTCAAATAAAAATGTTATTATTCATTTTTGTAAATGAAAAAAATATATGTACAATTGTAAGCTGCCTAAGTATCTTTCTTCTATATTAAAACCGCCATAGCGAAACACAGGGGAGAGGAAAATGCCATTTTTCAAGAGCAACAAGACGCCATTAAAACTTAAATCGGCCCACCGATTGACTTTCGGACAACGTTGCCAAACTTCTCAGCATGGCTTGTAATTATAGACGGCTGTGGATCGAGAAACTAAAACGGGCAGGCAACACAAAAATATAAAAGTAACTAGAGAATTAACATATTGGTTGCACTCAACGATGCGCGAACATGTAATACAGGGTAATGGAAATAGAAATATGACTACAAAGGTTAATACTATTTTCAACACACACGACACACTTTTTACTTTCTCATGAAGGTCCACTAAATTTGCAGTGCATCGTTTTTGGGAAAATTGGGAAATTACTGAACAACATTATCTAAAAAGATATAGAACGTTGTCAGAATATGAGTGAGGTCCATCTATTTCACAGCTAACCTAATGCCATTTAGAAGAAGGCATATTATAGCTTAGGGTTCTCTGTGTACGTTATTTTTCGTGATTTTTCTTTTGGGAGAGTAGGTTACCGTGGTACCTGATAACTAAGGTATATGAACCTTCTAATCCAATGATGCAACGGCAATATGTCAACACAACACGAGGCAGGGTTACGATTCGATAAGATTAGTTGTCAAGCTGTTCAAAATCGCGAAGATCAATTATCCATTCATCCCACTGGAAAGTGTTTCTGTGTGGAATTCAGATGTGTTTTCCACAAAGTCGCTAAGTGAGAAAAAATACATCTTGATTCAGAATGTACAGAGGCGGAGTACTTTGCTGACAAAAAGCAGTCACTCCAAGTGAAATTTGACAAAGTGTAATTAAAGCGCATGTCAAGAGCTACATGAATACTGAATAGCTTCACATTTTTGATAGCATAATGGTAAACGTATTCAATCGCTTTGTAGTTAATAGTCTGACAATTAGTTGATGCAATCAGTGTGTTTAATTATTACCGAGCAAACGCTTGAAGCAGTTTAGCAGCGTTTAAAACAGGTAAGTGGGGTTCTTTAAAATATCCCTTACAAGAAATTCTTACTATATCTATCATTGCCAAAATGCACTTACCTACAAACAAGAGCTGTTCCAGTTCCAGTCTGCTGTTTGTTGTGTGTTGTTGAAAGTTGATATGCCTCTCTTAATCCAATTTAATGATTACATTAACTATTAACTATTAAGTTGGAATTTCCATTAATTTGTGTCCAAAAAGTTTGGGTTTGTAGCAATGAGTGATATAATTAAGGTAAAAATACCTTGTAATAGAATATGAGCTTTCACCACATATTACTCATGTTTCAATAAACATATACAATATCGTCATAAGTACCTACTTCGAATTGTTTTATTTTTTTACGTTAGACGTGACTATTATTATTATATCTTATTGTTTTCAATTTTAATTCTACGAACTGAAAATGTAGTATGTAGTTTTATACTACGTACCTATATGTAAGTTATATACAGGCTGATTCAAATTCGAGGGCCACCATGGGGATCTCTGGAACTGTAAGAGATAGATAGGTCGTTTAAATTTGGCAAAGTTGCGTATTTTGAGATATCCGGAAAACACCGAAATTCTGCAAAATCGTTTTTATTTTTTACTGGAGTTGCCCTCCGCGCCGAGTTGTCCCGGCGCCGAGATGTCCAGTGTCGAAATGCCCCGGCATCAAGTTATTGACTTTCTATGCTATTGTTATGCTACCCGATAAGTGTGAAACCGGATCTGGTGAGGGAAATTCAACTCACTTCTGTTTTTCGACTGACCTAAATAGTTCGGTCTACTTATTACGAACGCACGGATAAGTGGCAGACCTCAGCACTGATTGGCTACGAAAACGTGAACTGGTATTTCAGAGCTGAAATGATCTACTGCTTACAGAACCAAACCTTAGGTTGAATTCTGGCCTCAACCGACAGCTCTTAAAACCCATTTCTTTGGGGTAAATTATTAATTACGAAGCAGCCGTAAGTTTCGCCACCACTCCAACCAGTACAACCTTATCTAAATTAGTTCAATTTATGTTCATGGAGTGATAAAATTGAAATATAGAGTAAAATACAACAGAGGCAAGCAAAAGGTTTCAGGTGAATTTAATATAATTAACGTTAGCCGGGCCCCTAATTTTGCAAGGCTACATTTTAATTAAAACAAAGTAATAAACAAGGGCGCATAAGTGCGGAAATTTTAATTTTTTTAATTCGAGTTTTTAAATTACGCCCTCAATGGCTGATGGGGAATTTCGAGGCAGTTTTATGAATTATAAAAGCTACGTACAAATTATTACGTATTAAATTCAATTACACAATCATAAATGAAAAGATATTATCTTGCAGCACTATCAAATTTGGACTTTATTAACAGTGTCTGACAATAAACAAACATTGTTCTATTCTTGTCATTATCACCAATACTTTCAGAGCTTTCCACATCTACGTCAACGCTTTATATGACCTATCAAAAACTTTCTAAGCAGTTTTCAGGTTTTTCAAAGGCTTCTGGATTCCGTGTAGAGTCTCCTATGCAAAGCCAAAGTTTTTCCCAGAGCTTTTTACACTTACATAGCCCTGGAAGATGCATAGAGGGTTCTCTATAAAAAACATTTAATATGTCTCTGAAATTTACGTTAGATTTTAGTAAATCTCTGTAAAACCTTCTAAACACGTTCCAGAACAATATAAAACTCTCAGTCTCCCAGGCATTTTAAGAGAGTTTTAGACCTTTCTTGAACTTAGACACCTATCAGAGCTTTCGATGCGCTTTTTATAGCTTTTAGGCCCTCTCTAGAGCTTGGTAGGCACCTACCAAAACACGCCAGACTGTTATAATAGATCATTTCAAGGCTTTTACAGGTTGTCTATGCTTCTAGAAATAAGTAATAAAAAAGTTTTCAAAGATTGTAAAGCTTTCTCTTTTAAACGCGTTTCAGAGACTTTTTGGATCATTTGAAGCCTTTTTTGAGCTTTATAAGTGCTTTAAAGTTATTTGAAAGCATTCCTCTAAAGCTTGTTAAGTCCCTGCCATAAGTTTCCTAGACCATTTCCAAGCGCATTCTAGATTCTTTACATTGGTTCACGAGCCTTATCTAGGAATATTCTAGAACAGTGTTTTTCAACCTTTTTGTTTGTTTATTTGTTGCCAAAACGACCTCTTTGCCAAGTTAAAAAATTCTGGCGACCCCCTCGCGCCTTAAATAAATTATGTCAATTACTTCAATTAATTAATTAATTAAATTAATTTGCATTAGTTTGGGACCTATATCGATCGAAAATAAAGTAGGCACCTATACTATAATTTTAACTGTGTAAAAAATCGTGAGAATTCTGCAACAAAGGGGGTGTAATTTTACCTTCTTATTTAAATGATGCACTTAATTAAGTGATCAAATTTCGAGCTTTACATCGTATACTAGTTTCTACTTCCGTGGTTCAAATTCAAAAAATTGTACGGGACTATAGGCACGTACACCAACACGATGCAGTTCTCTTACCTTGCAAACATTTTAACAGCTAAGGATGAAACCACAGGATTCCTTGCAAAATTGGGTTTATGGTATGTGGTCACTTTGAAAAAAAAATATACGAATCTTTTCCTTGTGTTTAGAAGATTGTCGAATAAACTGCAATGGACCAATCGTTGGTAGGAAGCTCTCACATTCCTTGCATGATTCAGAACTCACACAATTTGTAAGATAGGTAAACTAGCAAGTTATTTTCCAGAACTATTCAAAGTTGAAGGTAACAATAAACTTCTGAATGAAAAAAAAACCGGAATATCCAGTGGGCAAAGGGACCTTTAAAATTTAAAATTACTAGTTTCATTCGCCACTTCCTGCCTATGTGAACTAACGTTCTGTTCAATGTTGAACATAAAAACTGAAAGAAATAGGCTCCACTTAGAAAGTGATTTGATCAATTTTCCTATCAAAAATAGAACCACGTTTCAACAAATTATTGAAAAATAAAGAAGCAGAACCTTCGCATTAAATTGTATCTTTTCATTGTAGTATAGTAGGTATTTACTAACAATTGCATTTTTATTTTACTTGCGACCGCCCGAGTAGGGCTTTGCCACCCCTCGGGGGCAGTGACCCCCATGTTGAAAAGCACTATTCTAAAACATCATATGACGAGCAATGGTCATGCAATCATAGAATAAAGTAGTAAATAATTTGTAATCCTAATTGCATTCAAAATGTTATTTGAAGTTGTAACTGTAAGTTGAATTTGTAAATGTATAGTGGGTTGGGTTGGTAGACCAGCCTTGGCTGAAACCCCGCCCACTCAAAAATAAAGGCAAAATTTAAAAAAGTGCCGATTTTGCATTTTAAATAAATTTCGATTGTACGGTTTTGCATTTTACATTCAATTTTAAACGTATTCTGCTACATCTGCAATAACGGATTTAGTCTACGGGGGGATAATGACCGTCAGTACTATAAATAGAGAGCGAGGGAAGAGATAGAGAGTACGAGTCAGATTTTCAGGAAATAAATTTTGAAAAAGAAGTAAGGTACCATAGACCAAAAAGCCTAAACGTTATAGTTAAATGTCTTCAAAGTTTTTCAAACCACTGTGTGTGACCGGCGTCGCATAAAATATTGTTATTATAGGAATAAAACTTAATTTCATTTTAGTAGGTATTATTTTCACTAAATGGGTTGCTCAAGATAAAATGATTGATGTTCCGATCTATTCCAAACACTTTCTTTCGTAAAGAGATAAGACATCTTAGATTAAAGATTTGGATGGGCGGTTAGCCATCGGGTTTTATAACGATGGTCTACGTGTCGACAGCGGCGTACAGCATGCATACTGTAACTCCATGGCGGCAAAACAAATAAAAATATTGGAATATATTGTCTTGGTACTGAAAACGTTGTTGATCTATTGTACGCTCAGCTAATTATTGAAGAAAGCGCTACTTGATATTAGGAAGGTAATAAAAAGGTTTTTATCACTAAAAGTAAATTTGTTCTAGTCACTTGGTTCATATTGTTTTTAAAATATAGGTAATGCGCGATTGCGTTAAATATAAGACAAGGAATGGTGTGGTTTTATTTTCTTTAAAATTGACCTGAGGTCCAGTGTGAATAACACCATTTTTTATGTGTGTTAGACCTAGTTTTGAGAATTTCCGATTGGGAATCCAACAAGATTAATAAGTGTAAAATATTTACTAACCTACATCAAAATTCACATTATGACGTATAAAGACTTGTACTTGTTTTTCCAATTAATTATCCAAACATTGATAATGCAGTCGCTTACAAACGAATAACCTATTTGTCTTTGATTATAAATAATCTTTCTCTCGAAATTGTCATCTACAGCAAACATATGGAAGGCTCATTATCATTTTTGACTGATAAGATATAGATTCCCTCTCTCCTCTTGCGGTACGAATTTAATTTGTTCTGGGTTAAGTAATACCAAAACTACAGAGAGTGATTGGTGTTAGTTACCTTTTGCCTTCTAGATCCACCGTAATGTTGAGGGTTTTTGAAGATGTGAAAAAGGCGGTTGTATTAAAACCCAAACCCTATACCATCGACAATTTTGCATTTAAATTACACTACCGAATCACAGCATTGACCCTTTTGGTTGCTACTGCATTGGTTACTTCAAGGCAATATATTGGTGAACATATACGATGCATAAGCGACAGCGGAGTACCGTCCCACGTCATGGAGACTTTTTGTTTTTTCACAGCAACATATACAGTGGTAAGTAGTCTTAAATCGAATTGTCAAAAAAGTTATTATGGGCTTTCCAAGGTGAAACATCTGAATTCTTCGATGTTGGATGCAAAATTCATCGCCCATCCCGGCGTTGGACCTATAGGACCTCTGGGTGTAAACTCCCAAGAACCGATAATACGCCATGCATACTACCAGTGGGTGCCGTTTGTGCTCTTTACGCAAGCGATTATGTTTTATCTTACACATAAACTATGGAAAAAATTAGAAGGTAATATATTGTAATACTTATTTAATATTATTCGAATGATTTTAGAAGTGAGTATCGTTTAAATTTTGGCGTAAGATTCTAGTGCTTGGCAGTTTTTATGACACTGACACAATTCTCACTTCCGCAGAATCACTCGGTACTTACTATTTTTTTCTATTTTTGAAAAACTGCATAGTCAAAGTACGGCATTTCGCACCTTGTGTAATAATACGAGTTACTTAAACAATGGAGTGCTATCAGTGAGTAGGATCGGTTTAACAACCTTCGCACGTCATTAACTGATTTACGTCACGTTGATACATTATTGACAAACCTTGGGAGGTATTTTCAAGTGTAATGCTGGTCAACTTACAATCCTAAACGTCATACTTACATTACCTAAAAGTAGTTAACTCAAAAGAATGAGAAAGAATAAGACCTAATAGGATCATTTATCAATAAATTGTGAAGAAAACTGTTACATTTCTCAATATTTCTTTGACTTCAATGACATCTCTAGCTTCCTTATCTGCTCTTTCATTTCCCCATGCACGAATTGTTAGAATGGAGTAAGTATTACAAAATATACCTACATGGCGGTCGCATTAGAAGAGAGGCTTCTTCGACATTTTTGGTCCTGGATTACGGTCCTGACTATGAATTTGCGTGTGAAAGATTAGAAGCGCCAGATTGTCGCGTCTTAAGACAAACTTAATGGAAAGCACATAACAGTTCGCCTGAATCGGATACGTCATTAATCATTATTAAGGATCCTCAGATCCTTTATAGTTTTGTATTGTCGTCCGTCCGTCGATCCGTTCGTCCGTCCGTGGCCGATTGTGTTGAAATTTGGTGTACGGGTATTTTGGACATTAAGGACGGTCGCTATTGATTTTCATGAAGCTGGTTCAACAGGAACAAAAGTTATAGGGCTTCCAGTGAATCGGGAACAGGAAAAACGCGGACTCAATATAATAGAAATCAACATATTTCTCTGTTCTCTGTGGAATAGGTCAAAAGTTTTAGAGCAAAATGTACCCAAAATTATTCTTTACACATAAATTTGGGATTGTAAAAGTGTTCAAACCCATTATCTTGATGCTGAAAGAGTACATCACGTGCACATTTGATAACCGCATGTGTGTGATTCAATTATGTTAAATTATTTTTCTGATGCCGCATAGATTTTGATCAATATGCGTCAAAACCGTTATTTATGCACCAAGATCGTTCGGAAAAAGACCAAGAGCATTATCTCAATGACCAAAACATGAATTTGATCTACTTTTGGTGACTACATGGATTTTGATCAAAACATGTCAAAATCGTTATTTGTGCACCAAGATCGTTGGGAAAAAGACCAAATAAAAGCATCATCTCAATGACCAAAACATGAATTTGATCTATTTCTGGCGACCACATGGATTTTGATCAAAACATGTCAAAACGTTATTTATGCACCAACATCGTTGGCAAAAAGACCAAGAGCAATATCTCAATGACCAATGGAACGATATTACGATGACATAGCACCGAAAGGTATACCGTGTGTACCAGGGAGAACGCGCCATAGGGAAGCAGATTTAATGTATTTTTTCGTGAAGGATCCAGCAGGCCTTTGATATGTATATGAAGTTAGCGTTCAACCTACGTTATTGCGCTCGTCTTATGCTAGAAAGATATTGGAGTAGTACGTTGAACCCTTATTTTAAAGGCCTCGTGGATCCTTCGCCAAAAAATACGTTGCCGTTTCCCTATGGTGCGGGACACACTGTATCTTACATTCTTACACCGAAAATATGAAGAGACACGCGTAAAAATGCCCCATTTTCGGCGGAATTTGTACTACTAAACTCACGCTAGCGAAGTCTTAAAATGCCAAGCATTTTTACCAACCTATACGATGAGATTATTAAAAAAGGGGACTAATATTGGTGCTTTTTTGAGCCGAATTAAATTTCTTTTCCCTTTTTTTCGTATTTTATAAAATTCCAACAGATTATTATCTTATTCAAACCCATTAATTTTTAACACAACTGTGTATTTTTAATTATTAGATATAATTTCTAAAGATAAAGAAATTGTACAGGGTGGTTCAAATTCGTGGCTCACCATCGGGATCTCCGTAACGGTGAGAGATACAGTGTATGTTAAATGGAGGGTAAGTTGTCCCTTTTTGTGACTAAAGCGCATTTGAAATTTTTGAAAAATCTGTAAAAATAACTGAGATATCATAAAAAAAATGATCAAAGTCCTCGTGTGAGATCGAAGGGACTTCAGCGCATTTTTGTGTGGCAGATCAGTGTTTTATTAGCCAATATTGACTCCACCATCAATAAGATCTTGCCGAAAGCTACCACGTTCACTTTGTCGGTACCATTTTCTCACTTACCGTGCACTCGCAATTCGCGTTTGAAGTTTCGACTCCACCATCAGTAAGATCTCGTCGGGGGTTACCACATTCCCTTTGTCGATACACAGTTCCGACGTCCCGTTCATTCGTAATTCACATTTTGGTAGATTTCGCTAAAATCCCGGCATAAAATCGTATTCAACTTTTGGGTACTTCACATAGCTCGACCTTCTATTAGTGACACGAGAAAGAGAGACCGCGATTCGCGCTGTAAGAAACTTTTGGGCGCCCAAAGTCGACTACCCCTCGAAGCGCGCCGCGCAAAAGGTGGTTTATTTCGCCCCTAGGAAAAAAAACAAAATTCCGCCACGCAGGAGTTGTGCGCGTTGACAAGATCTTCCCGACGACACCAATTTGAAAACAATCGGAGAAAAACTGTAGAAGAAGATAGATAAAAACTGAAAAATCTCCAGGTTAGTATAATACGCTCGGGGATGGCGTCCAGATGTCGTCGACTCCAAATCTTGTAGCCCCATCCCTAACGTTCTTAATTACACGGCCCCGATAGTTACATGTACACTCCTTGTCTTTTTACAAGCGTTTTTCTACGGGCGCGCATTTACTGCCAGCCAGCCAGCCAGCCAGCCAGCCAAAGTGAGATTAAAAGCTACTTTTTACCAAAAAAAATTTTTGCAAAAATGCGCTAAAAATCTCAAATTTCGTTTTCATTTTCCCTATTTTAAACGATAGGAAATGGACGGTTCCTGTTAGCACCTTTTTTTCGGAGAGTCTGAATCTGAATCCATAACACGCTAGATGTAGAAGATACAGGCTACTACTTTCTTATTTCTTATGGGCAAGAATCTGCACCTTCGGGATTAAAACAGACCTCTAGTCCCTTGGTATATAATATACTATTATTACATTGGCATGCCATTTTTTTATTTTGATGAGTGTGTACATACCAACATTTAAAAATTTTGTTCTTCTGTGCAGATGGTCGACTGAGGAGGCTAGTTGAAGGTCTCGAGTTCGCTGTGATCGCTTTTGGAGAAAAGGAGATAACTGTGGGTGGCCATAAGATTCCGACAATGGAGGGAAAGTAGGCAATTGGACAAGTTTCATTAAATGGTACATTAATTAGTTTGTATGTAGGGCGAAAGTGTTAAAAAACATCAGGAAAGCCTTTTTGCAACGTCTATACGTAAGTCGCACATGGGCCGTAAATTTAATACTGTGCGAGTGTTTAAACTGCATTCATGTGATAGTACAAATTCTTATAACCGACGCATTTTTGGCAGGTCAGTTTCTTAATTTAGGACCTGAAATTATTACAAATGGTCTCGATTCCAACGTAGACGTGTTAGATGTTGTATTTCCTAAAGTAAGTGAAAGATGCCACACGTGTAATTTTATTTATATTGCTGTTCCAGATAACAAAATGTACCTTCCACAAATATGGGCCCAGTGGCTCAATTCAGTCCCACGACGCTATGTGTGTTATGGCGCTCAATATAATTAACGACAAAATCTATGTATTGCTTTGGTTTTGGTTTACAACACTCTTCGCAATATCTATCGTCGCAATATTTTGGCGTGCCTTGGAAATGATCCTTCACAGAAGAAGTCAAAAATTTAACGAATTTATGTTTTCCAATTCTAGAGCTGGTAAATTAAATCCATGGAATGTAATTAGGGTTATGCGTTACTGCAACTTTAACGATTGGCTGTTTCTCTACTATTTATCGAAAAATATGGATGGGTTGTTATTTAGAGAATTATTTAAAGAACTCGCAAGCGATCTTGATAATTGCACTGAAAAACCTGATCTCTCTATGTTTGATAAAGATCCCGATGGTACAGAAGAAAAGTTGATGTTGAAAAGAAAAACATGAGCGCTGATTGATGAGAATTGTACTTGACATAATACCTATATTTTAGACATATTTATCTTAAGGTGGGTACGCACTTAAGAAAATTTGTGCGCACGACAGGTTTGCGCGGACACACGTTCGAACGCAAACATAAAAGAATCACACACAACATAAATGAAAATATGCACACAAACCTGCTACAGTGGTTCGCGCTAAAATATGGGTACTCACTTGAGACTGACAGCCCGTCCAGACTGAGCACTGAAAATGTTTTGATGTTTCTCTCGAGACTGACAGACGACGGCTCGCGTTCGTCTGTGTTAATTTGTTGCGCGTATAAATGCTCACCCCGTACACATTTGAGCATCTTTCGTGCGCGCAAATTTGCTCAAGTGCGTACCCACCTTTACACTGATATAAGATTAGATCTCGATAATTTTAATTTAATTTACTAGACGTTAATTGACATGTTTTGGGTACAATGCAATAAAATGTAAGTTTTTCTATACCACATGGTATATGTATGTCTTCTATTTTTAATCTTTATAGGCAAACGGCATTTTTTGGTTTGAAGTTTCATGCCCAAAGACTAAACTTTTCAGACTATCTTTAGCAAATTATTATTAGTTATAATTCATGAGAATTGAGATGGCATAGCACGATTGCTATAGATCTCAATTCATTAATTTTTTAAATTAAATAATTATTAATTTGTCGTATATTTTTATTAGTTTAATGTTATGTTTTGAAAAAGAGCACTATTACAAACTTGTCCTTGGGCCCCAAGGGACTGCAGGTAAAAAGGCGAAGGCTTGCATTAATTTGGTGAGTGGCAATATGTTTGGCTACACATAGGTAATAGTTATTAATGATACAAGTTCGTTTAAAAACGTCATAATGAAACGCGTGTAACGTTAAATTCACGAGGCGCAGCCGAGTGATTTTAGTTACACAATTTTCATTAATAACGTTCATATAGAATATATCCTATTCTTTACTCGTTATAGAAAGAATATACTATTCCCTTGTCCTTGTACCTCTTATGCTGTAAATTGTTGTTATACATTGTTGTAATCATGATCGCACAATTCTTCTTTTTTAACTTTTTTAACAATGCAGTACGTCGAACATCTAAAGGTCTCAACAAAAACAAGTTAAAAAGTAATCGTAAACGATTTACATAAAGCGCATTTCCACTTGCATTCATTTCCCATTATTGTAAGATGCAACTTCTATTAAAATCGTAAAAATCCGGCCACAAATATGAAAGATAGCGTTGCACATGGGCAATCCATTTTTGACGTGCTACTTCAATTTCAGTTTATGAGAAGAATTTCATTTCAATGCTTTTCTAAATAAGAAAGTTGGAACTGCGCATGCGCAAACCTAAATTTTGAAACTAATGTTAGATTTTCCTTTGTTCCAAGCGCCTAAGTATCAAATTTCAGTTAAATGCTTCCATAGATAAAAAAGTTGGCACTGCGCATGCGCAAAATAAAATTTTGAAACTGGTGCTAGATTTTCCTTTATTCCAAGTGCCTGTGTATCATATTTCATTTAAATTCTTCCATAAATAAAATAGTTGGCACTGCGCATGCGCAAAACCAAATTTTGAAACTGGCGTTTGATTTTCCTTTATTCCACGTGCCTATGTATCAAATTTCATTTAAATTCTTCCATAATTAAAAAAGTTGGCACTGTGCATGCGCAAAACCAAATTTTGAAATTGGCGTTTGATTTTCCTTTATCCCAAGTGCCTATGTATCAAATTTCGTTTAAATTCTTCCATAAATAAAAAAGTTGGCACTGCGCATGCGCAAAACCAAATTTTGAAATTGGCGTTTGATTTTCCTTTATTCCAAGTGCCTATGTATCAAATTTCGTTTAAATTCTTCCATAAATAAAAAAAGTTGCCACTGCGCATGCGCGAAATAAAATTTTGAAACTGGCGTTAGATTTTCCTTTATTTCAAGTGCCTATGTATCAAATTTCATTCAAATACTTTTATAAGTAAAAAAGTTTGCAATTCGGTTTATAAATGGTCGAGATGCGAAAAGGGCACTGTGAATTTTGAATTGATTCGATTCAACTTTTGACATTGCGTATTATATGGCTAAAGCTATGCCCATATTGAATTTCATGCAATTCAGTTCATAACTAACGGAGATATAAACGCGATCGAACACTTCTAAACAAAGTTATCGTTCACACGGACAGATAGATGGACAGACAGACAAAGGAACAGACGGACAGACCAACAGGCAGACAACAGATAGCAATGCAAAATTATAAACGATCTCTAGGATCGTTAATAAACGGCAAAAGTGTAAAATTATGGAACATGTAAAAAACGGTTTTTTGTTTTTTTACAATAACTTTTTTTGTAAGCGGTACAGAAAAAATTCCTTCCTTGGTACAAGACTAGACACCATAACGAACCAAATAGCGAAAAAAGTAGAACAATAGCTCTTAAGATAAAGAACTAGTAGCGTCGCAAAACGAGCGGACGGACGGACGGACAGCCGGACGGACGGACAAAGTGGCCACAATAGCGCATTTTTTTTGTATTTTTGTGGAAATGCGCTAAAAACTGTTTTCTACCAACTACCGCCCTTCATTCTTGCCCCTTATCACATAGGGGTGGGGGCGGAACTGGTTTTATCCTTCAAGTTACTCTAATTCTAATGGAAGGTCTCAACGATAGGAATTAACTTCTACCAACCATAGTCCTCCTCCTCGACCACTTATCGTAATGAGATATAATTCCTTGTATCTCAAGAGAGGAGGGTACTTAGAAAGGACTATTAATTGAAACATCTGGACTCGGCATATCTAATGGTAAGGTCAAAACTTTACGTGCGAATATGTCGAGAACGGAGTGTCGGAAGATGTTACTCAGAAAGAGCAATTGGAGCGTACGGCTGTTACAAAAATTCGCTTTGTCTGCACAAGAGTAGTGCACAATTTGTGTCCATTTTCCCTACAGGGATCTCGTAAACCGTACTAAGAGATACAAAGTCGCTTAAATGGACAAAGTTATTCAGAATTGTATGCCAGGCGGTCTTTAAATGTTTATGTGTAAAGAGCCTCCTCCCCATTAATCATATACTAAGAAAGTAAACATCGATAGCATTCTACTACCTTATAACACAACATGGTATAATACAAACGGTATCGCAAGGTTGTACACTATTTAGGTACTGCTTTCCATTTGAGTGAAAGAGGAGCTATAAGCTGTACCGTGCACGATGCCCTCTTCCGAGCTCTGACGCACCCGAAATTGGATTTTCTTTGTCCCCTCATGCACCACCTATTTGCTTGGGGCTTGAAACACTTCTGTGGTTATTTACGTACTGTGAATGTCAATTCAAATGCGTGCAAAATGAAAAACTTGCAAAATGAGATGCTCCGAACGAACTGCACCCGAGCTTCACGCACTCAAATGGAAAGCAGTAAAAGTATACTTGTTTTAATTGCGGGGTCTTACTTGTGTGTATTTCCCGGGTCCATCGAATTTGCTCCGACAATGTTCGGCGTGCACCGAAAATTATTAATTATTCGAACTGTAGCCGAGCCGCCAGACTTCAAGCAAAGCGTATTTATTATTAAGTATTCTTTGCTTCAAGATATCGCATTCATTTTACTTGTTATTTGACTAAAGTAAAAAGTACACTGTTCACAAATAACATTCAAAATGAACTGCAGTCTGCAGGTGATTTGATTTCTATTTAACGCTGCTCTAAAAGTCTAAAAGATTAAATTCAGTTACAACGGTTTGATTTACTAGCTACATAGACCGGGAGATGGTGACACTTTTTGTGGTGTGATTTGCTACAATTATGGCGACCATTCAAACGTTTAATTAAGTACTCCTCAAAACGAAAATGGTGCTAACTCTCTGGGAGTGGGGCCGTTATTGCGTGACGATTGTTTAAACATGTCGAAAGATTTAATGATTTTGGACAATTTGCTACACAAAATTCTTTGGATTTTCTGGTAGTCGGTGACAAAACAAATGACGAAAACGAAATGCCATACTTTTCCGGTGGGCCTTATAGCCCGCCATACTCATTTGAAAGTGTCGATTGTTTGTATTTTTTTTTGGGTGATTTGCTACAAGCTCATTTTTTTATGAGCATCAAGTCCTTAAACAGTCATTCACGAAAATCAACCTGCCATACCGCAGCGACGGACCCGCATAGCCGCCATACCGGCACAAAGATGTCATTTTTGTTAATAATTTTGGGTGATTTGCTACAGTATGGCATTTGGATTTTCCGAAAGTTCATGCTCCACATTGATCCATGATATATGTGCCATACTTGTCATGAAGGCTAAAGATGGCGCCATACTCGAAAATCTGTTTTCTTAAAACATCTTTGTGCTATAACTGGGACAAGCAAAGAACCTTGAAAACGACCTTCTCGTGAGCTTCAAAAAAATGATTTTATTATTAAAAATTGGTAACACAATCCATTCAAAAGAATAATTGTTCTAAATTGATATCCCGACAAGATATAATATCGTACTCGCGTTTAACAATTATCGTCAACGGTCTCTTTTGTTTCGTTCCCATTGCCCTCGTCAGTACCCTAATCGATTTGATTTTCATTCTCTTGGTCAATGCGATCCAGAATGATATAGGTCTCCGACAGTAGTGGGCATGTCGTCGCCGTCGAACCAATTAAATTCATAATTATCTGTGTGCGTTAACTTCCATCCGTAATATTCAGGACTATAATAAAATACAAAATATATAAAATTATGTTGATGGGTATGTCAGATGCACAGTGCCAACTTTCTTAATTATGAAAGCATCTAAATGAAACTTGATACCTATATGCACTTAGAGGTGCAAAATTTGGTCTTGAACATGCTATAGCCATACACAGGAGCTCGTTTTCTATATTTGTTTAAACGTTTATTATTATTTTTTTTTCTTCATTTGGGCATCGACTACTGAGGGCATATTAGTGTTATTTTAATTTGTATAATGTTCAAATTTTCATCGTTTCTTAATTCGAAATAAATACAACTGCCCTGAAAATTTTATCAAAATTGATCAAAGTCACTGGGTGTTCAAATACTTATGGCGGGTAGTATAAACTTGAAGGCAGCTACTACCTACTACCTGCGATCCATTGAATGCAATGCAGAACACAACGACCCCGACCGGGACCTCTACAACTTGATGAAGATGTTCGAGTGGGGCGCAGAACCCAAAATTATCCACATTTGATCTCTTACGGTACCCAGCTTAATTACTTAAATAGTACTTTCGGCTTAGATATAACGAGGTTAGAAACCCGACGGTACATTGCCTCCACAATTTTTGTCTTCAAAATTTTACACAACTTGTTATACTCTTCCGAATTACTTCAAGAAATTAAGCTTAAGGTACCATTTGTTAAGCTAAGGCAAATTAATACTATTTTTGTAGTTAACAACACAACTTCCCCACTTATTAAGATCTTGATCGCTTTAAATAAGTTATCCTCAGTTAATGATATCGACTTTTTTCACGATCCCCTAAATTCAATAATAAATAAAATTAGATCCTAGTCCTAATATTTGTTCAGAGCCCCAGTGCCATGTAATTGGAATTTTTATTCTGTATGGTTTCTGGTTAAATAAATAAATAAATAAATAAATATTAAGCAACATAACATCTCGTGATAAAACAAGATTGGCCCGGGATTCATGTTTGAAACTTGATATTTACTTTTATTACACCTCAAACTGTCACGAAAAATTGGTGCCATACTGTAGCAAATTGCCCAAATTTTCCGAAAATTCTTACATTTTTGAAAAAATATTATACATAATTGGCCCATGCCACAGGTATGGCGTATCGAAATTTCTATTTCTGACTATAAAAAGAATAGGTGGAAAAATTTATAGGGTGCAGAAAATCGCCCAAAATTATTTACAAAAATGACATCTTTGTGTGGGTATGGCGGCTATGGGGGCCCGTCGCTGCGGTATGGCAGGTTGATTTTCGTGAATGACTGATTGAGGACTTGATGCTCATAAAAAAATGAGCTTGTAGCAAATCACCCAAAAAAAATACAAACAATCGACACTTTCAAATGAGTATGGCGGGCTATAAGGCCCACCGGAAAAGTATGGCATTTCGTTTGCGTCATTTGTTTTGTCACCGACTACCAGAAAATCCAAAGAATTTTGTGTAGCAAATTGTCCAAAATCATTAAATTTTCCGACATGTTTAAACAATTGTCACGCAATAACGGCCCCACTCCCAGAGAGTTAGCACCATTTTCGTTTTGAGGAGTACTTAATTAAACGTTTGAATGGTCGCCATACTTGTAGCAAATCACACCACAAAAAGTGTCATCATCTCCCGGTCTAACAGCTACAGACATTGTTCAAAAGTATTTAAACAATGCTACAGGAATAACGTTGTTCCTACCTATATGTACAGATACGTATTTCCATAGCATCGTAGGCACAATCATAGTAGCATTGTATTTATAAACGTTTATAAATACAATGATAGTAGGTACAATCAAAGACTTTCTTTGGTACAATTTATTATTCATTCCTGCATGCTGCAGAATGTGGATTGTAAATCAAAGTATAAAATAAAGTAGGCATTGTCTTATTGTTATATCAAGTAGAGAATGGTCTATTACTTATTACAATTTTATTTATGGTAGCAAGTTCGTAAAAGGTAACTTTCCAGATAATATCTAATTCATGCCCCCCTGGGAAACCTAAACGCTTGCATTCTTGCTTGACACCTTGACCTATGCACTTGGATTGCGGGAAATAAAAATATTCTGCACGGTCTCGTATGAAATCAGTATAGAACCAATAGCGTACAACATGAAGGATAACCACAAAAGCACGTGGGTAACTTTTACTGTGAACAGGTAGATAGCAGGTTATTTACATTGTCTCTTTCGTCGAGGTGGTTTCTAAGAAAACCAGTTAGCAACAACGAATCAAAATATGTTACCTGGCGATATCTACAGCTACACGTGTTGGGCCGTAAAAAAATAGAGGGTTGTCTTCGAAACAAGTGGCGAACTCTGCACATTTTCAGCAAAACTGTTGATGAAGTCTTCTGTTACCAAACGCATTATTTACAGAATGCTATAGGCTTTGTACACAAAATGTAATGTAACTAAATTAGTAGTGTTTTTAAATTGAAATAGGATTTCATGACTTACCTCTCTGGTGCTTTATATTGAAACTAGACGAAACCCGAAGACCAACGCTCTTATAGATAATCAGATCAGGCCCAATTGTGAATCTAAACCATCCGGAGACCGAGACACACAGAGACATACGTAAATAAGGTCATCAAAATTCGTCCAGTCGTTTAGGAGATCAGTCACAAACACACGTACCTAGGTACCGTAGAATTTTTATAATATCGGGTGAATACTTTCAAACCGAACATAGGAATTAACATGGGAAAACAGTTTTTCGCAGCTTGTTGCTCCCCAAATTATCTTAGAGGGTTCATAATGACACCGCTGGAAAGAAGATTTTTTTTCATCTAACTAAATGCGAATTAGTTAAGTTTTATTTGTATTGTCTCATTATTTTATCAAAAATTCGCAAAATAAAATGCTCAGAAAATCATGTAGCCATGAACCATAGATTTAACCATCCGGAATTGTCAAATTGAAAAACTATCTGTCGTATTGTCGATATTGACGGAATAGAAGTTTGATTAAATTCCACGGGAAATAAATCTCGCACTCTGCAGTAACTATTACCGCCGTAAACGTTTCTTACAATAAACACTTTCCCAATGAATACATCGCAAGTTTTGTAGTAAGTACAAATTAAAATTATTGACAGTTATCGTACCTTGTTTTCATGACTACCGTGATTTTTTAAACCAAGTACACATTTTGACTACCTAATTTCGTAAAATAATAATTAAACGTGCAACTAGAAGTTAGTAATTTTCATATCATAAAACGCGGAAAAAAATCTTTTTTCTCCAACCACCTGAATAAGACGCTATTTTGTGACAGTGTTCGGTGTTTCACCATGGCAACTGTACAAAAGTGGATACTTTTGGTCCTAGTACCAAAAAGAAATTGACCTTGAAAGTTGGCCAATTAAAAAATTACAATCACGGAGATATGTCACATTGACATCGTTTTACATTGCAGGTTGTAAGATATTTCTATACATACAAATCAAATATTTTTGCATATTCAATGCAAATAATGATGTTACCTATACGTATGTACATGTATTGAAAATGATTTACGCTCGCTATTTTTATTTAAACCATGTGTAACGTAATTTACATATTCCGTGAACGTAATTTTAATACGTATACAACCCGCCGTCGCGCGTAACGCCATCTACTTCAGACCCATTGCACTATATCTGTCATTTTGAATTCAAAATTTGAAAAAGTTAATTGCAATTAATTTTAATTAAAAAACTGTATGGTAAGTTTTTTATTTCAATACAAAATATAACAATATTAATTGTGTATACAATAGAAATGACTGAAACTGATAGCGACATGGATTGCACTCCGCCAGAGATTATAGAAACGGCAGAACATGCTACCTCAAGATTTGCTCCCTACAAAGTCGCGAGAGGTGAGAAGTAAGAAGTAAGAACGAATAGGTTATAAGTTAACCTAAAAACTAGAGTGGCATGACACGTGAGGACAAGAAAGCAGAAGTTCTTATACTAGTAGTGAAACTGTGACTGAATCTAAGTTTGAATATAATTTGAAGTAAAGGGGGTTGGAGAAAAAATTTTATGTTTTATTCGTACAAAAAATGCGTTTTCGGGACTCGGAAGGTTGCTGGACTCCGCTAACGCGTCGTCCTGCAACTATCTTCCTCGTCCCGAAAACTGACATTTTTTGTACTAATGAAACAAATAACTATTTTCCAATGGTGATGAACTCTCTAAGTTAATTTGGGGAGCCACAATCTGCGAAAAACTGTTTTCCCATGTTAATTCCCTATGTTCGGTTTGAAAGTATTCACCCGGTATATAAAAAGATGAAATGCGTTTAATTTTGTTAATGCGATTTTTACCTTTCAGATTGACATAAGTAATAGTCATTTTTGCGGTACAGGAAGACTCGGCTCTGCGCAACTCGGCACCGCACTAATCGGCACCGGACTACTCGCCTTCGGGACAAGTCGGCTCTTAGACAACTCCGCTCCGTGACTACTCGGCTCCGGGATTACTCGGCTCTGGGACTACTTGGCTGTGAGATAACTCGGCTCTGGGACTACTCGGCTCTGGGATAACTCGGCTCTGGGATTATTCGCTTCTAGGATAACTCGACTCTGGGATAACTCGGCTTTAGCATTACCCGGCACCGCAAGAATCTATTCGTTAATTAAAGTGTTGGTATTTTTGCTGTAAGTAAAGTTTCATTCAATGACAAAATATAGGTATAGGTACCTAAGGCATAACTTGCATTGGTAGTTGTAATTTCGTATTGTAATTAATAAAATAATAGATTATAATGTATCATGATATGATACATTATAATCTATTATATCGTAGCTCCAGTCGGGTAATATTGTTCCGATTCTCGATAGACTTTAATCATCCAGATATTATAGATTATCAAGGTCTATCGATAATTACCGATATATAATATTTTCGCAGCCCTGGTAATAATAATAATAAATGTATAATTGATTGCATTTGATATTTGTGCTGTCACTATCCTGTAACTAACAGTATATTAAATGTATGTTACATTAATTCACCGTTAACTTACGGATTCTATATAAATGTTAGTGTTGAGTATTCTTATTATTTTGATGCATAGATTACACCCTTAGAATTAGGCCCATTCCTCCCGATTCACCGTGTATACTTAATGCAATAGGAGACAACATTTGTCAGTATAGCATACCGATAACGGATCCGTATACCGAATTGTGACCCATTTACTGCTAAGAGTAGGTACCCCCACGTTGAGGCTTTGCAAGTTACTTCCAGCGATGCATCGAAGTAGAAACTCCGCGTACAATACGAGCATTTCTGTCTAGTGTAACGCCACGCCTGGCGGTAGTCTCAGATCAAAGTAGTCCCGGAGCCGAGTTATCCCAGAGGCAAATAGTCCTGAAACCGAGTTATAGCAGAGTCGAGTCGTCGCACTCGCAGAGCCGAGTTATCCCAGAGCCGAGTAGTCCAGGAGCCGAGTAATCCCAGAGACGAGTAGTCCCGGAGCGGAGCGGAGTATTATTACCCAAAATCGTCATAAAATCTTCATTTTCATGCCTACTGTACGTAAGTAAATTTCAGTTTCCATGACAGAGGCCGTAAAACTTTATCAAACTACTTTTCTTACCGCCTGCCACTTAACCGCCCGCACCTGTCACATTGGTCATGTCTGTAATGACTCCTGTCATCATTGACAGATTGGCATTAATCAAAAGTTCTATATGAAAATTATAGTATGAAGTATTTTTTGAACAAACGTTTATTATGTTTTCTATGGCGATCGATTTCGGGTATTTATATCCCACCCGAAATCGATCGCCATAGAAAACATAATAAACGTTTGTTCGAAAAATACTTCATACTATAATTTTATTATAACCCCACCGAACTCTAAAAAATGGAGCAATTCATTAACCATATTCTATACGAAAATTGAAATTTTATGGTCATTGTGCAATCACAAGCTAAACAGCGTATTTTTTAGTGCAATTTAAAAAAAATTTACTATTGTTTGCGATTTGTCCGTTCATGTGTCCGTCCGTTCGGACCCACTTTTGTGGTTTTGAACTACTTAAAATTTTGTTGTCTTAAGAGGGGTTCATGGTACAATAATGAAAGGTCTCAACGAAATAAACTGTTGTCTACCCACTACCGCTCCTCCCTCTTTCCGCTTAACAAAATTGAGGAGGAGGGGGGGGGAGACACTGGATTAAGACACAAATACGTTATTGGCGCTAAGAAGAACATTAATCGTTCAATAGCAGCCTCATCGGAAGAACAAATTAGAGATTACTTTAAGAACTTAAAAGAATCCTTGAAAAATATTCCTTCAATTCTTAATAGAAGAGGTGGTCCTGGCGGATAGCGAATTACAAACAAAAGATATGTTGACCGAAGTTAAGCCAGATAATTAACAAGTTAAAAACATGATCACTTGTGACCGACGAACGGACAGGCAGGCAGACGGACGGATGGGCAGACAGACGGACGGGCAGACAGACGGACAGACCAATTCTCCAATCGAAATGACTGATGCATTTGGTGCAGTCTCCGAAGAGGAAACTGCTGCAGAAGTTTGGAAAGTAAAAGACACACAAGAGTTCAATCGTAACTGATTTTCAGGTGGGTTCTAATGGTGTATGCAGTTTGAGTATGGTGAAGGGGTAAGAGTATCAGGAAGCATAAGAATCTTCGTTAAGAAATACATAAAACCATAAGAAATACACACAGTCGGTTAAATTTAAAAAAAAGTTGCATATTTTAGGGCTTAGCAAAATGATGTTTCAAAAATTCCCATCAGTTCCGAAGATATTTGAAAAAAAAACCGAAATACATAAAACCATAAGAAATACACATAGTAGGTTAAATAAGAAACAAGTTAAAAAGTAATCGTAAACGATTTACATAAAGCGCATTTCCACTTGCATTCATATCCCATTTGTAAGATGCAACTTCTGTTAAAATCGTAAAAATCCGGCCACAAATATGAAAGATAGCGTTGCACATGAGCAATTCATTTTTGACAGGCTATTTCAATTTCAGTTTATAAGAAGAATTTCATTTCAATGCTTTTCTAAATAAGAAAGTTGGAACTGCGCATGCGCAAACCTAAATTTTGAAACTAATGTTAGATTTTCCTTTGTTCCAAGCGCCAAAGTATCAAATTTCACTTAAATGCTTCCATAGATAAAAAAGTTGGCACTGCGCATGCCGCATGGGCAAAATAAAATTTTTAAACTGGCGCTAGATTCTCCTTTATTCCAAGCACCTATGTATCAAATTTCATTTAAATGCTTCCATAAATAAAAAAGTTGACACTGCGCATGCGCAAAACCAAATTTTGAAATTGGCGTTTGATTTTCCTTTATCCCAAGTGCCTATGTATCAAATTTCGTTTAAATTCTTCCATAAATAAAAAAGTTGGCACTGCGCATGCGCAAAACCAAATTTTGAAATTGGCGTTTGATTTTCCTTTATTCCAAGTGCCTATGTATCAAATTTCATTCAAATACTTTTATAAGAAAAAAAGTTTGCAATTCGGTTTATAAATGGTCGAGATGCGAAAAGGGCATTGTGAATTTTGAATCGATTCGACTCAACTTTTGGCATTGCGTATTATATGGCTAAGGCTATGCCCATATTGAATTTTATGCAATTCAGTTCATAACTAACGGAGATGTAAAAGCGATCGGACATTTCTAAACAAAATTATCGTTCACACGGACAAATAGAGGGACAGACAGGCAAAGGAACAGACGGACAGACCAACAGACAGACGACAGACAATAAAAAATTATAAATGATCTCTAGGATCGTTAATAAACGGCAAAAGTGTAAAATTATGGAACATGTAAAAAACGGTTTGTTGGTTTTTTTACAATAACTTTTTTTAGTAATACACGCAGAAAAAATTCCTTCCTTGGTGCAAGCCTCGACACCATAACGAACCAAATAGCGAAAAAAGTAGAACAATAGCTCTTAAGATAAAGAACTAGTAGCGTCGCAAAACGAGCGGACGGACGGACGGACGGGCGGACAAAGTGGCCACAATAGCGCATTTTTTTTATTTTTGTGGAAATGCGCTAAAAAGTTGCATATTTTAGGGCTTAGCAAAATGATGTTTCAAAAATTCCGATCAGTTCCGAAGGTATTCGAAAAAAACCGAAATTAACCATATTCGTTTTTATTGTTTTGTGACCGTGTTTGGAAAGATATCAAAGACAAATAACACTTCCTCACAGGCACTTCACAAATTACAAAATTTAAACATTTGCAAAGGATTTTCCCCAAAAACATAATTGTGATGTTCAAATAAAAATTAGTAAATCTATATCAGTATTTCAAAACGATTTATAATATGGTTTTTGGATCGAAAATCGAAAAAAAGGATTTAACCGGGGACTCTTCCTTACAGTGACAGCTCATATAGTTCTTTAAGGTTGTGCGCAATATGAAAAACCATTTTTCTTAATTTTTTCTTTTGATCACACGTTTTCCCTCGTTGCAATTCTTTCTTCAGTTCACTTTCGTTCTTTTCGAAGGCTGTAAATTCACTTTCTTATTTTATATCCGCGTCTTTTTCTTTGGTTTTGAAAGCGAAAATAACAAATACTTTTTATTTTTTCACAGCCACAGTACAACCTCTACACCTATTTAGTTTGTGGTTTCAATTTGTAACGCTCGCGCTGTTCGCTATAAGAAAGCACTCAGTTTCTTTTCCTTACTGTCCTAACGCGGTTATCTTTGTCACGCTTCAACTACTACATATTATTCGTTTTTGTTTACAAATCGTTGCCTATGCTCAAGCTTGTAATGGATAACATAAAATAATGCATTATGATAATTTTACAAAAAAAATATACAATTAGATTCATTTAAGTGAGTGGAAAATAATGTGTACATCAAAAAATAAAGTAGAAATTGACGTTCGGGTCACTGATCGATATATTATTGCAGGCCCTTTTTGCGCCTGTGTTTTCGCGCAAACATCTGCTACTACAATCTTTACTAATGTGACTATTTTCCACATTTGCTAAATAATTATTTTATTACATGAGTAAATATATCCAAAGTAAGAAGCAACACTTGTTTCAAAATTAAATGGAAAGTTTTCTCTACTAATGCCAACTACAAAAAGATGACAAGATACTCAGGGCCGGGCCGATGCAAAATAGTTATTTTTCTACAACTGTCAAAAAACTTGTCATTTTTTTATGAATTTTGAAACACGAAGTACTAGATTTTTAAACGCTTAATTAATAAGTAAGGTTGCTCTTAACAACGTGCGCGAAACCGTCAACGGTGAAAATAGCTATTTATACAATAAGTTGCAAAATGAGTGTCTTTTAGGCACGCGACGTGAAAATTGTCCGCGTCTAGTGACTAAAAGACATCGTTTCGTAACGAATTATATACAAGATTTTTTGTGAAAGCGGAGAATGATAATTTTATAATTTTATTAGATAGTATTTTTAAACATTCTGAAAAGTAGGCAGGCAATCTGATTCTAAGGCATCGTTTATGAATTATTTAATGTCAAGTGTGACGTTAAGGTTGAACGTAGCGTGTTGCCGTCTTTCCCGCAAAGTTTTGCAAAAAAAATTACTTCAAATGAGTGATATTGACGAGTCTTTGGATATTGAACAAGCTGCTGAAGCTGCGGTATCCGCGTTAGTACTCGAAAAATCGACACATTTATACGAAAAGATCTACGACAACATTGATTTTAATGTTTCATTACTTTCACGATTACCTAGGAGAGTGTCATTTCGAAATTCTAATCAATATCAAAATTTGTCAATTTCGAAACGCTTTCACAAAAAAAGTATTTCGGACACGTCACAAACTTAAACAGCAAATTTAATTCAGTTCTAGAAAAAATATTGTATATAACGCTAGCGCGAAGTTATTTCGCGCATTTGTTTGACCTTCAGTCTCAATGCGCGAAATTCATAACTATTATATAACAAGAGCGTATACAGCAAGTATTAAAAAACCATTTTCTTTGGTTTTTTTTAAAAGCTACGATTTTGTTCTGCGCAGTTTTTTTTATAAAATTCATACGTTTTGAATTTTTCGCGAATAACCAATTAAACACATTGAGGTTTTCCATGAAAAACTCATACACTCTGTCGCGAATAACTGGAGAAGTATTAACTTTCCGAAAAAAAAGTATAAATAAAACACTTTTTGCTTGGAATGAATGTTTCTATCAATTCCTGTGTTAAAATTACAATAATTACCACCCCAGGGTGAAAGCGCTCTTTGGCATGATATAGATTTTGATCCTCAGGCTATTCCCTACCTACTGTCAAAATTTCAAATTAATCGATTTATGTTGCCAGGGCAAAACCTTCATTTCCTGGACTACTACACTTCATCGCCAAAAGGGCCGAAATGGATTAGGTACACAAAATTTAAAATTACAACACTAAGTCTGATGAGTGCTCGTTTTTACCGTATTTTCCTCAAAGTGAAAAATCGCTATTGTCTGCACTTTCACGTCCTTCCGTCCGTCCGTCTGTCTGTCTGTCACACGTAGGTACTCCTTCTAAACAACTGAACCGATTTTGGCGATGTAGGACTCATTTGAAAGGGCTTGCTCCAAGGATTCCATGCATACCCATACTATTTTTTGGTTTTGCGCATGCGCAGTGTCAAAAATTTGGTTTAACGCATGTGCGATGCTAACTTTTTTATTTATGAAGTTATTTAAATGAAACTTTATATGTAAACACTACGAATATAAGTAAAATTAACGACATGTTCAAAATGTTGTTTTGCGCATGCGCAATGCCAACTTCCTTATTTATTGAAGCATTTAAATTAAATTTAATACATAGGCCCTTGGAATACAAGCAAATCTAACACCAGTTTTAAAATTTGGTTTTGCGCATGTGTAATGGCAACTTTCTTATTTATGAAAGCAGTTAGACGAAATATCACATGCAGTCACCTTGAATGAATCTAAAACTAATACCGGTTTCAAAATTACTGTTAACGCATGCTGTATATGTTTTATTTATGAAGGTATTTAATGAAATTTCTAATGTAGACATTGCGCAATGCTATTTACGAAAGCATTTATAAAAAGTTCCATATATACACTTCGAATAAAAGTAAAACTAACGCCCATTTCAAAATTTGTATGTGTTTGTATACGCTCCACTATTTTTCATTAAACTGTATAGACTTCGACGACAGGCGACTCATTTGAAAGAGAACTTTGTAATTTGGAAGTTGCACTCGCTGCCTTATGAGTATCTATGAATATGATTCTAAATATTTTCACCCTCAAGTCGAATGTACCATTCTCTGTATTAATAAATCAAATCAACCATGTCATTAACCGACTAAGCATTTAAGGGCAATTGATAGCACTTGTAAACTATTAATACGTTGACCTTCAAGGCTTCAAGCATATGATAATATTACTTATGGTCAAACTTGGTTGACTTGATTATTCTACCTCAAAATTATTTCAAGAGATTTAATTTTTGGAGGCGTTGAAAGCATAATTAACTAAATCGGTTTTTGTAGAAGATTATGAAAATTTCTACTAGGTGTAGCCACTAACTGCATAGCATCTATTATAGACCAATCAGATTTTGACTTTCCTTGAAATTTTCAGCGTTTGGATTTCGGAACGTGGCGGTTTTAAAAATTAAAATAAATATAAAAGATAGTGATCTAGACCTACCTTTAAGCAATTGGATCCGATACTGTAAAAGAAATTTCCAGCGACCGGTCGTTGCTCTTGATTGACCCACGATGGCCTGCAACTGAACGTGCTACGTGCGTCCAAGAGGGTAAACCAATCATTTTCATCTCATTAAATCTTTTATTATTTTTAAGTATAGGATAGACGTAGGTATAACTTCTGGCAAGCAATTTTTGTTCATAAATATTCAGTGTCTGTCTAACGTGAATTCTGACGAAGAATGCTTAATCCCGACATTCCAAAGTTGTTCGTTAATTAATTACCGCCGCTATTGGAAAACAATGCAATGCGATTTCAAAAATCAAATGCGACATGCTTAATTTCATTTTGAGTACCACGTACCGTATCTAATGTACTCAATGATGTTGCAATATTGTGAAAAATTGTGTAGGTACGACTAACTTTCCCATAGTTAAAAGGGAACAAGTTAATCTGTAGAATTATTTAATGACCGTAATGTGTGACAAATGATACTGCCCTTGAAAGAAACACTTTCGTCATTAAGTGAGTATTATAATGAAGTTACCAGCGATATTATACTTTAAAAATTTGAAAGGAAGTGCAATAAAATGCATTTTTAATTTTCTTAATGAGTTAGATTTTTAAATAATGAAATTAATCAGGAAATGAAATTGTTATAAATTTAACTATTATACTAAACAATTTCAATGGAATGGAACTACATTAAGGCAAAATATCTTTATTTTACTTAATTGCAACATGAATCGATTCATACGTTCCAATACACTTTATTACAACATTTTGAGATTTTAAAAACCATAATTTATGAATAAGTTTATGCTGCAAAAATTTGCTGCGACTAGCATAGATACCACCCGCACATCTGCGCATGCGCGATTCTGCCCTTTTATGTGTACCAAATTTGTTTCAATCGGCTCAGCCGTTTAGTCGGAAATGAGAGTACAGACGGACCGACAGACCGACATCATCGAGATTTTGTATGATTTGGATTCTTGGCGCTTCAAAACGTGTATTTCCGTCAAAAAAAGTGGGTGGTCATTTTTTTACCCCAATGCAATACCTCCGTTACTAACGTGCGGGTGGTAATAAAGTGTTCTTCTAATATTTGAACGCAAATGTTCCCTGAACAGTTGAACATAGATACCTACACGACATTTACATGAAACATTTTCTGTAGAATTCCAAAATGCAATAATATACGGGTATTCCTATTTAAGGAAAAATATTTTTTGAGACACCCTGTATACTTACATTTTGTCAAAAAATATGCACAATTTGAAAAGAAAATCGACGGGTCCGAGCGTACTTCCAAACACGCTTCCATTTCATTTTTATTGAATTTATCCGTTATTAAAACACAACCCCGCATGCAAATGAAGTACCTATTTACTTCTGCACCGAACATAGGCAATTAACAACATGGGAAACAGTTTTTTTCCAGATTGTTGTTTCCCATGTTAACTTAGAGAGACCAATCGAAAGAAGATTTTTTTCTCGTCTAATGATATACGTATTAGCAAAATCATGTTAAGCCTTGACTCAATTGGAATTAAAAAAGCTTGCGACACAGACGGAATGGGACGCTCATTAAACTGCTCGAAAAACAAATACCAGATACTATCTCCGCTGTAATAGTTAATTTGTACAACTAGAGAAGAAAGTGGAGTTTTTCAACTTGAGTTCGAAGTTTGACACATGAGCGTAGCGAGTGTGTCAATTGTACGGGAGTTGAAAATCACTTTCTTCTCAAATTTTACACATAATTTTTTCTGAAACTGCAATCAAAATTGAAAAATTAATCATATGCAATAATGAAGTTTGACACTTAGCAATCTAGATAAGGGTATATGTTTCAATTTTAAATGTCATTATTAAGATTAACGTAGCAATTGTTTTTTACTTTCCTCATTAGAAAGGAAAATCGCATTTTCTTCACCCTTTTTAGAAACGAAAGTAGTAGTTTCTAAAGTTTTTTTTTCTGAAACAACTACTTTCGTCTCTAAAAAGGGCGAAGAAAATGTGATTGTCCTCTCTAGTGAGCAAAGTAAAAAACAATTGCTACCTTAAACATAATAATGACATTTAACATTAAACATACCCGTATCTAGATTGCTATGCATCAAATATCATCATTGGATACGATAATTTTTGAATTTTGATTGTAGTTTCAGATCCTTTATAGTTTTGTATGGTTATCCGTCCTTTTGTCCGCCCGTTGGTCTGTGTTCGCTGTAACTGTTAGTTAAGATCCTCAAATACTTTTTATAGCATTTAATTTTCGTCCGTCCGTCCGTTCGTATGCGCTATAAATCTTTTTAGAAGTGGCTGATCGTGTTGAAATTTGGTGTACGGGTACTTGGGCCATTAAGGTGGCTCAAAAGGAACAAAAGTTATGGGAGCTTGAAAAACTGTCAAAATCAGGGTCAAAATCGTTCTCCATGGACCAAGATCGTTGGAAAAAATACCAAGAACATTATTTCAATGCCCAAGACATGAATTTGATGTGGATGGAAATTGCAAGATTAAAATAAATGGCCGTTAACAAAGTGACTGTAATCCTTCGATATTCCGTTGGTTTATTTCCGTTGTCAATGATACAATAAGGCTCTGTTAAACTTTATCGATTCATTTCTTGTGTATGGAAAATTTTTGTCCACCGTGCGGTACCCAGCTTTAAAGAAACAAGGGATATAACCCAAACTCAAAATTACTACTTATATCAAAAATCCGATAAAACTGAATACCGATGGATTCTCGAGATCTTCACACATACATCATTTTTACAATACACCTTAAGGTTGATTCTGTCCCACCAGATCAGCATGGCTTGTAAAACAAACTTTTGAATCGGCAGTAGTTTGCATGCGCAAAACAAATTTTTTGATTCGGCACTAGTTTTACTTTTATTTGAGGTGCCTACATACAAAATTTCATGCAATTCGGTTCACAACTAACGGAGATGTAAAAAAATCGGATTCCCCATGCGCAACACAAATTTTTTGATCGGTATCAGTTTTCCTTTTATTCAAGGGGCCTACATACAAAATTTCCATTAAATATCGTAACAAATAAAAAAATTGGGATTGCGCAAATATAAAAGTTGTAATGCGCATGCGCAATATTTTTTTGCATCTGCATAGTTGCCTGAAGTTTAAGAAATATATACTAACACAGAAAACCGGACATTCATAATATGTTCTTTTAACAAGAGCTATAAGAGAAACCCTTCTTGGAAGTTTTGGCAGTTTTTGGGCGGTAACTTTTTGGCCCGTTAGTCTACGTAGCCAAAAAACAATAGCGACCTTTCATATATCCCGAAGAACATGTGTATCAATTTGCAAAGCGATCGGACGTTTCTACACAAAGTTATCGTGCACACGGACAGAGAGACGGGCGGACGGACAGACAGACAGCAATACAAAATTATAAACGATCTCGAGGATCGTTAATAATCAATAAGTCATAATGACAGAATAATTATTAATATAACAAGGTTATATAGGATTTATAACAGTCGAGGCAGTAAAATCCCAAATGATTAAGATATTTAAACAATTTTCTATGTGCACACCAGCGTAAAGACGTTATGGTTTCGTTTTAATAACCTTGTAATGCCACAAAGTTACTTTTTCCTAAATATTGTTATTTCGACATGGTTTCGAATAATTATTAAACCGCAGGTTGCAGTCAATGGATTAAAGGATATCTAGATCGGATATATATGTATGGAATGGTATTACTAATTATAGGTTCCTCAACAAAATAAATCTCCAAGTAACAGAAGATATATTCCTAGAACATCACAAGATCGTATTCGAAGATAAAAAAGGAATAGCAAAATTGTACCTACACTGTACACAATTGCCGTAGCCTGGTTTCTAATACTTTGATCACTATGGATATGCTGTATTCCAGTGACGTATCAAACTTACGTTTTTTAAGTGGAACACTCCATATTCTATTGCAGATTTGGAAAGTACCTACTGTTTTATGTAACATGTTAAAGGTGCGATTCAGCTGTTATAACCATTTTGCCTCAAAATGGGACGGTTTAGGCCCCGGCAGCTAAGACCTCTTCCACTGTCACATAATTTTTTTAGGAACTTTATCGAAAAAATAAAATTTTTCATTAACCTTCGCCAAATTAATGTCATATTTTTTTTGTAAATTTGCCGAAAATATAAAATTTCCACTGATACAAACAAAACTACACATTCCATAAGAAAATTTTGGAGAAAAAACCAGTCGAGACGCCAATTTGTGAAAAAAACGTTCTTTTCCGAACCATAAGCTTGCCATTATGAAACAAAAGATGTTCAATTGTCACAATTAGCAGTAAAGTGTCGGCAATTTATCATGGTTTTATCGTTGCGAAAATGTTTCGAACTCAAAAAATGGTTGATATGGTGTTTATTCTCGGAGAAGGTACCTAAATTGTTTGTTGGCGTTACGAGTGTACGCTGGGAGAAATCCTGGCAGAACACATCCAGCTCCTCACGGGTTTCGAAAGGTGTTGGATAGATTTACAACTACTGAGAGTATAAAACGTGCAAGGAGAGTTAAACGGAAACCAGTTTTGACGGAAGATAAAGAATTGCACGTTCTCGGGGTAGATGATGACAATCCTCTTCAAAAGTATAAGTTCCATCTGTTCAAGATTCAATTGCACCTGGAATTGCACCCTCCAGACTTTCGAGATTTCTGCATGTCGACTACCAACAAAACCTTATGCGCGTGTTATTTATTCAAAAACGCAAGTTGGATACGCCACTGGAATACAGCACGCCCTTGGCAATCAAAAATATTTTAGAAACATTCCGACGGTAGGTAATGTACAATTTTGCTCTCTAAGACTTTTTTGGTATCTTTTATGTATGGTAAAGAAATTATGATCCGAGGGACTTTAGATGCTACACCGAGCACATTGTGTTCAAAATGAAGTCAGCACTATTACCAACTTTGTTGTTGTAGTTACAACTACAAAGTTGATTAAATTAGCAAATTTGAAGCATACTTTCTCACGATTGCAATGGTTGAATCAGAAAAACAATTGCACATGTATATCTTAAAATATTTTGACAGAAAATGAAATTCTGACACAAAATTGTTTAACACCTAACCATCACATCGGTTTTCAGATCCATACAAAGAAGTTATTTCAGTTCTTTCAGCTAAAGTCTATCCCATTTGAACCCATTTGAAAAATGTGAAAATAAATTATCCGCATTTTGTCCACCTGTCTGTCCGTCTATCTGCCCTTCTGTTCGTCGTCTGTCTTTATTATAGGGTGTATTGTTCAGCTGCTACATAGGTTACGCAGGTATCAAACAAAAAGAATATTTCTAACCAATTTTATTGACAATATCGTTCCTCTGCATCATTTGAACGCAATATGGTTCAAGCAAGAATGCTTGTAAATGTTCCGCAACCATATTATTGCTAATAATGGCGAGATAAGCTGGCCGGCGTAGTTACCTTACTTGCACTTGCAAGTGAAATTTACATAACATTGCCAGCCGACCTGATTAACTTCGCCAAAGAATTGTAACCACACTCTGGCACAAGATTAGAAGAACTCTCGCAAATGTTAAGAAGAAAGTCATAAAGTGGCACTGTGTTTAGAATTGTTGTGATGTTACGTTCGTTAAGTATCATTTATTCTTATGTATTTTCTTCTAATGTGTATTACAATTTTCTTGCAAAACGAAGTTTAATTCTATTCAGATGAAAATCGAATTTTCTCAACACAACTGGGTCCATGCCAACACCGCAACAAGACAGATGGATTAAACTGTCAAACTTTTGTTCACAACAAAAGAAGAAACGTTTGGTTGGTGATTTAAATATTTCTACAGGAACGGTTGCAAAATTGATAATTTGTAGCGTTATTTACGGCAATACGGCAGCGGCGCGGGCGGCTGAAACACAATTCTAGAAATTAAATCAATTACCTTTAGCGTCCTCTTCTTCAACTCCTAACCTAAATACCTTCGGAGCGACAATCTTCCTAACGAAGCGCCCAACTTAAAACCCTTCTTGATACCGGGTGTTTATCTACAGTTTGATCACTAAAACTGGTAATTTCCAAGCGGAGAACGAATGCTTCGTTAAGGTGGGACTACACCAAACTGGGCTAGGCCGACGGCACGTGCGGCCGGCTTTTGCCGAAGAAAAAGAAAAAGTGGAAATAAACATTCGTTCGGCCGCCGGTACAATGTTGGTAAATATCAAAGGGATTTCAGCCGGTCACGCTGGCAGGCTCTGTCTGAACCAGTGCAAACGTGTGTTTTCAGTCAGTTTTGCGTATTTGTGGCGAATGTTGTTTACATGGTACATTTCCTCTTATTCTTTTTCTTGATAACAATTTTTAGGGCCATTTACTTTAACAAAAAAATTTCGTTGTCAAACAATCTCGGATGAAGAACAAGAATTCTCTGCAAGCCGACGCATCTGCCCAGTTTGGTGGAGTCGACTTTAAGTACGCGGCAGTAAGCCGCCGCATGTTGTGCCGGCGGCAAGGCCGGAGATGCGGCCGAGCTAGCTTAGTTTGGTGGAGTCCCGACTTTATAAATCATCTAGCGGCATGAAATATAGGTATTTAGTTTAAAAAAAGGTCTGATTCTGTCTGCGTATAGTACTCATGAAAATGCATTTATATCAAAGCTGCATTTTTAAAAATATAGAACCCCCTGTATATTATTGTATATTTCGATTCTTTGGTCAATTTTAGTGTGACTTTATGTACTACACACGATATCTAAAATGAGTCGTTTAGTGCCAATGCGCCATTTTTTTAAAAAGTAGACGTCCACGAAAAATTGATAATTGCAGTTATCATAAACCTTAGACCGTAACCGTAACTAATCATGAAATGCACTAACATACGCCGAACCGTTAAACTTTTTTTGTGTTAAATGCACAGAATAAGACCTTCACAGAACAGAAACATAAATGGCGCTAAATTGTCACTGTTTACAGCGTTTCCCGTGGTTGTACGGAGAACTATTTATCGCAGACTCAAATATTTTTTTGCAAAACCTGCAATTTTACTCGTTACAGGAAATATTTTTACCGTCGATTTTATACGTACACATGGTTTTACACATGTCAATTTTGACTTTTGAAAAATTTAAAATATGAACAAGTTATGTTACCGTAAAAAGTGTTATGTGGCGGATTTTAACGATAGAATATCAAAAAGGCATCGTTTCCCATATTTTGAAACAGATTGTTTTGTGTTTGAAACGCGAAGAGGGTTGAAATGTGCTGTTATTTCTCTCCTATTTATGCAAGGTATGGAATTTATAAATTACCAACGGTATAGGCGCAAAAGGGTGTAGGCTTGAGTTTTATATTTATATAGACGTAGATACTTATATTGTAATTCCTTTTAGACAATGAATAAAAAATACGTTTTAGATAATTCAACAACTTCCACCCTCGCTTCTCGTGTAACAAGTAAGCTGTTGTCAAAAACTTGTGTGACAATTTGCTGAAACGGTTTTTACCTCTTGGAACAAAACATTTAGTTCTAAAGATATTTTTTAACAAAAATATGTACTTAGTCCAAACAGCAATTAAAACCAAATATTTCGTACGACAAATCCTTATGTAAGGATCGTTCTGCAAAGTGTTAACATCTACAAAGCGTAAGTTCCACTCACTTCTGAGTTTTATATGTAGGTAATTTGTAAACATGTAATTTAAGTTCTCTGTGTTCAATAATGTAATGTGATTGTATCTAAATACACTTTAATTTAACAACTGTGTATTCTTTATCGATATTTATGATTTAGATCGAATTGGGGAAATTACTTCATGACTTTAGAAGCTGGTCACCAGATGGCGCTACTCTGATTTTGATGCTTTAGTTCACAGTACACCCACCAGGGTCCGCCAAAATACCATACAAACATAGATATATAAATATATAGATACAGCCATACCCCAACATAGTTCAAAAGGACGTACCATCTATTACCATCACTTTCGGCACATTAATTACGTATAGCGCTATCCTTTATAGAGGTACCCTGAGCATGGAAGACAAGATTCGCATTATTTATTATAACTGTCAATCAAATTGTTAGCACAAATCGCACAGAAAATTATCATATTTGAGACTTTACAACATAAATAAACCGCCTTTTTATTTATTTAAATTGCATAGCAGCAAGAAATGTTACATTTAAAATGGAAGATGTTACTTAGAAAGCTGGCAAATGAAGAATTTGAAAAAATTACAGCTGACAACTGGAAGAAAGTGTGTGAACATGTGGAAAGTGATTAATTTAAAAGAGAAGTTATATTGGTTGATGTTTCTGAACTTTAAAATAAGTGTTAATAATGACAGTGATTATTCGGATTGTGAACTTTTACAAACGTAATGAATGTTCACTAAATGAGTATTATCACATTGGATATCATTGTTAAGATGTTGTATTTATTTTAAATAAATGTACACGTGTAGCTTACTTACTACAATTAGCACTATAATTTCAAAAAGAAACCCCACCGATTGGACATATGTCGAAAGGTAGGCAAGACGCGTAGCGACCAAAATTTGATATTGCACGCACACACAGTCTATAAATCTCGTTTTCCGAAGAATATTGCACGGATCCTTCTTTGTGATCATGATACAAACGCACTGCATCAACATCATATAGGCCAAAATGATAATTGGAAACGAATTCACTTCCTGTCGCAACGTAATCGCCGTTACCATTACGCCTAAAACCATGCAATTAAAATGTTGAACATAATCTTTACTTACTTACGGTTTTTTTGATATTCTGCAAGCCAGCAATGAATTCACTGCAGCACATTATGCCAAACAAGGTAAACATAGTCCCAAATTTGAATGGCGTAGCTCTATGTAATAAAACTATTTCAGGAATAACAATTATGGACGCGTCTATCATTATGGCAAGCACTAATCTTATTCGTATTCAATTGATAACGCAATAATTACATAATATTTAGTGAAAAAACCGCCCATCATGTTTAGGGCGAATATTTTTAGTTAGATTTGATTTCGCGCGATCGTGAAATGTGTCAACTGTCACATGACTTATGGGACGCGCTAAGTTTGTTTTAAGCGTCCGATTCGCGTACGACATAGTGGTTAATGCAATAAAAAGAGATAGAACATGTTTCTTCTTGGTTAGAAAGTAATGGAGAGATGTACAAATTTCTTTGATATGTTTTTTAAAAACCGAGGTACGTTTGTTAAGGATGGCTGTATCTAGGTATTTATACATATATCTATGCATACAAATTTGTAACATTGCTGTTTCTATTCTGAGAAGGCCGTATTCTGTGGTTAAATGAAATCACTCCGTCAATTTTCATAATTTTTGAAATCAAAGATAACTTGATTTTTTTTAATGGAAGTTTTCTATTGCATCAAATGCAGAATTTGATTACCGTCCTAACCTATTTTTTTGTAATTCAACAATTTCTAATAATTAAGTGTTTTTTGAAGTCACACTAAAATTGACCAAGGAATTGAAATATGCAAAAATATACACGGGGTTCTGTTTAAAAAATGCAACTTTGGCATAAATTGATTAACAAACTAAGAAGAATGTTCCGGTCAATACGACAAAATTTCGCGTCATTTCACTGGTGGAAGTTTGACAAATATCATTGAATAATCGCATTGAATTGTCATATATAATACCATAAGTAGTCGAAGTATTGTCGAATATTTTTGAGGTGCTGTCACGAATGCTAGTTACGCTGATTAATACCACGAGCGCTTGCGCGAGTGGTATTAAAAAGCGTAACTAGCGCGAGTGGTATTAAAAAGCGTAACTAGCATGAGTGGAGCAGCAGCTCAAAAATAATCTACAAATACTTCGACTACGAATGGTATTCGGAGGACTATTCAATTAATCAAAAGAAAAATTAAGCATAATTACCCACCCGAATGTATTTCCATGACAACAATAAACGTCAAAATAAATTATGGAAGTTGCTTTTCATTTTGCTATTGATTCTATTCGAACTTTTGTGCTCCAAGCTAATTCGTTATGAGTGATTAAATTAAAAGATGTGGTGATAAGTCGGTTGTGGAAATTGATTAACAAACTAAGAAGAATGTTCCGGTTAATACGACAAAATTTCGCGTCATTTCACTGGTGGAAGTTTGACAAATGTCATTGAATAATCGCATTGAATTGTCGCTGAAATACCACACGTGAAATTATCATATATAATACCATAAGTAGTCGAAGTATTGTCGAATATTTTTGAGCTGCTGTCACGAATGCTAGTTACTAGCATGAGTGGAGCAGCAGCTCAAAAATAATCTACAAATACTTAGACTACGAATGGTATTCGGAGGACTATTCAATGAATCCAAAGAAAAATTAAGCATAATTACCCACGCGAATGTATTTCCATGACAACAATAAACGTCAAAATAAATTAGGGAAGTTGCTTTTCATTTTGCTATTGATTCTATTCGAACTTTTGTGCTCCAAGCTAATTCGTTATGAGTGATTAAATTAAAAGATGTGGTGATAAGTCGGTTGTCGAAATTGATTAACAAACTAAGCAGAATGTTCCGGTTAATACGACAAAATTTCGCTACATTTCACTGGTGGAAGTTTGAGAAATGTCATTGAATAATCGCATTGAATTGTCGCTGAAATACCACACGTGAAATTATCGCTGAAATACCACACGTGAAATTGTCACTATAATTCGTTCCCATTGGCTCAACAATTTGAAATCTCGACATTTCACTGGTCGAAATGTGACAAATGTTAGATGAATTGAATAGTCGCTGAAATACCACACGTGAAATTATCGTAAGTAATTGCACAAGTGCATCAAAATTACCGATAATTTTTTTGAAAGCATGTCTAAAAACTGCATAAGTTTATTTTCATATTTTGGCGAAAGAGTCCGACACCGAAGGTGGAGGGCTCTTTTAACAAAATTATCAGGTTTATTTTGATGCACGAGTGTAATTTGGGGGATAATTTTGTTAAAAGAGCCCTCCACCTTCGGTGTCGGACTCTTTCGCCAAAATATGAAAATAAACTCGTGCAGTTTTTAGACAACATGGTTTCAAAAAAAATATCGGTAATTTTGATGCCCTTGTGCAAGTACCTACGATAATTGCGCGTGTGGTAATTTCAGCGATAATTTCACGTGTGGTATTTCAGCGACAATTCAATGCGATTATTGAATGACATTTGTCAAACTTCCACAATTTATTTTGACGTTTATTGTTGTCATGGAAATACATTCGCGTGGGTAATTATGCTTAATTTTTCTTTTGATTCATTGAATAGTCCTCCGAATACCATTCGTAGTCGAAGTATTTGTAGATTATTTTTTAGCTGCTGCTCCACTCATGCTAGTTACGCTTTTTAATACCACTCGCGCAAGCGCTCGTGGTATTAATCAGCGTAACTAGCATTCGTGACAGCACCTCAAAAATATTCGACAATACTTCGACTACTTATGGTATTATATATGATTATTCAATGACATTTGTCAATCTTCGACCAGTGAAATTTTTGGTATTAACCGGAATATTCTTCTTAATTTGTTAATCAATTTTGGGAATCGACTTATCAAGTTATCACACATCTTTCAATTTGATCACTCATAACAAATTAGTACAAAAGATCGAATAGAATCAATAGCAAAATTAAAAGCAACTTCCGTAACGTAATTTATTTTAACGTTTGTTATCATTATGGAAATAATGTCATGGGCTTCGGGATTATTACGTATAAATATACATTCACGTGGGTAATTACGCTTAAAGTTTCTTTTAATTCATTGAATAGTCTTTCGAATATCATTCGTAGTCGAAGTATTTGTAGATTATTTATGAGGTGCTGCTTCACTCATGCTAGTTACGCTTTTTAATATCAGCGTATCTAGTATTCGTGACAGTACCTCAAAAATATTCGACAATACTTCGACTACTCATGGTATTATACATAGGATAATATTGAGAGTACCGTGCACATTTTTGGATCCCGATAAACAATTAGATACATATATAATATTTGGGATATTAAATTTTGTGTGGTATCACACAAATTGCATCAACTACGAGAATTTGCAATTGGCATATTCTTATATTCGATGCAATATATCCGCCCTTTTTCTTTTGTATATAGGTACCTAACTATTGTCTTAGATTTAAAAAGGATAAACTACCAAATTGAAATTATGGCATTTAGAAAATGTTTTGCGACTTTTACATATTCTTGGTTCCTTACATTTCGTAGAATTAAGTAGGACAGGCAAATGGGTCCATTTCGGTACCTAATTAAACAAGCACAAAACACCAAAGACATTAGTAAAGTCAAAACTCAGGGAGAATTATTAATTAAGTAAGGAGTGCACGTACGCACTTCTAGATGAGCGCGAAAACCTTTGTAGATAGGTGTATATAAGTACCCAAATTTTGACTTATAGGTCAACTCGAGCTTAAATGAAATAAATCTCATAATCACAATAACTGTACTATACTCCAGAAGCATTTATTTCTTAATACAGATCTGCCTTAAAGGGCAATATACTGTTGTATTGCAGTTATAATTGATGGATTTGGACGGAATTGTAATTTGTAATCCTCCCCGAAAACAAGAGTTTAGAGATCGAGTAATGATATCAAAACTATACTCCGCGGCGCTTTCATGCATTAACAACGGCACCCTGCAATGAGGCTATCGAAAGTTCAACACAACACATGCGTATTGCATAACACGTGAACTCGAAGAGCACACTGAAGAGGAAGAAAAAAATTTAATTGTTAATTAGTATCTGTCCCAATGTCCATTTAATTATTATTCGAACCCAAAAAACCAGTTTCAGGGCCTGTTTATACCCATATCTTTTTTTTCTTAAAACAGATTAATACTCTAAATTTAGAAGGTCAATTCTACGCTCAGAAAGTTCATTGGTCAGGTGTGTGAATTCCCTGAAATTTAAATTCCATGAATGGTTTTTATACGTTTGTAGACGAGACAACGCTAATCGGTTAAACGACCACTTCCGTGGTGTTCCTTTGTCATTGTATATCTAGGTACGGGTTATGTGTTTCTATCAGCTGCGCGCATTCGGAGGTCCTTGCATCTGCTTGTGCATTACACAAGGACGCCGCCGTAGTGAAAAAGAATTACATAATGTGATCAATCGATCGAACTTTTGTAATTCTGTCAGCATAATGCAACCACAGTATCATAGGTATAGAGTTACTAAGGTAACCTACATTTATGCAATAATAAATCCAAGTACGCAAATGCGCGCGTAATTAAAATTGGTGCGTTTAGCGCAAGCTGTCAAGTGAGCTTTCGGGTAGCGCGCGGTTTTTTCTTGTGTTTGGGTTTAATGCATCTTTGATAACATTAGATGAAAGCAATCGCACAAATAAGGCTTGCGTGCGGTTTACAACTTTCCAAAACTTTATTCGTCAACGCTCTTGTAGTGGGGAATGGTGAAATCGAGGGGGCAGCACTCAGTAGCAAGCAACAGTGCGATCCGATCGACTTGTATATTTTTAATGTTAATCTACTAAAAAATTTTACTAACATTCATTCAATCGTTGTTAAGGGGTTGATGCAATGATCGTTGCGATTTCGACGAATGTCGCGATGGGCTCGAGTGGTAATGGTAGCTTTGCGCACATGTGACAAATGTGTGCGATATCGATTCGGATTTGAATTGAAAACGCGCGGGTAAAAGTGATCAGTTCTCATTCAGAATCAGTACGAATTAAGCCAAAATGTTTAAGTTGCTAGGAGGACTAAAAGACTATTTGAAGTGGCAAGATATAGTGACAGATTGTGCAATTTTTAGACTGCATAATGTGTTTACAACTGTACTTCTACTGGCTTGCAGCCTTATCATTACCGCCACCCAGTTTGTTGGAAACCCTATACAATGCATTGTCAGTGGATTACCTACGCACGTTGTCAACACTTTTTGCTGGATCTCTTCGACCTTCACTATGCCTGACGCTTTCAAAAGACAGGTAAACAGCTGACCTACGACCTCAAATACGATTTCTGATCGTGGTCGGGATGTGTACAACTTGTACCGCTTGCAACGTGATTTTACTACAATTTCGTAATACTATAAATCGAGCTATAAATTATGTGAAATGTGGATAAACTCCACCGTTTACGTTCATTATTTTTTGTCAGTAAATCATTTACCCTTTGCCATCATTGGATAATTTAATAAGCGCTTCCGGCCAAAAAAGGGGCAAAGAACACACATGAAAAACAAGAACATGATGCAACTCGGACGTTTTTCAATTTTAAAATGTTGTATAGGGTGGGGGTTATAATTATATGTCCGATTTACAATTAAGATTGTACCTATTTATAATTAGAGAAGGGACTTTCAAGTTACATTTATGTTCTGAACGTTATGAAAAGAGTAAACGAAGAACTTGTCAGGACACTCGTTACAGGGTCACATGAGTCCAGGTCAATTGACTGGGACGCCTTCAAAATGTTTTCCATCATGGTGACGTTACGATTGCCAATGAAGGTGAGACAATTGCGCTCCAAGATAATATTGTTGTACCTAGCTCAAAGAAAAGTGACATTGACATTATTCGAAATCGATTGTGGGCTAACACAATTCTGAACACTCAAATGAACGACAGTTTTAAAATTAAAATTAAACAGTATTTCTTACTATGGCCGAGAGTATGGCTAATTTGCACATAGGTGTAGGTACGAGGTTTTACCTCGGGTTTTACTGTCTCGGAATTTTTGAAATTTTTTGCTACATTTCTTCGTACATTTCGTACAAGATAAAGTCTTAATTATAGTCTGTCCCAGAGTTAGGGAGAGTAACAAATTGCCTCGAATGCCTCTATCGCCCTCGATACGAAACAGTATGACTATAGTTTAAATTGAACCGAACAAATACGGCCACCTTGTTTGCCACCAAACATAGGTATTTGACTCTGTATTTGAAATGGGAAATTTCCAATGTGCAGCATCCAATATATGGGGGTAGGTACTCCCCGCTCCCGCAATACTTGCGTGCAGTCATAGGTGTGTGCGAGGGTGTGTGGATATTATCGTCATTTTGTAAGAATATACTACATAAATCCTCCCATAAATCAATCGCCGAATTGGACCAACAATTTGCTTGACGACTAACATTAATTCGTGCAAGAAAAGTGATAAAGTCGAAACCGAGGGGGGCGGAGGAGTCAGTTGCCCCCCCATATTTTATACTGGGGAGCAGAGATTGCATTTTGCCCCCCCCCCCCCACGCTCCCATCATTCAGTTGTATTTTTTAAATTTATATGTAAAATTAATATTCTAACTAATTTTTTAATTGGTTTCTTAATTTAATTTTTTTCGAACCCAGATTAAATTCGAATCTGCCTGCTCACGCCAAAACTGATATTTTACAAATACAAAATTTGTACTGTTCAGACGACTATTTACCGAGCTATTTACTGACAGTCTCGCTGACGGTACTGAGGATATGTGAAAAAGTAAATTATTTTGAATTAACCGTTGAAAATTATTGGTAGTGCTGCTTGAAATTGAATTGAATGGAATTTTTCGAGGAATTTTTTCAATATGTATTTACTTTTTTTCCTCGAAGACAGTAAATCACTGTTTTAAACCTTTTCTATAAAAAAATATTGACAGTAAGTTCAAAATAAACGTATTTTGCCTCGTATTTTGCGCTAATTTTCACTGTGCATAGTAGGTATGAATTTCAATCTGTTTATTTATTTGGTAATCATAATCATGGTCACTTAAATACACATTCGAATAATCCAATATTGTTAATTTCTAATTATTTTGATTTTGGTATGAAAATGCCGATTCGAGATTCGCCGATTCGCTCCGGCCATTCGCATGGCAATTTTTGCCTCCCCAAAAAAATTTTCGTTCCTACGCCTCTGTACAAGGTAAATACCAAATTTCTTCACATAAACTGGCTAAGTGACGGACACTTTTGTTATTATAGTCATATAGTCAACCTGTTCTCTATTACGCGTCTGAACCTACCTAGAATTGGTGAAATAGAAATCATTACCACAGCTTACTTACTATCCAGCTGCACAACTCTCTTGGCGGGAGCGGTTTGCGCCGATCTACGCGCGCAGCGCTTATGCCCCGCCTCTTGGGGTAAAAGACTGCATTGCCTGTTTGGCGTGCAATCAAGCCCAGTGTTACCACGTTGGCCATTGTCCCGAATTCAATTCAATTAGGCAATAAAATGTATTAAACACCCAACCCTAGTTTCATTGCAATATTACGTAATATTGTACAGCAAATTCTAAACGTTCACATTACAATACAGCTCAAAAATCACCTACTACGGTACTGTGCAGCGACCGCGCGATGAAAATTCGTTTAATCCGGCCCTGACTTTTACCCCAAGCGCGAGAAAGAGGGCACCATTCCATCTCGCTTGGTTGTAGACCGCCAGATCAAAGGCGCCGCTCGAGAGTTGCGGAGCTGGATAGTAAGTAAGCTGTGTCATTACAACCACAAAAGGAAACCATATGCGACTTATAACGGCTTTATGTATAGAATGAAGCGTGAATACGGGAAAATGCATAACGTGCTGCCCGTTAAAGAAAAGACGGAAATCTTGTAGCCAGATTGATTACTAAGAACCAATAAATCTACAGAGCGATTGGGCGAAATAATAATTTGCCGTGTCACATGTACCGTGTCCCGCATAAATACCACCCATCATAATACGAACATGCTCGTAATCCTTTTAAAGGAGATGCGCGAGAATTTTACAGAAAACAATTGCGCACTATTAAGTAAGTACCGTATCGACAGTATCCGCGGACCGCGACTTTTCTTTAATCTACCGATTACGGCCGAGTGCGGTACAATCAATGCTTGGCACGACACCACTGTCTTCTTTTCTGCTTGACGAAACTGGTAACTTCACACCCATACACAAAACATAAGCATTTCCAATTTAAAATGCTACAATAAGCACATTTTCAAAAGCTTTTCAGCTGTTCATCTTTCACCTAAGAACACGTGTGCCACCTTTGGTTACTTTCGGTTCAGTGGTTGGGCAGGAAATGAGTGCATATACACACGACTGACGATTACTAAGATCTGGGTTCCTAGGGTTCCCAAACGTAGATGTCTGTCATGAAAGTTATTTGTAGATCTCTCTTGTACTAGGTACATATTGCAGGTGGTAAAAATGATACCTTATACTCTATGTACCTCGAAATGTACCTATATCATTTATGCACCCACAACCTGGGTTAAGACGGAAACACACAATAAACCTCAGGGCCCGGGCCACGTTTTTAGCGACCTGGGTTATATTTTGAAAAGAATTATCTACAAGCCCAGATCTAAATTGCAAATAAAACAAGTATAAATTGTGCACAACTCTTGTACAGATAAAGCGCATTTTTCTTTAACCGAAATAGCTTTTGTTTTGACATCACCAATGGATATATTTCTTGCAGATGTCTCAATCGCCCTTTGTGAGTACCCTCTTCCGACAATCTGTTCTTGAGATATAAGCTCGGGTATCAGGGATACCCGATCACGATAAGAGGTCGAGGAGGAGGGCTATAGTTGGCAGAAATTAATTCCTTTCGTTGAGACCTTTCATTAGAGTACCATGAAGGATAAAACCTCGGCTAAAACTAGTTCCACTCCCCCCTCCCCTCCACTCCGTACTTTGATAAGAGGACAGAAAGAAGGGCAGTAGTTGGTACAAAACGGTTCCTTTCGTTGAGATCTTTAATTAGATTACAGTGAGAGATAACATTAACGGGTATGCCCTATCCGAGGCCCTATCCTATTTTGAAATTTTTTTTCCAAAATTCTTACCACGAAAGGGCGCACCCCTACTTGGGGGGTGCGAAAAAAATTCTGATTTCGACGAAATTTGGTATCTGGGGGTTTTTGAACATGTAAATGACGAATCTGAAATTAGTTTTTGAAAATTCGAAAAAAAAAGTTCCAATTCTTGGTCGGACGACGAAAATGGAGAGCATTCCACGAAATTTGTTGTGTACATACTTGATGAGTTAAGGAACAAAATTGTCGAACAGTTTTTAAAAATAACTTTTCAAACAAAAGTTAAGTTATACTCATTTGAAGATTGGGCCTTCGGGTTACAAAGTGTCCCCCGCCTAGTGAGTGATCTAATTTCGCATGTAGTTAATGGAAAATGTCGGAAATAACAAAAAACATCGATTTAAGTCGATAAGTCTGCAAGTGACGTTGCATTTCGCATAAATACAAACACGCATAACTCCCATTTCGCATAAATGAATTTTCATTTACAGGCATGTGACATAATTTAAACGACGCATAAAAAAAACTACGCATAACTGGCAATACGCATAACTCCCATTTTGCATAAATAAGATTCTCGTAACTGGCATTTCGCATAAATTAAAGATGCATAAAAAAAACTGTGCATAACTCCCATTTCGCATAAATGAAAGATGCATAAAAAAAAGTACGCATAACTCCCATTTCGCATAAATCTCCGTAACTGGCATTTCGCATAAATTAAAGATGCATAAAAAAAACTGTGCATAACTCCCATTTCGCATAAATGAAAGATGCATAAAAAAAGTACGCATAACTCCCATTTCGCATAAATATCCGTAACTGGCATTTCGCATAAATTAAAGACGCATAGAAAAAAGTGTCCATAACTCCCATTTCGCATAAAAACAGGTATCCGACCGACGGCGGCGGTGGCCGACCGACCATTTCGGCTACTCTGGACGTAACGTTTGTAAAAATCATCTGAATTAGAAACACAAAGCGTGTCTGTTTATTGGTTTATTCTTTGATGNATTCGCGTGGGTAATTATGCTTAATTTTTCTTTTGATTCATTGAATAGTCCTCCGAATACCATTCGTAGTCGAAGTATTTGTAGATTATTTTTGAGCTGCTGCTCCACTCATGCTAGTTACGCTTTTTAATACCACTCGCGCAAGCGCTCGTGGTATTAATCAGCGTAACTAGCATTCGTGACAGCACCTCAAAAATATTCGACAATACTTCGACTACTTATGGTATTATATATGATTATTCAATGACATTTGTCAATCTTCGACCAGTGAAATTTTTGGTATTAACCGGAATATTCTTCTTAATTTGTTAATCAATTTTGGGAATCGACTTATCAAGTTATCACACATCTTTCAATTTGATCACTCATAACAAATTAGTACAAAAGATCGAATAGAATCAATAGCAAAATTAAAAGCAACTTCCGTAACGTAATTTATTTTAACGTTTGTTATCATTATGGAAATAATGTCATGGGCTTCGGGATTATTACGTATAAATATACATTCACGTGGGTAATTACGCTTAAAGTTTCTTTTAATTCATTGAATAGTCTTTCGAATATCATTCGTAGTCGAAGTATTTGTAGATTATTTATGAGGTGCTGCTTCACTCATGCTAGTTACGCTTTTTAATATCAGCGTATCTAGTATTCGTGACAGTACCTCAAAAATATTCGACAATACTTCGACTACTCATGGTATTATACATAGGATAATATTGAGAGTACCGTGCACATTTTTGGATCCCGATAAACAATTAGATACATATATAATATTTGGGATATTAAATTTTGTGTGGTATCACACAAATTGCATCAACTACGAGAATTTGCAATTGGCATATTCTTATATTCGATGCAATATATCCGCCCTTTTTCTTTTGTATATAGGTACCTAACTATTGTCTTAGATTTAAAAAGGATAAACTACCAAATTGAAATTATGGCATTTAGAAAATGTTTTGCGACTTTTACATATTCTTGGTTCCTTACATTTCGTAGAATTAAGTAGGACAGGCAAATGGGTCCATTTCGGTACCTAATTAAACAAGCACAAAACACCAAAGACATTAGTAAAGTCAAAACTCAGGGAGAATTATTAATTAAGTAAGGAGTGCACGTACGCACTTCTAGATGAGCGCGAAAACCTTTGTAGATAGGTGTATATAAGTACCCAAATTTTGACTTATAGGTCAACTCGAGCTTAAATGAAATAAATCTCATAATCACAATAACTGTACTATACTCCAGAAGCATTTATTTCTTAATACAGATCTGCCTTAAAGGGCAATATACTGTTGTATTGCAGTTATAATTGATGGATTTGGACGGAATTGTAATTTGTAATCCTCCCCGAAAACAAGAGTTTAGAGATCGAGTAATGATATCAAAACTATACTCCGCGGCGCTTTCATGCATTAACAACGGCACCCTGCAATGAGGCTATCGAAAGTTCAACACAACACATGCGTATTGCATAACACGTGAACTCGAAGAGCACACTGAAGAGGAAGAAAAAAATTTAATTGTTAATTAGTATCTGTCCCAATGTCCATTTAATTATTATTCGAACCCAAAAAACCAGTTTCAGGGCCTGTTTATACCCATATCTTTTTTTTCTTAAAACAGATTAATACTCTAAATTTAGAAGGTCAATTCTACGCTCAGAAAGTTCATTGGTCAGGTGTGTGAATTCCCTGAAATTTAAATTCCATGAATGGTTTTTATACGTTTGTAGACGAGACAACGCTAATCGGTTAAACGACCACTTCCGTGGTGTTCCTTTGTCATTGTATATCTAGGTACGGGTTATGTGTTTCTATCAGCTGCGCGCATTCGGAGGTCCTTGCATCTGCTTGTGCATTACACAAGGACGCCGCCGTAGTGAAAAAGAATTACATAATGTGATCAATCGATCGAACTTTTGTAATTCTGTCAGCATAATGCAACCACAGTATCATAGGTATAGAGTTACTAAGGTAACCTACATTTATGCAATAATAAATCCAAGTACGCAAATGCGCGCGTAATTAAAATTGGTGCGTTTAGCGCAAGCTGTCAAGTGAGCTTTCGGGTAGCGCGCGGTTTTTTCTTGTGTTTGGGTTTAATGCATCTTTGATAACATTAGATGAAAGCAATCGCACAAATAAGGCTTGCGTGCGGTTTACAACTTTCCAAAACTTTATTCGTCAACGCTCTTGTAGTGGGGAATGGTGAAATCGAGGGGGCAGCACTCAGTAGCAAGCAACAGTGCGATCCGATCGACTTGTATATTTTTAATGTTAATCTACTAAAAAATTTTACTAACATTCATTCAATCGTTGTTAAGGGGTTGATGCAATGATCGTTGCGATTTCGACGAATGTCGCGATGGGCTCGAGTGGTAATGGTAGCTTTGCGCACATGTGACAAATGTGTGCGATATCGATTCGGATTTGAATTGAAAACGCGCGGGTAAAAGTGATCAGTTCTCATTCAGAATCAGTACGAATTAAGCCAAAATGTTTAAGTTGCTAGGAGGACTAAAAGACTATTTGAAGTGGCAAGATATAGTGACAGATTGTGCAATTTTTAGACTGCATAATGTGTTTACAACTGTACTTCTACTGGCTTGCAGCCTTATCATTACCGCCACCCAGTTTGTTGGAAACCCTATACAATGCATTGTCAGTGGATTACCTACGCACGTTGTCAACACTTTTTGCTGGATCTCTTCGACCTTCACTATGCCTGACGCTTTCAAAAGACAGGTAAACAGCTGACCTACGACCTCAAATACGATTTCTGATCGTGGTCGGGATGTGTACAACTTGTACCGCTTGCAACGTGATTTTACTACAATTTCGTAATACTATAAATCGAGCTATAAATTATGTGAAATGTGGATAAACTCCACCGTTTACGTTCATTATTTTTTGTCAGTAAATCATTTACCCTTTGCCATCATTGGATAATTTAATAAGCGCTTCCGGCCAAAAAAGGGGCAAAGAACACACATGAAAAACAAGAACATGATGCAACTCGGACGTTTTTCAATTTTAAAATGTTGTATAGGGTGGGGGTTATAATTATATGTCCGATTTACAATTAAGATTGTACCTATTTATAATTAGAGAAGGGACTTTCAAGTTACATTTATGTTCTGAACGTTATGAAAAGAGTAAACGAAGAACTTGTCAGGACACTCGTTACAGGGTCACATGAGTCCAGGTCAATTGACTGGGACGCCTTCAAAATGTTTTCCATCATGGTGACGTTACGATTGCCAATGAAGGTGAGACAATTGCGCTCCAAGATAATATTGTTGTACCTAGCTCAAAGAAAAGTGACATTGACATTATTCGAAATCGATTGTGGGCTAACACAATTCTGAACACTCAAATGAACGACAGTTTTAAAATTAAAATTAAACAGTATTTCTTACTATGGCCGAGAGTATGGCTAATTTGCACATAGGTGTAGGTACGAGGTTTTACCTCGGGTTTTACTGTCTCGGAATTTTTGAAATTTTTTGCTACATTTCTTCGTACATTTCGTACAAGATAAAGTCTTAATTATAGTCTGTCCCAGAGTTAGGGAGAGTAACAAATTGCCTCGAATGCCTCTATCGCCCTCGATACGAAACAGTATGACTATAGTTTAAATTGAACCGAACAAATACGGCCACCTTGTTTGCCACCAAACATAGGTATTTGACTCTGTATTTGAAATGGGAAATTTCCAATGTGCAGCATCCAATATATGGGGGTAGGTACTCCCCGCTCCCGCAATACTTGCGTGCAGTCATAGGTGTGTGCGAGGGTGTGTGGATATTATCGTCATTTTGTAAGAATATACTACATAAATCCTCCCATAAATCAATCGCCGAATTGGACCAACAATTTGCTTGACGACTAACATTAATTCGTGCAAGAAAAGTGATAAAGTCGAAACCGAGGGGGGCGGAGGAGTCAGTTGCCCCCCCATATTTTATACTGGGGAGCAGAGATTGCATTTTGCCCCCCCCCCCACGCTCCCATCATTCAGTTGTATTTTTTAAATTTATATGTAAAATTAATATTCTAACTAATTTTTTAATTGGTTTCTTAATTTAATTTTTTTCGAACCCAGATTAAATTCGAATCTGCCTGCTCACGCCAAAACTGATATTTTACAAATACAAAATTTGTACTGTTCAGACGACTATTTACCGAGCTATTTACTGACAGTCTCGCTGACGGTACTGAGGATATGTGAAAAAGTAAATTATTTTGAATTAACCGTTGAAAATTATTGGTAGTGCTGCTTGAAATTGAATTGAATGGAATTTTTCGAGGAATTTTTTCAATATGTATTTACTTTTTTTCCTCGAAGACAGTAAATCACTGTTTTAAACCTTTTCTATAAAAAAATATTGACAGTAAGTTCAAAATAAACGTATTTTGCCTCGTATTTTGCGCTAATTTTCACTGTGCATAGTAGGTATGAATTTCAATCTGTTTATTTATTTGGTAATCATAATCATGGTCACTTAAATACACATTCGAATAATCCAATATTGTTAATTTCTAATTATTTTGATTTTGGTATGAAAATGCCGATTCGAGATTCGCCGATTCGCTCCGGCCATTCGCATGGCAATTTTTGCCTCCCCAAAAAAATTTTCGTTCCTACGCCTCTGTACAAGGTAAATACCAAATTTCTTCACATAAACTGGCTAAGTGACGGACACTTTTGTTATTATAGTCATATAGTCAACCTGTTCTCTATTACGCGTCTGAACCTACCTAGAATTGGTGAAATAGAAATCATTACCACAGCTTACTTACTATCCAGCTGCACAACTCTCTTGGCGGGAGCGGTTTGCGCCGATCTACGCGCGCAGCGCTTATGCCCCGCCTCTTGGGGTAAAAGACTGCATTGCCTGTTTGGCGTGCAATCAAGCCCAGTGTTACCACGTTGGCCATTGTCCCGAATTCAATTCAATTAGGCAATAAAATGTATTAAACACCCAACCCTAGTTTCATTGCAATATTACGTAATATTGTACAGCAAATTCTAAACGTTCACATTACAATACAGCTCAAAAATCACCTACTACGGTACTGTGCAGCGACCGCGCGATGAAAATTCGTTTAATCCGGCCCTGACTTTTACCCCAAGCGCGAGAAAGAGGGCACCATTCCATCTCGCTTGGTTGTAGACCGCCAGATCAAAGGCGCCGCTCGAGAGTTGCGGAGCTGGATAGTAAGTAAGCTGTGTCATTACAACCACAAAAGGAAACCATATGCGACTTATAACGGCTTTATGTATAGAATGAAGCGTGAATACGGGAAAATGCATAACGTGCTGCCCGTTAAAGAAAAGACGGAAATCTTGTAGCCAGATTGATTACTAAGAACCAATAAATCTACAGAGCGATTGGGCGAAATAATAATTTGCCGTGTCACATGTACCGTGTCCCGCATAAATACCACCCATCATAATACGAACATGCTCGTAATCCTTTTAAAGGAGATGCGCGAGAATTTTACAGAAAACAATTGCGCACTATTAAGTAAGTACCGTATCGACAGTATCCGCGGACCGCGACTTTTCTTTAATCTACCGATTACGGCCGAGTGCGGTACAATCAATGCTTGGCACGACACCACTGTCTTCTTTTCTGCTTGACGAAACTGGTAACTTCACACCCATACACAAAACATAAGCATTTCCAATTTAAAATGCTACAATAAGCACATTTTCAAAAGCTTTTCAGCTGTTCATCTTTCACCTAAGAACACGTGTGCCACCTTTGGTTACTTTCGGTTCAGTGGTTGGGCAGGAAATGAGTGCATATACACACGACTGACGATTACTAAGATCTGGGTTCCTAGGGTTCCCAAACGTAGATGTCTGTCATGAAAGTTATTTGTAGATCTCTCTTGTACTAGGTACATATTGCAGGTGGTAAAAATGATACCTTATACTCTATGTACCTCGAAATGTACCTATATCATTTATGCACCCACAACCTGGGTTAAGACGGAAACACACAATAAACCTCAGGGCCCGGGCCACGTTTTTAGCGACCTGGGTTATATTTTGAAAAGAATTATCTACAAGCCCAGATCTAAATTGCAAATAAAACAAGTATAAATTGTGCACAACTCTTGTACAGATAAAGCGCATTTTTCTTTAACCGAAATAGCTTTTGTTTTGACATCACCAATGGATATATTTCTTGCAGATGTCTCAATCGCCCTTTGTGAGTACCCTCTTCCGACAATCTGTTCTTGAGATATAAGCTCGGGTATAAGGGATACCCGATCACGATAAGAGGTCGAGGAGGAGGGCTATAGTTGGCAGAAATTAATTCCTTTCGTTGAGACCTTTCATTAGAGTACCATGAAGGATAAAACCTCGGCTAAAACTAGTTCCACTCCCCCCTCCCCTCCACTCCGTACTTTGATAAGAGGACAGAAAGAAGGGCAGTAGTTGGTACAAAACGGTTCCTTTCGTTGAGATCTTTAATTAGATTACAGTGAGAGATAACATTAACGGGTATGCCCTATCCGAGGCCCTATCCTATTTTGAAATTTTTTTTCCAAAATTCTTACCACGAAAGGGCGCACCCCTACTTGGGGGGTGCGAAAAAAATTCTGATTTCGACGAAATTTGGTATCTGGGGGTTTTTGAACATGTAAATGACGAATCTGAAATTAGTTTTTGAAAATTCGAAAAAAAAAGTTCCAATTCTTGGTCGGACGACGAAAATGGAGAGCATTCCACGAAATTTGTTGTGTACATACTTGATGAGTTAAGGAACAAAATTGTCGAACAGTTTTTAAAAATAACTTTTCAAACAAAAGTTAAGTTATACTCATTTGAAGATTGGGCCTTCGGGTTACAAAGTGTCCCCCGCCTAGTGAGTGATCTAATTTCGCATGTAGTTAATGGAAAATGTCGGAAATAACAAAAAACATCGATTTAAGTCGATAAGTCTGCAAATTCGATTCCAATAATGCGTGGCTGCGGATGGTGCGAAAATCTACATTACAATCAATAAGCATTATTGCAAGTATCGTATAATATCGACTTAAATCGTGTTTCCATGCATTCGCTTTATTCAACCTGCAACTGCAAAAAGGTAGTTGAAACACGTGTTATTTAAAATCATGGATTGTAGGTTCATACAGGGTGTTTTTTTCAGATGGCCCATACGACAATGTAAAGGCGTTGACTTATTTAAAATGGGTCATAGGGAAATTTACATTGCATTAATTGTTTCAGTCATAGCTTGCTCCCGAATCATCTACCAGAGTATACTGCAGAAATTGTTTCTAAATCAACAAATTTATTCAAATCAGATATCGTATAAGATTACAATCCGTGCTCGAATTGTTTTCCACCGGCAAGCAAACAATACCCGATAGGCGATAACCGATACTCGGCAATTAATAGCTCGCATACCCACTGTGTACAAATTGTACATGAACACCTTTTCGAACGAAGAAATCATGTTGCTACTTCGTTGATTCAGTTTGAAGGATTGAGATCGAGAAGTGTCAGTGAACTAACTAAGCGCAAGGCCAAGATTTGAGAACAATTGGCGCAATGCAAATTTCCCTATGGCCCATTTTAAATAACTCAACGCCTTTACATTCACTGTTGTCACACACCTACGGTTATGATGTATGCTAGGTATGTACTTTCTATGGCACATCTTTAAAAAAAACACCTTGTATATTAAAGTATAAGTGGATCTTTAAAACGCGCGATGTTTCTCGCAGATCGACGGCGTGGGCGCAGCCTGTATGCTTGAAATAGAGCAATTGTTTTAAAGACCACGTATTCACGCATATACTTTACGCTATTTTTAGCGTATTTTCCTCAAAGTGAAACATCTCGTGAAAAATCGCTTTTGGCTGCACTTTGTCGTCCGTCCGTCCGTCACACGTACTCCTTCTGCACCACTGAACCGATTTGGGCGATGTAGGGCTCATTTGTAAGGGCTTGGTCCAAGGATTCCGTGCATACCGATATTTTTATCTTACGATGATTCATCAATAATACAAAATAATAAATAAACGAACAAAATACTTGCATTAAAATGATCCTGGCCAGAGTTGGACTGGGTCAAGCATAGAGTGACCCAGTGACCCGGTGACCCAGTTAGTTTACTGACCCAGTGACCCGGTGACCCAGTGACCCGGTGACCCAGTGACCCGGTGACCCAGTTGACCCGGTGACCCAGTTTGACCCGGTGACCCAGCTTGACCCGGTGACCCAGCTTGACCCGGTGACCCAGCTTGACCCAGTGACCCAGCTTGACCCGGTGACCCAGCTTGACCCAGTTTGACCCGGTGACCCAGCTTGACCCAGTTTGACCCAGTGACCCAGCTTGATCCGGTGACCCAGCTTGACCCAGTTTGACCCGGTGACCCAGCTTGACCCGGTGATCCAGCTTGACCCAGTGACCCATCTTGACCCAGCTTTACTCAGTGACCCGTCCTGACCCGGTAGCCCAGTAATTAAATTATTGTTAGGTATCATCCAAAACAATTTCAAGTAACTTTTAATTTAAAAAAAACTTCCTCAATAATATTCGGCAACAAGCACGTAGCCCAATTTCATTCAAGAGAACTAATACCTAAAAAAATCAAATGCATTTGTTTATAGTTTGTAGTCAAGTAGTCAATGAAAGTATTTAGAGAAAATATTTATTTGGATTAAGCTAACTAGTAGAAAAAAATTAAATGTGAATGAACACCTGTAAGCAAACTGGTAAGCCCTGAAGCAAAGAAATAACATTATTCTAATACAATTCGGGACATGGAAAGTTTTTTTACGGCAGTATTAAAGCAAACATCACAGAAATGACAGTTGTCAAGCAATCGAGTATTATTTTCAACAAACCAGCATTTCATTTATTGCATAATCTGTACACTTGAACCGAGGGCACTGACTTAACTGCGTTATTCGATCAAACTAGGTGACTGGGTCGAATTGGGTCCCCGGGTGAAATTGCGTCGCTGGGTCAAACTGGGTCACTGGGTCAAACTGGGTCACTGGGTCAAACTGGGTCACTGGGTCAAACTGGGTCAACTGGGTCACTGGGTCTAACTGAAAAGAGTATGACGTGACCCAGCGACCCAGTGACCCAGTTTAATTTAGTGACCCAGGTGACCCAGTTGACCCAGTGACCCAGTGACCCAGTCCAACTCTGATCCTGGCAACAAAAAAATACAGTTGTACTTTTCGGAGGATCTCCTCGTCGTACAGGTTTAAACCATCGCCATCGTTTTATTAAGCGGCAGAGCGAAGCCGCAAGCTTTTTAGGAGAGTCGATGGTGTCCGTCTGTCCGTGAACACGATAACTGTCAAACGCTTGGACCGATTTGGTTAGTTAGTTAACATATATACCACATGTAACAAGCCAATTGAAAATGGGTCAAATGTCAAATCCAATGACTTCGTGGGGTCACACCGAGGCGCTCTGCCGCTTTTGGAAATGCTCTTTATGGGTTTATTTGAATCTTAGTTGTCGGCACCGTCACAAATAATTTATTAGGCATAGAAGTAGTCGTATTATAACAATATGGTACCAAACAAGATTTATATTTAGTTTTATGGTCCATATTTTATATATCAAAACCTGGAAAAGACGAATTCGCACGTGTTGACAGTATGCCACAATAAGTAAAATTTACCCCAATGGCGTCAGTGCGTGATGATTGGCTAACTGAACGTTTTGCATGAATTTGAAATGGACGACTTTAAGTGAATATTTTTTACGAGATTTTTTACCTAAAACGCTATCAAAATTAAAATACAAACATTCTAAATACATTACTCAACGTGTACTTGTATATTTAAGCAATAAATTGAAAAATAGGCATATACCCAATTGCAGACAAAACGTAGTCGCTACAGATGTGTTCTCTACCGGAGCCGGACATTAGGGCGCCGCCGAAAGGGCGCGACCGAAAGGGCGCGGTCGTTAGGGCGCGAGGACAAAAGGGCGCGGGACATAAAGGCGCGGGACATAAGGGCGCAAGGACATATGGGCGCGAGATAGAGTATTCTAAACAAAAAAATATTGTAGTTAGTTTGTGTTAATATGTTATATCAACAGTCATTACACAGGGCGTTCAAGATACACAAAGATAGGTAAATTTCAGCGTAATCGGTTCATCCGTTCTTTTTTAAATGTTTTCTTAAATAAATGGCCGAGAAGTTAAAAAGGCATTGTGAATTTTGGATCTATCAAACCCCAATTTTGGCAGTGCGCCGATTATATTGGTGTCGGATATCCATACTGAAAACTCGTGCAATTCGATGCATAACTAGGGAAGATGTCAAAATGGCACTGTTTATTCTTTGGTCGATATTGCCAATTCTCAAACTCCTATCTACAAATTTGATAAAGGATCTATTTGCAGAATTACATTGTAATCGGTCGCGCCATTATTTTTTAAATGATTGGACGTGAACAAATCGAGCAAGCCTGCGATTTGGGATAAAGCATAACAGTATCATTTAAGCAACTCGACGCTACAAATATACAAGTAAAAGTGACAAAAGGTGTGACCCAATCTTTTGGCATTGCGCTTTATATGTTTTTGGTATCTTGAACGCCCTGTGTAATGACTGTTGGTATAACATATCAACACAAACTAACTACGATATATATTTTTTAGAGAATACTCGCCCATATGTCCTCGCGCCCTTATGTCCCGCGCCCTTATGTCCCGCGCCCTTATGTCCCGCGCCCTTTTGTCCTCGCGCCCTTATGTCCACGCGCCCTTATGTCTCGCGCCCTAACGGCCGCGCCCTTTCGGTCGCGCCCTTTCGGCGGCGCCCTAATGTCCTAGACCGGTTCTCTACACGTTCGACAACCTCCCATCAATTCAGTACCAACCAAGATGTCAGCAGCACGATGAAAACGTGTTTTGCGCGGCAACTGTGTATCCCAAAACACACTACACATTTGTATGAACAATCTCCCACATATAGTTGCATTAATAGTTATTTACCTAACAAGTTCGGTAAGTTAATTTTCCTGCATGAGCACTCCCTACGGTCGTGCTGCATTTAGTGCGAATGCGGGAAAATTCTTTCCGAAAGAGTTAGGTACAATATTTTTTGTAACGAATTGCGTAAAAAAAGGTCAACATTAATAAAGTTTTGTAAATTAGTTTTTTTTTAATCATGAGTTGGTAACACAATCATATGTTTGGTTGGTAACATAATTTTGTAACTACCCAAGGATACTATATCACTTTTAATTGCACTGGCCACATTTAAAACTTCCACATCTTTGGTTAATACATATTTTGCCTTTGCAATGAGTGAGTGCTACTACTGGTCACGGCATTGCATCGTTTGCACTGAATATCCTTGGAAGTCTTCAATGTTAACAAATATGCTTTGAAAAGAGTGCTCTTATTGGTCGCGTAAGTGTACTGATCGTATTTAATATTCCCAGAAGACATGTGTGAACAAATGTGTTCTCAAATTTGATTTATCTTGAGTTGCGTAAATACACTCGTTACATTTAAAATCCTTGGAAGCTTTGTGTGTGTTAATATGTGCTTTCTTAAACTGCATATGCGAATAGTTGCAGAATATCACTGGTCACATTTTAAGACGTTTTAACAATAAATTTTACTTTTTCCAATTCTGAAAAATAATTTGATTGCGTTATAAGTTCTTGTTTATATATTTACGTAAAACTTAGTGTACGTCTGTTTCCCGATTAATCGCACTAAGTACCCTCAACCAACGGCTTAATTGATTTTATGTCTTATTAACCTATAATAGCACACTTTATATCTGTGATACGCGGGCATAAAGTACCACTTTATGCCCTAGGGCATTAAGTATCACCATAGTAACTCATTAATACTTAATGACAAAACAAACAAATATTTGCAGGTCATTGAAAATTAGAAACGTCAATTATTAATTGTCAATAGCTACTAAATCACAAGATTGGCCTTATTTCGTATAGTTTCTGGAACTTCTTGCTCATTCACGATGAATTGAATTATTTAAAATTACGTTTGACGTTTGGATGGTTTCAATCACATTAACAAATTCGAACCACGCATACTTGATCAAACATAATGAATTAATTATTTTGTAAACGAATTTTGACGAAGAAAACTATTTGTAAAACATAAAATTGTGTATGTACCACGGGCATAAACTGATGTTTATACTCTCGGGCGACTAAAAAGCTGTCGGGCCATAGGCCCTCGAGCTTTTTAACTCGTCGCCCTCGAGAATATAAACATCACTATTATGCCCTTAATACATAAATAACTATTACAGCAGATGACAGTTAACCATGACATGACGTTCGTTGACTTCAATAAGTACTACCAACCGAAGAACGCGCATAACCCCTTCTCTCCAGCGGAAACTAAAAAACACCGCGATGCGGGAAAGTCGTTTTCCCGTGCATCGAGGATGCTTGGAAACATTATCTTTCCATTCAATGAGTACAAAAATTATTTAATCACCTACCTATGCGGATCCAAAAATGCAAAGCAGCACAATTTAAATTCTTGGCGAAAAATTTCTTCCTGGATCACCAATATTACACAGTGGTGGAGTACTTGGCAAGCTCTCCAGTATGATATCGAAAGTTTTCAATGTCTTTTGTCTTTTGTTTCATACACTTGTACACGTTTTAAATACTTATATATAATATGTATGTTACGTTTGTCACTAATTGTTTGTACACAATTTACTCTCCTGGCGACCCTATATTACTAATGTAATCTGAACGGGAAATAAATGAATATGAATATGAATAAAATATACAGTGAATTTTTTTTAAATGAGAACATAGGAGTTTGCATGCAATGTAATTTCCCTATGTTCGATTTTAAAAAAAAACACATCAATCTATTGAGTAGTTCAAATGAGTAGTAGATACAATTGACAGCTGTCACATTTTTAAAAATACCGCCGATTGATGTTTTTTTAAAAATCGAACATAGGGAAATTACATTGTATGCAAACTCGTATGTTCGCATTTAAAAAAAACTCACTGTATATCTCGACAGGGAAGAAACGTACAAGAAAAATGACGGGGATTTGCTTTGCATACACAATTTATCTCGCAATTTATCAACATAAGTATGTTGAATTCGGTTGAATTTGATTAATTGAGGTTGATTTCGTCATAAAGATACCTCCATGGAGTACGATGAAAAGGACAGTCAACCGAATTAGAAGTAGGCACCCTCTATAGATTAGATAATACCATTGTATATAGGAAAAAGAAAAAGAGAATGCTCGAAGAAAGCTTTCAGGGTCGAGTGTATGGTAATGTCGAGGGTAATGTTTTACCAAAGTTTAAGTTCCTCATATAAATAATAACTCGGCATTTACAATTTTGCTCCCAATATGTCCGCTACAACATTTACTATCTATTAGGTTGTTTTATAAAATCCGGGCAGATCTTTTCTAAATTGAGAAACTGTGCAATAGAAGTCTTTAAAGTCATTAGCACAGAATACCTAATTTATGTCTATCGATCATCATCACGTGTCCTTGTTTGTAATGACAATGTAGTATTATTTATGTAAGTAAAATAGAGATAAGCAATGGTAAAGCCATAGGTATTTAAACAATGGCCATACCTACATCAACTTTTCAAAAACGCTCCCATACTAGGGCTGGCTGTAACCAAATTACTGATTAGGTATCATGGGAATTGTATCGAAACCGTTAATATTCCATTAACCATTCTGCCAAGGAAATTTCGAAACACCGTCAATTCGCAACTTGTAACTTTCACTGGGGTCGTCGTAAAATCGATTAAAGCGAATCGTTGGTCCGAAGCAAACATTAGGTGGAATTTGCGAAATGCTAATGGAATATAAATAATTCCTACAATATAAGCATTGATTATGTAATATCTTGTACTTGTCAACATGACTGTATGTAACCGGAATGTGGTTAGCGGAATTAATTAATCCCTGCGCCAAAGTTTTTGTATTGAAGCCACATGCAGAGCTTTTTCCGTTCAACTCCCAGTTTTTGTGTCACCGTGGCGTTTCAGCACATCTTTACATTCTCAAGGATTACAAATTGTAATGAATAATTATTGTAATTCGCTACCTTTGTTAAAGTCGTGGTATTAACAGAAATAAACCAATTAAGTAATTATAAAATTAGCTTATTATTAAAGTTTTAATCGACGATTCAAACGCAATAATATACCTGCCCAAGCCCAACCCTACAATTTATTATGCGAGTTATCATGGTACCTGCCTCGGTATCTGCCTAATCAGCCTAATACTGAGGACTCTGAAATGTATAAAATGCGAGATAAAATGTTATATATAATTATGCATATTAATAGTAATAATAAATTAAACCATTTCTTGAGGTCAACTGTGTGCACCTGGTTAGAATGTTAGTTGTTTACATTCTTGAATTTAGCGTGTTGATGAACACGTACAATTATATTAATTATCTACGTTGAGGTCATTTTTTAAACATGACTATGTAATAATAGCATTAATTGATAACTGAAATTGAAAATACATTATTGTAATTGTATAACAGCTACTGTGAGTGTGAGAAATTGAAGAATCATTCTGTTCGGTAACGTGTTTTGTTACACAAATTAGTAATTTATTACCTATCATCAAACTCGATTGTGACTTTTCAAATATCTATTTATATTCAATAATTTTTAATGGAATATTGACATTGTGTTTCAACTGTATTTATAAAACTGCACCCTTCATAGGAAAATTACGAGGAAAATTACTTTCGGGTTCCTTCGTTCTGGTCTTGGAGCGTAATGGTCTTATTCGTTTAGCATTTGGTCTGGTAGGTCATCAATCATGAGAATTAATCTTTGGTTCTACAAAACTGATGCCATTACCTTTTTGACCTCCTACATTCTTAGAAGTTATGCGAGCAAATTCCATCAGCAACTCCATTTACTATTGCTTCTCTGCGTTTCTCCGCAAGGCAAAACTACTTCTACGTGTCGACATTTCATCTTAGTAGGCACCAATGAAATAAAGATTCTTGTAAAGATTAATCCCCTATAGTTTTACACGAGGTTCTGTATCATGGTGGCAAAGGTGTGTAATGTTACGGAATGTTGCGGGACACAACTTGCTCCCTTCTACACTATGGGTGGTAACGGTGCAAGAAAAGTTTGCATCCCCATCAATCCAAAATCTAAAATGTTTCCTCATACTTTCCATCTAATTAACGACTAATTTTAATTTTATTTTAATTAAAGATTGATGTTGACTAGCATTAGATGATTTTGAAATGAAGGTGCTAACTTGGCGGCAAGGCAACACTAAAGATGTTCCTAAGTGTTCTACACTAAGATGGTGCGCCTCCAAATGGGGGTGCGAAAAACAAGGTTTTCAATGGAACTTGGTGACGAATTCAAAATTAATCTTTGAAAATTAAACAAAAAAACAAATAACTCCATCTGCAATTATGGGTCGGACGTAAAATTGGTCAGAATTTAATGGAATTGTGTGGAATGAATAAAATTGTCAAACAGATTTTCAATTTTGGATAAAATTCTTTAAAAGAAATGCGCATCTTATTGTTTAAGTCGCCTTGTTGTATTCAAATACGCGCTCGGCGCTCGGGTCTATTTAAATTTTTGTTGTTGATTTATTTATCTATGATAATAATATGTGTAGAACTTTTGAAAAAATATTTCAAAACTTTGAAGAATATTCAAATAAACAATGTGTAAAAAGTATTTAATGGAAAAGAAAGGAGAGAAAAAATAATCTTTAAACAATTTGGTTACAGTTCTTGGATATTGTCACAAAATTTGGTAAACTGAAAAGAAGCATATGAAAAATACCTATGGCATTGTTTAAATACTTTTTAAACAATACCTATGGTGTTATTCCACACTTAAATGCACTCTATTACAAAGATGTAATGCTGCAAGCAATGCAGAATTTTTAGAATAGCCTGTGTTGACGCACGAGATACAATAGTAGTATCTCGAGTAGTAATTAAAACACGAGTTACAACATAAGTTGCAGAAAGTCGCACGAGTTCAAGTTTCGAACCTGAGCGTGGTGAAGGTTCAAATTAACAAGTGAGAGAAGGCATTCTGCAACGAATATTTTACACTATTTTCTATGTTGAACCCGTTATACCCTTTTATTATTATTAGTTATAAAAAAAGTATTCATAGTTTTTCCCTAGAATAGAAACATTGTCGCGTCAAAATAAAGTTGGCAACACTGCGTACATCTTTGAAATGTTTAAATTAATCTCCTTAAATTTTTATTATTTTTCATTGGGCCTGAAAAGATATACCCAAAGTAAAATTAGCAACGACTGATTTTTTATCTACTCCGCAAGAACTGCACTTATTAGCGGAAGAAGTAATCGATAATTTGTGCCCGACAAAATCAAAAGGAAAGTACGAAAACGAATGGTTTAAATTTAAAGATTAGTGTAACGCACAAAACGTGACAGTGATCAGCGAAAATGTTCTGTTAGCATTGTTTACAATAATGAGCAAGAGCTACATAAGTTATACCGTTGAGTGAAGTTAATTACTCAATGGTTCTACGTTGTGGAAGAGTTACTCGATACTCCGATCAATGTTAAACGCTCGAGAGAATCAGTAACTATCAGAAACGACAAACTTAACGTGCAGGTTATCTACCAAAAACTGTCATTTTGCGTTATTTAGTATGGGCAAAACTTGGGCAAAATGACGTTTTTGACAGATAACCTGCGCGTTAAGTTTAACGTTAGTGATACATCACAGGGCTGATTATTGATGTTTCAAAATTTATGAAACTGTATGCATTGTTAAAACGTACATCAGATGAATATGAGGCGAAGAAGTCTAAAATGTTAGAATGAGACATGCTACTAGTACAGTAAGGGAAAACAGAACAGGGAAATATGTTCTAAATTCAAGCCAAGAAAAATCTTGAGGATTAATGTGCGCATGCGCAGGCTGCGCAATATCAACTTTCTTATTTAATAATATATTTTGTTGAAATTTTAACTACAGATACTTCTAGTAAAGGCAAACACCTTGTATAGGAAAAATCAGATGTGCGCATGTATAGACTGTGGAATGCCAACTTTCTTATTTATGAAGATATTTTTTTTGAAATGTTAACCATAGATGCTTCTAGTAAAGAAAACCATATCACATGTAGTAAAAATCGAAAACTACAAATGTCATTAGCAAAGGCAAACACATCGAACATACATAGTAACAATCTAATGTGCGCATGCGCAGATGTTCTTTAGGTCTGAAGATCTCTCTTTAAAATTTTAACAATACTCGCCTTAGAGCAAAAACCTTTTTACAATTTGATTTTTTTTATTACTTCATTGTCGGTAATTTTTACCATCAACTCGAGGTGCGGGGCTCCAAAATTCTAATTACAATTGTCAAATTTTACAAATGACGGGCTACCTTCACATTTTATGAAACAAAGCGAGGAACAAACTACAAAGTAATGATTTAAAGATCGCCAAAAGTTCATGAAGATGCAAATTGTCGCCTAGGTCCCTGATTTTGGACATTGATTGACGTTATCTCATCGGTTATATATGGGAATTGAATTGCTGACGTTAATGTTATCGTTATCTCTCCTGATGTAGGAAGCTTGAATGATAACCAAAGCACAATGTAAATATAGTAATCTGTGACCAGGGAAAGACAGACGACTTAAAAGAGCGCATTAAGAAATAGTGCGGGTGCAAGTCATTATTGAACAAAAAACTGTTTATTGATATTCTGTTGATTTTAAATGTTTATTATGACTTCGATTTATCAAAATGCACACTGTGGAAGTTTAATTAACGTTTATCAACCACTTCTGTGTTGTTATGTTTATGAATATTTTATTCCAAGTAACGAGTACAGGAGTTAAATTGATGGAACTGGTCCTGTTGTTTACACAATCATGTCCACAGTTGGGTATTTTATCCTTGCACACTGCACATGTCCTATGCGATGACCGAAAATTGTCATACACTGTCACATTCGAGGTCACATTGTAGTAAATGCAATTTACTTTTCTAAAAACTCCCATACAAAGAAGCGACGCTAAAGATGTTTAATTTTTTGTTTGCTGCACATTCTACAACTGTGAGATCACACAAATAAATTACGGAAAAAAGTAGCACATAATTACACTCTGTTAGGTGATTGACATCTAACAGGATGCGAGCTAAAAATGCCTGAAAAGAGGAATATACTATTACGTACAATTTAACAGGCTGTTGTTTTTATTACCGTTTTTATATTTCGCGTATTTTTGCCAGAATGTGAAATATAAAAATAGTTCATTTCCAATTTTTTGGAAACAAGACTATGTACCTACATGTAACTACATCCGGCTGCAGAGTTTATAATGTAAACAAAATTCTTTCAGATGTATGATGATATTTGAAAAAATACTTCACTGTTTGCAGTGATGGCTTTACATTTTGATATTGATATTGATCGTCAATATTTATACACGAAGATACACGTAAAACGCCTATGTATATAATTCTGCAAATTGGCAAGTAAAATCAATTCTCAGCCGTAGGTAATTACGATTGTCATATTTCTTTCTCCGGTTGCATCCGTGTATCCCACATAATTTCTGATTTCGGAAAATTTGGGATTTAACCTCTGTAGGCCAAGTGTAAATTTGTCTTTTACAATAAATCTCGAGGTAAATCTATAAGTGTAAGCAGTCGAAATATTCGGCTATTCCTTATTATAGCTTTGCAAAACACCAAAAGATTCCGAGGAGGTGTAGAAACTAGTTAAATTGTGAAGCAATATTTGTGGTCCATGGTAAGATAGGGACTGACAATCTCAACTGAGCGAAGTCTTGTGTTCTCTTATGAAAATCGCGATCGTGCACATTTATTTCAAAACAGAGTGCAAACCGAAATAGATAGGTAAACTGCATAGAAGATAATTGGAGATGACTAAATTTTCCACAAGAAACGATTTTACACGGTTCATGAATAATGTGCGCTCGGCGCAAAACGATATTTGAAAGCGAAAATGAATGGATTAAAATCACAGGTCGATTACACTGGCATAAATCGGATTCACTTTGTGCTTATACTAAAGATAGGGAGTTAATACATCTCTTTCATTTTACGCCGTGTCGTAAATCATCTAGTGAGTTTTTTTTTAAATGCGACCATACGCTTTTGTATGCAATGTAATTTCTCTATGTTCGATTTAAAAAATTCACAGATTTCGCAATCCTTGCAACCATCGGAGGCATTGGAAATAATAACCGCACAACGCCATACATGTAAAACACAAATAACCCTTATTCATACGGTATCAACACTTGCTCCACTCGCTCGCAAGCTCGCTCGTGTCGCAAACGTAAACTTTCTAAATAAAAAGCGTCGTAACATGCGTGTAATACCATCAAGGGCGATGTGCGATAAATTTAGATTCGAATTAACAGAACCCCTGCGCACTGTTAAGTAAGTACCGTATCGACAGTATCCGCGACTTTTCCTGAATCTACCGATTGCAGTCGAGTACGGTACAATCAACATTAGACGCGACACCACTGTCTTCTTTTCTACTCGGCAAACCTGGTAAATTCATACCCATACAAAACATAAGCATTTCCAATGCTAAAAAACGCATCAATCTATGAGGTGTGCGCGTTTCACATTCCCACCAGCAAAACGTGCAACTTGCGTGGCTATGAACAGCAACGGTTTCTATAGCCTTTGATGAAAAGAACTCGGTAAAATTTTTTTAAAGAAGCCATATGAGGCCATAGCAACATTAGGATAACTGCAACTACAACTACAATAAATGTTCGAAGTGTCCACCTTGACATGCTAACGAGCATTCTAAGCAATCAGCTAACCGATTTCGAAATTAAATTGGACGGTGGTATTTTTAAAAATGTGACAGCTGTCAATTGTATCTACTTACTACTCATTTGAACTACTCAATAGATTGATGTGTATTTTTTTAAAATCGAACATAGGGAAATTACATTGCATGCAAACTCAGAGATTTTGTTTAGATGTAGGTCGTAGACGGATTTATGCGACAACGTGCGTTTTTAAGCGAGTATCGGTAGTATTGCTATTATGGCGCGCTCGCGTTACATTTTCAAAAATGTTCAACCTATTACACAACGGAACAAAAAAAATAAAAATGTCTGCGGCACTAATTTTATTAATGAATTTTATAAACACTGGTATTTGATATACACTATATGCATTTAGTTTTTTTGGATTGATTCTGGTTCTTGGGATAAACGAAACGTAATAAATCAATGCAAAATTTTAAACTACCCTTCTAAAGTTGTATTTATTTGAATATTTCCATCTAAGTTTGGTTATCTATTCATGGATTTAGTAGTAAATATTTCATTGATCAGCTATTAGACCGAAATTATCAGTTCGTCAATATGGAGGTAGGAAAATCAAATGTGATTCTAAACCAATGCTAAACCCAAAAATTATCCTTTTTCCACCACTTCACATCAAGCTCGGGCTAATGAAACAGTTCATCAAAGCCCTTGATAAGACGGGTGACTGTTTTAAGTATGTGTGTAAAACATTTCCAGCTCTAAGTATGTAAAAGTTGAAAGCGGGCATCTTCGATGGACCCCAAATCCGAACACTTATAAAAGATACTGAATTCGTGAACTATATGACACAAATTGAATCTGAGGCATGGTTAAGCTTTGTTTTAGTAATCAAAAATTTCTTAGGGAATCATAAAGCTCCAGACTATGCAAAACTAGTCACTAAAATGCTTCAAAATTTTAACAAATTAGGAGCTAATATGAGCATTAAAATGCACTTTTTGCATTGTCATTTAGATAGATTCCCGGATAATGTGGGCGATTACAGCGAGGAACAAGGAGAACGGTTCCACCAGGACATTAGGGTCATGGAAGAAAGATACCAAGGTCGATGGGACCGCCACATGATGGCAGACTACTGCTGGACCTTAGTAAGGGATTGTCTTGAGCAGAACCATAGCAGAAAATTAAATTTCGTCAGTGAACTGCATAGATATATTTGTTTTTTTTTTTTGTTTTTTTTTTTAATTTTTTTTAGGGTTCAACTACTAAGGTCATATCCCCTTTAATTCACTAAGCATATTATATATCAGCGTATATATTAATCATTTTCAGTTTCATTCCTAAAGATCAACTTAATAAAAGTATTTTGTCAGTGCAAATTGGTACTTTTACTAAAATTTTTGATTTAAATAGTTAATAGTTTTTATCTCAAAAACTGGAGCCAATTTTACAAATCTGATATTTTTCCAGTATTCAGCACACTAGTCTGACAGAATTGACTTCAATCTGCCATGCCGCAAAATTACTGTTCCCCAGTGTTATATTTCTTAAACGGTTTGTTTGATTGAAAAAATGTTTTTGTAAAAAAACTACCTTGTTTCATTTTACATATTTGGTCTCGTATATGTATACCCTCGTGTATACCTCTATCTCCAATAATAACGAAAATACCTCGTCACTGAAATTTTTATTACACTTCTCGCGCATATACAGCTTTAACAGTTTACAGAGTGGTTGTTAAAGGCAACATTGACTTTCTTTTTGTTCTGTGAGACGGCAAATATAATGAGCTTTCGAATGGTGCACAAATTCTTGAAAAATATTCATAAATAACTTCGGAAATGCCATGTAAAGGTAAAATTTTTAACTTTTGGGAAGTGCGAAATTTTGTACAAATTATTTTTTTCTGGCTATTTGCAATCCCTGCGACCATCGCGCCCTCTTGATTCAGAATCGGCATCTAATTCTGCACAAGATACGTATTTTTCAAAATGTATATCTTTGAGTTCACATACCATGTTCGAATTTTGATTCCCAGATTCCCGACTATATGTTCGCATTTAAAAAAAAATTCACTGTATGTTGTCTGGCTAACAATGTTGTTAGGGCATGTGGTTGGATGTTTTTTTTCAAGTACATAATAGCATCATTCTTTGTCGAGTTCTTTGTAAAAACATCCAATCACATGGCTTAACAACATTGTTAGCCAGACAACATAGTTAAGTATGCTTTATCATACCGGCCATAAATATCTCAAAATTAAATTAATTTTGAAAATGTCACATGCCAATTAAATTGTTTTTTTTTCGGTGATCATCATCTTTTTTATTAAATGGACAGGGTTTGTTTACTGTCACCTGTTACTAACATTTTAACGTTAATACAATGATTATTCCTTAGCGTATTTTTAGTTAGAGCCTACAAGTACTGGTGGCACGCAGCATCTTGGAAATAAAAACCTTTTCGTTTATTCGTGGTGGCGCACCAAAACAAAACAAAACAAGTTAAAAAGTCATTATGCAAACATAAATGACATTTTTGTCCTATTAATATTAATGCTAGGACCAAGACAAAATACCGGTAGGCACGAGATCCTGACCCCGTTCTCTTTCAAATGAGCCGCCTATCGTCGCAGTCTATACAGTTTAATGAAAAATAGTGGAGCGTATACAAATACAAACAAATTTTGAAATGGGCATTAGTTTTACTTTTATTTGAAGTGTCTCCATATGAAACTTTTTTTTAATGCTTTCGTAAATCGCATTGAGTATTGTCTACATTAGACATTTCATTGAATACCTTCATAAATAAAACATACAGCATGCTTAAACAGTAATTTTGAAACCGGTATTAGTTTTAGTTTTATTCAAAGTTCAAATATAGCTTCTCTACCGTAGTTTCATTCATGAACCTCCTCAACAATACATGGTGGCAGCCGTTAAACGGCTCATAGTCTTTGTTCTACCGACATGACACTACCATACTTGTATTGCCTGAAACTAACCCTAATAACACCTCGCAAGGTAACAATACGTACTTGTCAATACATGTCACCATTGGAGTGAAAGGCATGGATTAAAACATTTGAACCTCGATTTGAACGTTTCATGCTTAGACCATGTTTCATGTCACTGTCTCGACAGGGGGCTAATCGGACCCCGAAAATATAGACGTTGCTGAATATTAAGGGGGAAGAGAGTAAAAATATCTTGCTCCAGTTACCAACACCTCCAACCACATTCGAAGAGACAATAAAAGCAATCGATTGTGAATTGAATAGCGCGGTTAGGCGCGGTAAAAACTCTTGGAGAACCCTAGCCAAAAACTTTTTTTTGCGAATGCCATCTTTTCTTGCGCGGATAACCCAAACAATAGCACAGTTTTTTTGCGCCCAGAAGGTTTTTTTGACCATCTTATGTTAGGGTCTAGTACAATTCGTCGCGCTTGATTCGTCGCCATCGTTTCGCTGCTGGGACGGTTCGCCTCACAGTGTGCAGGGGGATTTTTTCACGCAAGTCTCTCATATGGAAAATGGCAAACATCAGTTCAAAGGAAATTATGGTGGTGAAGTACTTTATTGCTAGATTGTTACCCATTGCATAACGGAGCAAACAGTGAAGTCCAAACGTGGCAAGCGGAAGTTCGTGAATGAGGGCCACGAGTACGTTTTTGATCGGTTATGCAGTAAAATTTTAGCGATGTGCAACAAGTGGGCGTTATAACGCTAAAATCCACATAAGCGATGGTCGAGGATCAAGAAAATTTAAATGCATTCACATGGATCCAAAGCGGCGAAAGTTATGGTTTTGATGCCAAGTTGACATTATCGCAGATTATAAATAAATGGTTGGAAAATACAGATCAGGCTTGCCAAGGTGCCTTACCGAATACATCTGATTTGTGGATAATGGTTCGACTCGACGAAAGCGTAATGCCATAAAAAATGTTCCACCGAATCCTCTCAGCGTTGAATCACGTGTAATCCCACCAGAATATTGCGAATATAATGTTAAACAAGGCGAGTTAATTTCTTGTTGTCTGATAGCGGACCACAACACGATCGGATCCTGATATTCGAGGGGAAAAGTAGCACCAACACTTTTGTAGATTTCACCACTCTAAGTTGTTTTTGGAACTTTTAAAATATATCCAAACTTATTCACCCAAGTTTATACTGGGTCTGTATTGAAATATGGCGGTGTTCATCACGTTTGCTAGGCTCTTCTTCCTCACAAAAGGAAACGTACAATGCACTGTTTGAGCAACTTCGCTTTTTAATGCCGAATCTTAAAAGTTTTTTTTAGTGTACCTACCCCACACTCGACCCCACATATCATCTATTGTGAAAATTCTTATTTTGGTTCTAACCTTAAGTACCGATCTTTATACTCGTGTCAATGTAGGTTACTATATAGGTATCTATATGAAGTTTGAATGAATAGAATTCATACCGCACATAAAAATTCCTATTCAAAAGCGGGTAAATATTTGCGTTGTGTGTTGAATTCTGAATTTTGACAAAAGTATTTGCCCCACAAATTTGAATATGGTCCCGTATTTACTACGTAATTGTGTGTTGTATTTGCTGAATCCACGTCTGCACATTCACATTCACAAGTCCACATTAGAACTATTGTCCGGCTGTGGCGCAAAGTTCTTTGAAGTTGACTGAAAAACCGACAGCATAGTGGATAGCGTGCGTTATTGCCACGAAATTATTTGTGTAGGTACGTTTTCGTGCGGCGCACATTCCACATTGACAAGAATTTCTGTGCACAAGAGCAATTTTGTGTCAAATTCAACGCACAACGCAAATATTTATCAATGTGGACCCGCCTTTATACTTAAAAGACGATTACTTTCCCAATTTTATTGCTGATACCAACATGTTACAAAAAATAGTTGTACCGTTGTTCCAGCGAATTACGAAGACTGAAATAACGAGATTATGATTACCTCTTATGCACTTTTTAACGTGTTTATAATAAACGGTTTGCCTTTCTAGTCTATGTAGTAATATTGTGTGATATATCACTGTTGAAAAAGATTGACATGAACAAAAGCGTTCTGTACCATTATCGCATGCCTCAAGTTTACATTCCCGTTTACCATTAAATATTGATTACCGTCTCATAATTTCCTTGCAATTGTTTTATGGAATTATACCTACAATGGCTATATATGTATAAGTAACATTTCTTTTACACGACTGATCTAATGGAGGTTCTCGCGACCAGACCACAGCAAAAAGTTGATTTTGTACCAATTTCAATGCGACATACGCGATCGGCGATCGTAAAGTGCAAGAAGTAGACAGTTACCTCCACTCACTAGAGCTAGACCACTACAATATGCAGGACTTGCAGAACATAAGGAAGTCGCCTGAGTTTCTCCATTGTTACTACCTCTCTTTCCCTGTCTAAGGTTACTACCTAATTTAAATAAAATGGGCAAAAAGTGTTATCTCCCTGTTATTTTTATTTCTGAAATGCTAGTAAAGGATTCCTCATAGTAATGACCTGATTAAGCAAGGCAAGCTGCGGTTTAGAGGAAACCGCTGTCTTATTCTCATTAATTTGCGATTATCGATTTTAAACTTATACCTATTACCTATGTACTATAAGTAAGAAAGCTTCTGCTTCATTAAAATTATCATAGCATTATCCCGCTATTTTATTTCGTAGTTCGTAAGCACACTTGATCATTTTATCACGTGATCATAAGGATGAAGAATAAAATCGGCAAAGATTTATATCCGCTCATATATCATTACATACAAATCTCCACAAATACTATATTATTCAACGAGCAAGTAATGGGGTTATTATTCATGAGGATGTGCTCACTCGAATGAGTAATAGGGCCATTACTTGTTAGGAGAATACTGTACTTTTTCTACGATTATAACAAATTCCAAATGAAAATAATAGGATAAGTAGCGTCGAATACATTATATATACATACTATGATATAAAGGTACGCACGGGTTGGATTTATTTTAGTGATGTTTTTTTATACCTATAATTGTATACGTTTAAACTTAAGCTCTCAAGTTTGTCACCGCTCCTTTAAAAATGAGGTTGGAATTTACCTGATTTGGTATACGTATTCCCTAATCTTACATTGTTAAGGGGTAGAAACGGAGTAAGAAATTTCTTACTCTAAGGTAGAAACGCTTTAAATGTGTGAATATCAAAATAGTGCAGTAAAATTGGGACAGGACCTCAAAGTGACCTGGGGAAAGCTGGAAATCGTTCCAAAACCTTAACCTTGAAAACGAGTAATCTGAGTTTGTAACCCGTCCAGGGGCTGAGTATAACTTGGGTACCTCAAAACTTCGACATTCTCGGACTTTTCAATTTTTTGGTTATAACTCCTAAAACGCACCAATATGTCGTGGCAATACCTTTATTGTAAACCAAGTAACTCAGGGACATCCGTATACACAGAAAGCCTAATAAAATCTTGGAACACAGTCCCTTTAGTGTAAGAAATTTTCCCTCAGCGACTGCAAATTGTGACCACAAACAGCGAAAATAGTATATTAAGATACAAGTGTATAATCAAGTCTTTAAAGCACGCGCAACGAGTTTAAGGGCACGACGCAAAGCGGAGTGCCTTTAACGTTGCAAGTGCTTTAAAGACTAATTATACACGTGTATCTTATAGTATTTTATGTCTTACTAACCTATCATAGCACATTTTATATCTGTGATACGCGGGCATAAAGTACCACTTTATGCCCTAGGGCATTAAGTATCACCATAGTAACTCATTTATACTTAATGACAAAACAAACAAATATTTGCAAGTCATTGAAAATTAGAAACGTCAATTATTAATTGTCAATACCTACTAAATCACAAGATTGGCCTTATTTCGTATAGTTTCTGGAACTTCTTGCTCATTCACGATGAATTGAATTATTTAAAATTACGTTTGACGTTTGGATGGTTTCAATCACATTAACAAATTTGAACCACGCATACTCGATCAAACATAATGAATTATTTTGTAAACGAATTTTGACGAAGAAAACTATTTGTAAAACATAAAATTGTGTATGTACCACGGGCATAAACTGATGTTTATACTCTCGGGCGACTAAAAAGCTCTCGGGCCGTAGGCCCTCGAGCTTTTTAACTCGTCGCCCTCGAGAATATAAACATCACTATTATACCCTTAATACATAATAAACTATTTTATTATACCTGCAGTATAATTTAAAAATAGGGAATACAATGAAGTCATATTGACGTTATACTCGAATATGTGTCTAATTAAGTGGGCTGGGTGTTCGTAATTTCACGATTGCCATGGAAATGTCACTTGACGTTTGCTTATAAAAATCATCGTCTTTGTGAATTAAACGATTTCCGTTGAAAAAGATAATACACCGCCCATTAAATCGATTGTTGTAAAATCTAAACAAACGTTGGTAGGTGTAAAATCCAAATCCAGTAAAGCCTATTATAAAGAATATGAAAAGTTGTTTCCATGGATGAATAGGAAGTTACTTACGAATACAGTCTTAAATGCATCCATAATGCTGGCATATATGAAGGAAATGTCAAAGGTATTTAAATCTTCTATATTTTGGTGCATTCATTCAAAACTTTAAAGCAATGCTGCGATTAAAAAGTGGAACAGATTTGGAAGCATACCCTAAATTACGCGCGTTTGTGAAAGCTTCAACCAAAGGATAGGTACAAAAGCCAAAGAAATGTTCTGCATTTACAGAAAGCGACCTAAGAGGATTTTTATTTCATCCAGATGACAGTTTCAAAAGTCATACTTGAAGTATCGTTACTTAGCAACTTTAAAGCACGTGTGTTTTAAAGGCCCTTTTTCGCACGCATTTGAGTGTTTAAAACGGAGATTGTGATTCAGGTATAATAAAAATTTAATTAATAATGATATATGGTACAAGTGCGGACTAAATAACATCGGTGGCTGTACAACAGGAACCAAATGGAAGGTGAAGGAGGAATTGTTAAAACGCTACGTCACGCACAGAGTAAAGCAGAACTTGTTCTCAATGTGTGAAGATCTTAAAGAATTAGTTGGAGTAACTTTCTCTGATGCCGTAGGCGTGGTCGGTGCAGGAAAATTACCCCCAGAAATATATTTCGAGAGGGAAATAGGCAAAAAGATAACTCTCCAACTCCATCCCAAGACGAGTTATATGTATACCGAAAAATAATGTTAACAAAACCTTGGTGAATTTTTCTCAACTTTCTAACGGTGCTCAAAATATTGTTACCACCCGTAATAGTTAGTTACATAAAAGTTCGGAAAATGATACATTACTGGCGATTTACGAGTAAAGTAATGCCATTTATCGACGAGTGTTGTATTAAAGTTTACCCGAAATCGTATTTTAATATGAAATATCAATTTCATATAGAACAAGAGATCTCGAATGAACCAAAAACAACCTCAAAAGTCGTTGATGTTATAGCTGCAATATCCGACTTCATTGAAAATAGTTATTTACTTAAAAGTCAGGAAAATGATACATTACTGGCGAGGAAATAATTAAAAATTAATTTCCGAGTCAGGTAATGACATTTTACTGACGAGTTTTGTATAAAATTTTACCCGAAATCGACTTTTAATACAAAATTTCGTAAATTTCGTACGCTTATTAGCATAGATAGACATAGAGAGTTGGTAAAATGGACAAAAATGATCCTCAAGTTATGCCTAAATAAAATCAATAATCACCATTTACACTCTCTCTAAAGTTTCTTAAATATGGCGAAAAATTACATAATTGACGTTTCTTGATTTTGGGGATTAAGAACTCTTGCTTTCTTTTAGATGATGGAAATGAGAAAAAATCCTGATTAAAGAACGGTATAACATGTTTACAAAAAACCAGGCAAAAAACTCAAAATAAGTTCAAAATTAAAAGTTAAACATTTTGAGTGACATTTCCCAAAAGCATCCATGAACAATCGAATTTCTTTAATAAAAAACCTGAATTTAATTTTGTTTTTAAATATCTTCCGTAATAATGATTTTAAAGCCAAAAATTAAAAACGCCAATTAAGTTATTTTTCGCCATATTTAGTAAACTTTAGACAGGGGGCGAATTTTGTTTGTTGATTTTCTTTAGTTTAGGCATAACTCCAGGATAGTTTTTGTCCATTTTAACCAACTCTCTATCTATGCTAATAAGCGAGATCTCTGTACTTAACATAAAATTTGATACAACCTGTACCTATACTCGTACCTCGACTCGTACTTATATGTTACACCCTGTATAAATCTTACAAGGGCCAAATATCAGTAATTTAATTACTCATGTCGATGTTTAATTTCTGATATAACTGAAAATGATGCTGTTATTCTGTTTGAGTGCATTCTTTCACTTCAATCGATTATATTAGTACTTGTTACAAAAGCGAAAAGCGGACTGTAATTTTGATTAATCTTTTAGTGATAAAATAATAAAAAAATGACTTACCCCCAAATATTTTGTCTCTATGATCTTTACACAAATGAAAGGATCGGAAAGAAAGGATTTGTGTGAAATTGACGTATACAAGTATCACAATAATTAATACAAAATGAAATTGAACTTGATGCAGTTGGCGTGTGTATCGTTGAACGAATATTCGGCAAGTGAGTTTTAAAACTGCACTCTGCGCTGCACCTAGAGATAATAAAATAGGCAAAGCGATAAAATAAATTTTAAATTTTATATTTAACAGTACTATTTAAGCAGGAAGACCATTTGAGGGTGAGTGGTTGAGAATTTCTCTGCTGCCCTGCATGCCCAGTCAGCCAATGCCGTTTTTTATTGACGATTTAGGTCTTATTTGTGAGGATTGATTAGAGACTATACAGCGTGTTTCGAAATTCGCGCACACGGACTATGGGATGGTGTTATACGACAAAAACTGAACAAAAAGTTCCTCTACCAGCTTTCCATCAGACCGCTATTTTTCGAGCTACCGCGGTTTTAAAAATCTCCGCTCCCCCCTACGCTGCGCCACTGGTTAAACTTAATAATAACACATTTTTAAAAACAAAAGAAGGTTCAAAATAAACTATAATTATGACGAGTACGTAATTACAACAGTTGTTCAAAATGTCCGCCGTCTGCTAGTAAACAAGCTTCAGCACGTCGAAAAAAAAAGTGCCGGTCTGATCAAAAACTGGTAGAGGAACTTTTTATTCAGTTTTCGTTGTATAACACCATCCCACAGTCCGTGTGCGCGAATTTCGAAACACCCTGTATAGTGTCATTTGAGATGACGGAATGCTGAAAGCCGTATTGAAAGGTGGGTAGCTCGGTGGGTAGGGAGTATTGGCTGGCGTTGATGATGTCTGCGTTATTTTCAGATCAAACTCTAATGACTAGTTACAACGTACGCAAACTACAGTACTTACCCTTTTTTACTAGTAACACCAGTCTAGTAGTTGTGTAACCTTCATTTTTCCTTGCGCAATTAGAATAAAATATTGCAAGAAGCTCATGACAACGAATATAGTTCCCATTTTATCTTTCTGCCGAAATAGAATCAAGTCAAACTAGTGCAAGGCTTATTGATAGCTACGTAACCGGAGGTAATTTGTCAATGACAGGAAGAGTTATACAGATCCCATAGTGTACAATGGGATTTGGATTTGGTAACTATTTGTTTGGAAGATTTCATACTTTCTCGTTTCTTGTCTTTCCAGTAGTTCCTATACTTTTGCATACATATTCCTTGTTCTTGCTTTAAGATGCTGGGATGTTAACTTTTTTATGTAATAAGTCAGTAATTCTAGAATCTTTCAGTGTTGCTAGTTGACAAGTAGATTGCGTCTTGAAGAAAGTACATTAATCGTTTGAGGATTGATTCAAAATATTTTTGGCGTTGTTGGTGATTTTTATGAATTGAACGATAGGCACAATGGATTTTGGTACAGTGAGGTACATTGGATTCGAAAACAGGCACATTCATTCTTTGTCGAGCCGCCCAAATTTCGCACCCAAATTCACGGGAATATTTTAATATTTTAAGATAGGCAATAGTGGCTGCTGTTAATAAAACATTATAAGGACAGACGGTATTTGTAACTGAGTAGTAAGCTTTTGTTTAAGTTTGTCAGTTTTTGAAATTTTACTGTTCAGAAAACAATTTCTAACGTAGGAACGCTACCTATTTCTTTTAACGTAGTAAATGTCCTTTATATTACAACTGCCATAAAAAAAGAACAAGTTAAAAAGTAATCGTAAACGATTTACATAAAGCGCATTTCCACTTGCCTTCATTTCCCATTTGTAAGATGCAACTTCTGTTAAAATCGTAAAAATCCGGCCACAAATATGACAGATAGCGTTGCACATGGGCAATCCATTTTTGACGTGTTACTTCAATTTCAGTTTATGAGAAGAATTTCATTTCAATGCTTTTCTAAATAAGAAAGTTGGAACTGCGCATGCGCAAACCTAAATTTTGAAACTAATGTTAGATTTTCCTTTGTTCCAAGCGCCTAAGTATCAAATTTCACTTAAATGCTTCCATAGATTAAAAAATTGGCACTGCGCATGCGCAAAATAAAATTTTGAAACTGGCGCTAGATTTTCCTTTATTCTAAGTGCCCATGTATCAAATTTCATTCAAATACTTTCATAAGTAAAAAAGTTTGCAATTCGTTTTATAAATGGTTGAGATGCGAAAAGGGCACTGTGAATTTTGAATCGATTCGACTTTTGGCATTGCGTATTATATGGCTAAAGCTATGCCCATATTGAATTTCATGCAATTCAGTTCATAACTAACGGAGATGTAAAAGCGATCGAACATTTCTAAACAAAGTTATTGTTCACATGGACAGATAGATGGACAGACAGACAAAGGAACAGACGGAGAGACCAACCGGCAGGCGACAGATAGCAATGCAAAATTATAAACGATCTCTAGGATCGTTAATAAACGACAAAAGTGTAAAATTATGGAACATGTAAAAAACGGTTTTTGTTTTTTTTACAATAACTTTTTTTGTAAGCGGTACAGAAAAAATTCCTTCCTTGGTACAAGACTCGACACCATAACGAACCAAATAGCGAAAAAAGTAGAACAATAGCTCTTAAGATAAAGAACTAGTAGCGTCGCAAAACGAGCGGACGGACGGACGGACAAAGTGGCCACAATCACAATAGCGCATTTTTTAAAATTTTTGTGGAAATGCGCTAAAAATTACAAAACGCACAAGCCACTATGTTGGTAACACGAGAATTTAATTGGATATGTCTACATTGCTTGATTTTTTTCTATTTAATTAACGTAAGAGTAATTGCTGGCACTGTACAAATAGTTTCCTCGCGCGAGTATGTGTCGTTACCTCTATAATTTCACCAATGTTATATATACCTAAGAACAATCATACAAAGTTCAAATTTGATATTACATGTTGACAACCTATTATTTCCTACGTGCCTTACAATAATTATAACGTTTGTTTTTTTAATTTTTTTAAGGTTGGAAGAGAAGTTGCCCATCCCGGCGTAGCAAACGACTTCGACGAAGACGATGCTCCCAAATATTACACGTATTACCAATGGGTCTGTTTCGTGCTCTTCTTTCAGGTAATGTTTTATTAATACCTCGTGTACGTTGACTTCCACGATCTATTGATGTTTTAGGCAATTGCGTGTTATACACCAAAATTTCTGTGGGAAGCGTTCGAAGGTGGGCTTATGAGAACACTCGTTATGGGTTTACATATTGGAATATGTAAGGAAAGTGAGAGGAATGCAAAGAAGAAAGCACTACTTGAATATCTAATGCAGCACGTTAAGGTGGGTACCTACATTATGCGGTCATTACACAAATTGCTTCGCTCCAAATCTAATTATTTTCTATTGTGATCAACGTAATTAAAAAGTAGAATTAGCATAATTGAGCGTAAGTGGTTTTATTACTCGTTGATTTTAGAATTTAGATTTTTAAATCTGGGAAGTAGATTTTCGGTTTACCGCTTTTCGTCACCGACTCGTAGTCATGCATGCCATCCGTTCCTGTACGTAAACCACATGTTTGTCTCGGTTCTAGTGTCATCAGTTATCGGTTGGTTTTTGGCGTCTTTTTCTGTGAAAGGAATTATGTCATTTACTTTGAAACCTATAAAATGGTTAATTTTTATATTCATATGTAGTACCTACCTACGTCCGCCGTTGGTTTCTAATTTTAACATTTTCTTTGTTTTCTTGGTAGCTTCATGCATCATGATCTTAGGACCTTGTAGATTTGTCATTGATTTGAGAATAAACAACGGGAAATAATTGTGAGTAATCACGTTAATATAACAGTAGGTAATGTGTAAAATCTTGTGTTTTATTTATAGCTTCTTGCATAAATTGTCCTTTGTGGTGTATTTAAAGTAGCAGTAAATAAACATTGGTACATTCTAGTTTTCGAGAAAACGCAAATAAATTTAAGATTTTACATCACTTATTTGAACACATTATCCTTTGTGTAAATCTTTATGAAGCACATAATTCCACTATAAATTCCTATAGGTACCTAAACAATGGAAACGGCAAAAGCAATTACATAATACCATTAGAAGGTACTTAGTTACATTCTATTACCTTACCATTCATTTCTAATTTCATTTGATTTCAATTTTTTGAACCCATTGTCCAGCAAACCTGCTGTTGTGGCCACTTTCTAAGTACCTTACCGTTACTGATCACACTATCCGATCGGATTTTTTGTGACATTTTTCTTGAAATGTTGATCTTATGGCATATAATACAGGTCGGACCATTAGTGCGTCGGCGGAAGATTGTGGGTTTATTAACCCACATATCTAAAATTCATTGTCGGAGGTTGTTGTAAGGCTACAACCTAAAAATATTTTGAACGAAATTGCAATTGTTATACAGGGTGTTTTATATCAAAGTTGCATTTTTTTAAATAGAACTCTCTGTATATTATTGTATATCTCGATTCCATGGTCAATTTTAGTGGGACTATGACGAGTTGCGGCTTATTTTAGATATCATATGCTGATAGGCACTGCATAAAGTCACACTAAAATTGACCAAGGAAATCGAAGAATGCAAGTGGAAAATTCTCGCCCCTGTCTTTCTTTTATTACCTCAAAACGTGAAAACGCATATCAGGGATAAACCTCCATTCCCCCTTTTGCTTTACAGAACTTGAATAATAGTTATTATACAAGACGATAAAGGGATGTTTTAACCATCGAGTGAAAGATGTTAACTGTTGAAGTGGTTAGTTTCCTTTCTCGTCGTTTCCATGGAAACAATATTGTATTCTGTTCTGTACTTAATTTTATATCATTTGTTTCACTTTTTTACCCTTGCCGTTAAAATGGTCACTTTATCTCGGTGTCGCATTTTATTAGTTGACAATTTTTCTTGTCCAATTGCTAGGCAACAGATTTTAATTATAAGTGAAAATTCCATTATAAAAAATTAAAACTGTACGAAAAAGCGGATAAAGGTTAAATTTTCAGAGCGGAGGCGTTCGTTTACGGTCCCGAAAGTCGCTTGCATCTTCTGATTAAAATTGACCTGTGCAAACAGCCATTAGATAGGTAGTGGAAATTTCGTTTTGAGTTGTTATACCGGAACCGGAAGGGCGTGTTTTCCTTGCAACAAATTTTTCCAGTTGGGAATAGATTTACCGTAGGCAAACAGATAGTAATGCGGAGGGGTGGAATAATTTGTTGTTTACAGTCAACCCACTCTACTCTCTAGCATAATATCTGAAATGACTTCAAGTGGAATTTCACTGATTGCTACTTGTGTATCTCATTATCAGAATTATGTGAACGCAACAACTTGGGACGGGCTATGTATAAGCAAAGGCGATATTTCTTAAGACCAATACGTCAAGGATGAACTTTCCTGAACGTTAAATTGTTATTTTAACTAGTTCCTGGTAAGCGAATTCTCCATGGTCGAAGTTTCCGGGAGCGGATCTTTCGAGGCGAATCTTCTGAGAGCGAAAAGGCGAATTCTCCTGGTCCGGAGGCAAATATTCTGGGGGTGTAAAATATTTCGATGACGAAAGTCTCACTAATGTACCTACCTAAAATACAACATAGTGCAACAAACATAGAGTGCCTGATTAATACCTGCGCAAATTTAAAGGCAGAGAGACCTTTGTGGGGAAATGGTCTATACTGTTAACCCAGGGGTCGGCAACCTATTGAAACGGAAGAGCCAAAAGTTACAATTTACTAAATTTCCCAGTTTTTAAAGAGCCACTAACAATTTTCGATTCAATATTATAGTCGGTCGTCGGTGCGTCGGTCTTTCCTAGCTGATACCGAGTAAACAAATATTTAAAAAAATCTGTTGTGCAAATGTGAACCATAGATGGTTGAGGATTTACCAAAATTATTTTTGAATGTACAGGGTGTCCCATTTTTACGGTGTCAGTAAATAACAGGTTTTTTTAAATCGTGCATATTTTTACTTGTTTCAATGGGATTGTGCTATAATTATTCTTTTTCAAATGGAATTACCACTATTTTTTCGCTATTCGATTGTCTTTTTTTATAAGGGATGTCCTCATAGTTTTTAGGTTATTCAATATTTTTTACAAAAGTAAACCTACCCATTAATTAATGACATGTTTATACCTCGGAGTAGGCAACAAAAGAATACCAGAAAGTAAACAAATATCACAAATTTATTATTTGCTGCAAGTGTACTTTCAATTTCGTAATCAAATAAGAGTAATATTAAAAAGGTGAATTTCTAAAGAATAAACAAATTCTTTTAGAGAAATGCGGAGAGCCGCAACATTATATCAAAAGAGTGGCACGCGGCTTGCGAGCCGGCCCCCCTGTGTTAAATGTGTCAAATATAATTATATTGCATATTGAAACTTCCAGTAGGTATCACTTATACTTTAATCGGAAATCGATGCAAATTTTGTTTTTCAAATGTAGAGATTATGTTTTTTTAAAGATATTTGAAAAGAGCCACAGTACGACAATTCAATATTTAGAAAACATGATATCTCGCATGCCATGCCGTGTGCTGTTACGGTGTCTGTTGTGTTACATGGGTAGATCGTATCGCGCAAAAGTAAATCTAAAAAATGAAACAATTCAGTTTATGTGGGTCTTTTCTGTGTGATATAACACACGGCATGCTAGATTTTGTAAGTAGGTAATAAAATAAGATTAGTGGTGAATTTCGAAAAAGATGAACTAGTCTTTTTAATTAATCTTATTTTACTACGAAATAGTGAGTACATTTGCAGTAAATAATTAATTTGTGACACTTATTTACTATCTGGCATTATTTTGCTTTTTGTTATCACGGCCTACTCCGTTGTACAAACATCTAATTACTAATTAATGGGTAGGTACTTTTGTGAAAAATATTGAATAACCTAAAAACTGCAAGGCTTAGACACAAACATCTCTTACAACCCTTGAAACCAACACAAAAGACTATCGAATAGCGAAATAAAATAACGGCAGTTCCTCCTAAAAAATAAAAAATATTTATGGCGTTTTGAAATTCAGAAATTTAACCATTTCATTGTGAACCTACTGTATCATTAAATCTATCTTTCTCATTATCAAAGTGTTGCCTTTTATCAATGTAGAAGTTAACAATCAGCATCGGAACAACTAAAAATATAGTGTTTTATAAAAACAGTTTTTTATTTACCACGTAAAAATGAGACACCTTGTATATTCAAAAACAGATTTTATAGATGCGCAACCATCGATAGTTTACATGTGAACAAAAGGTTTTTTAAATAATTTTTACCATGTATGAGCTAGAAAAGACCGACCCTGTATAATTAATTGCAGCTCTTCTTTGGATAAGTTGAAATGATCATAAGTGTGTTAATTTGAAAAAATTAAAATTGGTTTGGCGACCATGCGCCCCTTAGAACGATATACCCCTAATCCCGGGTCTTGTGGGCCTAGTCCTAAATCCAGCCCTGTCTATGGGAACAAATTACGTATAGGTCTGATGATTTAGATATCCCTTAATTCTTTTTTGAATTAATCGTTACGTTACATGAAAAAATGCAAAATGTTTAACCGTTTCTTGTATAATGTACCTACATAAAAATTTTGACGGAACGGAAAAAAGTGCCTTTATTTTGGAAAAACTGGGGTCAACAGTGCAGGGCGGTCAAATAAGAATGCGAAGTACTTTATCTGGGAACGTATCCATCGTGGAGGGTTGCGGTAAAAAAAAGTTATTACTAAAACGGCTAAGAGAAAAACCTGGACAATATTCTCAAGTTTCTGAAATGGCCGCTAGCGGGTGTAACTGGAATCTTGAATCTAAAAAAGTGAAGTTTCTGCGAAGTCCGCTGCATTAACCCAACAGAAAATGTCTGGTCTTTAAAGTCGAGGATAGTCTGAACCTTTTTTTTTGAAAATTCTTGCTGTATCTCTAAAAATAAAGTAGTGAGGTGGTATTCCAAGGTTTCCGTAAAAAACACCCTGTATCTTCGAAACGGTTGAGCCGATTTTAACAAATTTGGGTTAGTTTGAATAGAGCTATTCTTGAGGTCCCACAAGCCAGCAGAGCCATTTTAGAAAAATGAAGGACGAAATACATCAGAATTATAGGTTATTTATAGGCTTTTTTAGACACTACAACAAATTTTCAGGCGCCATCCTTTAAAGAAAAAAACCATGGCTCTGCTGGCCATAGACGAAGTTAGCTGACCACTTGTGAAATTTGCTTTGAAGACGAAAAATTCATATCACAAAATTATAGGCTATTTATAGGCTTTTTTTAGACACTACAACAAATTTTCAGGCGCCATCCTTTAAACAAAAAAATTATGATTCTGCTGGCTAAAGAAAAAGCTAGCTGATCACATGTGCGATAGGCTATTTATAGACCTATTTTAGATAAGCAGATAGTAAAGGGTGAAGGGTATTATTGTGAACTACCTATTATAATAAATTTTTCTTTTAGGCGATCCATTTCGACTTTATTGTCATCATCAGGCCGTAGCGTCAAAGTTAAAATATATTAAAATGTGGATGGATGGTGGTAACATACGCAATTTTTTGTGAACAGATATGGATGTAGATGGGGCGGTCAACTATGTTGTGGTTGTAATGTGAGGTAACCTCACTAATATATTTTAACTTTGACGCTACGGCCTGATGATGACAATAAAGTCGAAATCGATCGCCTACAAGAAAAATTTATTATAATAGGTAGTTCACAATAATACCCTTCACTCTTCATTAGAGACCTATTAACGAAATGGAGTCATTCATCAAGCATAAGCAGATATAGTACTTTCACTCGCAACAAAAGAATCTAAGTGTCTGCTTGCTTCAGATTGACAGCTGCCTAGGAATTTACATCTACGGCGAATAATTCCCAATATTATAGGCTTATTATAGACCCTTCAAACGTAGCAATTTTTTTAATCCTAACAAACATTGTGTCAACAATGAGATTATTTTCCTCTATTGTTCTGGGCCCTCAACGGGCTTTCGACCGATTAATATATTTATTTAAACTCTAACTACCAATAAAAAAACAACACCAAAGTATGACCAAACTGCCTCTATACAGTAGGTATACAGTCACTGTAGATCCATTATAAGTCACTAAGTATAGAAAGTACCGCAATCCAATGGGCCCGTGTGTTAGAGAGAGAACGCAGGTTTTTTGCCCAAAAATTGCGGAAGTTACCAGATTCTAGTAACTTTAATGTTAAGGATTGTTCCACCTGTTTGGAGACATCTGTCAAGTATTGTATTGAATTTTCTTTTACTAATAATAAATCAAATATACAGTGAGTTTTTTTAAATGCGAACATAGGAGTTTGCATGCAATGTAATTTCCCTATGTTCGATTAAAAAAAAACACATCAACCTATGAGGTGTGCGCGGTTCACATTCCCAAAAAGTTGTGTGACTATGAACAGCAACTCATAGTCTTTATCATGAAGAGCACTCGGTAAGATTTTTTTAAATAAGCCATGTGAGGCCATAGCAACTTTAGGATAAATTTTTCTTAAACTTACGATAACTTGACTTGACATGGCACGCGCTGACATCACAATTCATTGTGAACCAACCTTCAATTATTTGTAGGTCATGTGCCCTGGTATTCTACTAATTACATCTATTCAATACATAAATGAAGAAAATAAGAAAATAAATAACGAAAACAATTACAATAAATGTTCGAAGTGTCCTCCTTGACATTCTAAGCATTAACCTATCCGATTTCGTAATTAAATTGGACGGCGGTATTTTTAAAAATGTGACAGCTGTCAATTGTATCTACTACTCATTTGAACTACTCAATAGATTGATGTGTTTTTTTAAAAGTCGAACATAGGGAAATTACATTGCACACAAATTCCTATGTTCGCATTTAAAAAAAATTCACTGTCTAGCAAGTTATGTTAAAAGTGTCTTAGTTGTCTATGCATCTTCTCTTATAGGGGAAGAAAAGAAACGATATTCCTGAATTGGAAAGAAGTACCAAAACAATTTAAAATTATTCGTTTCATTATATATTATTGACAGTCGGTTTTCTTTTATTTGTTAAGGTATTTAAATGACATGTTGTATGCAGGCACCTCAAATAAATGTAAAACTAATGCAAATTCAAAAAATTTGTTTTACAAGCTATGCTATCGGATTTTTGCAATATAAGTTACAGTTTAAATAAATATATTAATTGGGCGAAAGCCAATTGAGGGCCGAGAACAAGAGAGGAACAATAAATAGACAATAAATAAATAATTTTTATTTATCTACTATATCTCCGAGAGGGGCAAAATCAAAATGATCTCATTGATGAAACAATGTTTGTTAGGATTAAAAAGATTGCTACGTTTGAAGGGTCTATAATAAGCCTATAGTATTGGGAATTATTCGCCGTAGACGTAAATTCCTAGGTAGCTGTCAATCTGAAGCAAGCAGACACTTAGTTTTTTCTTTGTTGCAGGTGAAAGTACTATCTGCTTATCTAAAATAGGTCTATAAATAGTCTATAATTTTGTGATCTGAATTTTTCGTCTTCGAAGCAAATCGTACATGTGATCAGCTAACTTCTTCTTTAGCCAGCAGAATCATAGTTTTTTTGTTTAAAGGATGCCGCCTGAAAATTTGTTGTAGTGTCTAAAAAAAGCCTATAAATAGCCTATAATTTTGTGATCTGAATTTTTCGTCTTCGAAGCAAATTTCACAAGTGGTCAGCTAGCTTCGTCTTTGGCCAGCAGAGCCATGGTTTTTTTCTTTAAAGAATGCCGCCTGAAAATTTGTTGTAGTGAAAAAAAAAGCCTATAAATAGCCTATAATTCTGATGTATTATTCGTCCTTCATTTTTCTAAAATGGCTCTGCTGGCTTGTGGGACCTCTATTAATTCTTGGGCTACAAATATATTTGAAGTTTTGTTCTTTCACATGCCGCCGCTAGAGCGCTTTTTTCGACATTCCGGCAGAAATCCTTAACTTTCTCAAAAAAATTAAATGCATTGGTGTGATTTTTTTTTCATTAAAAAGTAGCTAAATCATGCCTAACCTCGAGAAAACCGCGTCTCGATGTCTTGTTCCTAACCTAAAATTTAGGCCAAAGAAAATTTTATACCCTTATACATTTTTATTTTTTTAAACTAATTTTCCTGGAATTATTTTTATTATGTAATTTGTGACCCTAAAAAGGATCGCTTTAAAAAAAGAATGCCCCTGTAAATGCTCGATGCATTCCCGAAGCCTCTCATAGATAGAAAAAACGGCAGCTTCAATTTCGGCTCTCGGGATATTACCTACGCATTGCATTGCATTACGAATTCGGTTTTTCTCTGATCGTAGCTTCGGTCTGAAACAGTATGTTCTTTAACAGTCCCCATATATAAAAATCAAGACAAGTTAAGTCTGGTACTTGCGGAGGCCATGGAAACAAACTTCCTCTTCCAATCGACCGCCGTTGAACTACTGCATTAATATGCACTTGCACAATGTTTTGCCGTGTCTCCAGTGGCACATCTTCCAACAACAACGGTAATTGTTTGGCCAAAAGTCAAGAAAGACATTGCCATTTAGGGATTGGTTGAAAAAATATGGCCCAATAATTCTGCCTCTCAGTATGCCACACCACGACCTTGGTGCTATACTTCACGCAACCAATGCGGATTTTCTGCAGACCAATAATACATATTGTTTACTCTTTGATATTGTGCAGATTGACTATCCCATCATTAGTAAAGGTGGCTTCATCGGTCCAAAGAATTTTAAATAAAAATTCTATATTTTTGCGTATTATAATGCGTAACATCCAACCTCCGATTAAAGTCTTCCTCTTTCAAGGCCTGATGCAAAACGACATGATATGGAGCCTAAAATTCATTAAAAAAGTTAAATTCAAAGAAATCTCTATATTTTGATGGGCATTAGAATTTACAGCTAAATCGTTGGTAAAACGCATTGTGTAAGCACAAAAACTGCTCAAAGTAACTCGACCCTATTAACAATTATTGACAATTTGAGGACTACTTATGTTTTGACTAGGTATATGTTTTGTTGTCCATGGCCTGCTTCTATTAATTACCCATAGTGAATATGAATTTAAACAAAAAATTTGCCTTTGGTATTAGAATTACTTACTTACCTTTTAGCGAAATTTTGTAATGTTTTCAAAAAGAATGATTTTTTTCTAAAGTAAGAATTCCAGAAAAATTAGTAAAAAAATATAAATTTACGGGTATAAAATTGTCTTTGGCCTAAATTTTAGGTTAGGAACAAGATATCGATATGCGGTGTTCGCGAGATTGTTTAGGCATCATTTAGCTACTTCTTCATGAAAAAAAATCATAGGTACGTACCAATGCATTTAATTTTTTTGAGAAAATTAACCATTTCTGTCAAATGTCGAAAAAAGCCCTCTAGCGGCGACATGTGGAACTAACAAAACTTCAAAATATTATAATATTTGTAGTCAAAGAATAGGGTGTTTCTTACGAAAACCTTTGAATACATCCCACCACATTAGTTTTAGAGATACATAAAAAATTGTCAAACAAAAAAGGTTCAGATTATCCTCGACTTTAAAGATCAGCTATTTAATTAGGTTAATATAGCGGAATTCATAGAAACATCACTTTTTTAGATTCAAGAATGCGGTTACGCCCCCTAGCGCCCATTTCAGAAACTTGAAAATATTTTCCAGGTTTTTCTCTTGGTCGTTTTAGTAATAACTTTTTTGCCGCAAGCCTCTACGATGGATAGGTTCCCAGATACAGTACCTCGCATTTTTAGTTGGCCACCCTGTACATAGTTTAAGAATCACTATTTATTTTAGGATTTCTTTTTTGCGACCCAGATGATTTTGTTTTCACACGTTTGAACTGTAAACCACAAGTTTCAATACAAAGGAGCTTTTTCTACTGACTCGTATAAAAAGTATAAAAAACAATTGAACATCTTGTATACATATATTTTAGAATTTTTGTCTACATTGTGGCATTTTGCTTCAACATTTTGGGTTCTTACTTGTTATATTCTACTCTTAAGAGATTTTTTCAAACTATGTTTAGTGTTATCGTTCGAATGACTTTCATGTGACCATGTCTATGTCAATAACGTTGATCAGAGACAATAAATTATTATTATTATTGTCATACTTGCATGAGTATCATTACTAAATAATGAATACGTAAATTGTGCCTATTATTTTATTAAAAAATTTAAATGACCGCTTTGTACTCTAGTTATACAGTTTATCTAATTGGTCGATGCCGCTAAACCTATCTGCGTCTAAAAATTTAAATTAATTCGGCCATCATCAGTCATCACTGTTTATGATGATATGCACAATAAACGTTATCCATTCAGGGAAAGAGAAACTGGACAAAGGGAAATTATTATGAACAAGTATTGTATGGAGTAGAAATACAATAATAATAAGAGAGCACAATATTTTCTTGATCTTTCTTTCTGTTGCAGAGACACAATCTCTACGCGATTCGCTACTGGATTTGCGAATTCCTATGTTTACTCAACGTACTTCTGCAGTTATACTTCATGAACCTCTTCTTTGATGGCGAATTTTTCTCCTACGGTTTAAGAGTAATGAATTTTTCCGAAACTGCGCAAGAGGAAAGAGTCGATCCTATGGTGTTCATTTTTCCACGAGTAACGAAATGTATCTTTCATAAATATGGTGCGTCTGGTAGCATACAAAAGCACGACAGCCTTTGCATCTTACCACTTAATATAGTAAACGAGAAAACCTACATCTTTATATGGTTTTGGTTTGTGATTTTAGCAACACTTTTAAGTGTATTGATACTTTATCGAGTTTGTATTATTGCATTCCCAAAGTGCAGACCAAGAATATTGCATTCCAAAAATAGGGGGGTCCCATTGGAGATATGTGAGGCACTTACCCGAAAAGTCGATTTAGGAGACTGGTGGATCCTTTTAATGTTAGGTACAAATTTGGATCCTATAATTTATCGTGAAGTTATATCAGAATTAGCGAAGAATATTGAAAGTAACATAAGGAATTGATAATGAGCTCAATTTATAGTAAGACTTTAGCGTTTAGACTTATTTAACGAATTTCGTTTAATTGTCCATATTTATTGTACATTTTAAATCGTGTAATTGATTATAATTTATGAATAAAGCATATTTTATATTAATTTAATTTGTGCGTGATATCACTTTAGTTATTTGTCGAATTTTAAAAGACTTTGTAATACTCATTTATTAGTGATACAGATTGTATGGGTATTCGTAAGCACTTTCCTCAGAATGGCGTCTTTAACATTATTGTAGCATTTGGAGTTGTAGGATTTATCAGTTTTAAATTTACTGTGATGTGCCTGATAAATTAAGAAATAAATGTAACTTTTGAGTTAAGAGCTGTTTAAACAGACTGCGATTAAAATTTTATTTGGTATAGACATATCTTTTTATACATTTGTATACGACTTTTTGTAAATGTACAACAAACAATGTTAGTTTACAAAATTAGATTAGGTGTGTACAATAATTTTATTGTAAATTAATATTCCAATTTTAATAAACAGTTTTACATTTGCAACTTCTTTTATATGTGTTCGTACAACTTGTTAGAAAGCTTATTGAAAGTAGAAACGCAAAGAGTGACGGATTACTGCGCTTTGCGAGCCTTGTTTACAACAGATTCAGCAACTAAGTACTACATTCTAACACCTTCCCTTGAGTCGAGGGTCGCAGTTATGCAATTAGCCAATTACACGTCAAGCCCTGAAGACGTACACCGCAGGTGCTTCGGTTTCAATAGTGGCTTTGTTAGGAAGGCAGCGCACGCTGATCTCGCGGACGTACCTAGTAGCATAGACCAAATACAATAGACTGTGCACGGCGTAATGAATCATTGGTCGCATAGATGGCGCACACATTAATTACGATGACCTCAGTAGCGTTTCAAATTTTATTTCGCGAATCGTGATGATGTTTTCCGTTCATGCAAAAGCGTTGGTTACTCGCCTTATCATGTCAGCTACAGGAAATGTTTTTGCAGAGTCAAATTTCACAGTGTAGAAGCTACCTTGTGTGGGTGTGTGTGTGTCGCTGTTATTTGATTATTGTATTGTTTAGGCGAACTTTTTTAAAGGTGCGAATTTGTGCGTAAATTTATGGACATTATTAGTTAGATTAGTGACGTGAAATAGCTATCCAGGTAAGTTACTGTGATATTATTTCATATTTGTAATATTAGATTATGCCTACCGTTTTATTCTCTACCGCATGGATTAATTAGTATTTCATTGGCTTAGTAATTTGATTACGTTTCTTATATTTTTCCTTCACTGCCAATATTAATGTACGTACTTGTTATAGGAGAAATATCTGGAAATTTATGTTCTTACCTTAATTGCAAGAAATCTGCAAGAAATACACCAGGACTTCGGAAACGTTTCTTTCCTGTAAATGACGATGAAGCGTGTAAAAAATGGCTTACACTCTGCGGGAACTCGGCGATCGTACTTTTGGAGAATGAAAAACTGAAAAAACGTTTTCTTTGTGGTGAGCACTTTTCTCCAGATTTGAAAAATTCAGCGAAATTGCCTCGCAGTGCTTTACCATTTCATTATGATTCCAAAGATGATCAATTGAGGGACAAATATGTCGAACCTTTAAGACGCGAGCTTGACACACCTGCCAGATCTGCACCTTTATCCGAACCGCGAAAGCAACCAATGTCCCCTAATGTGAAGTGTTATGGAGACGTGATAGATCTCTCATCGCCAGAAAACGTGATTGAGTCTGATCCAGCAACACCGAAGAGGAAAAGGCAAGAGATTCACATGCTCACACCCAGCAGACGTAGTAGGTCGCTTGAAACGGGAAAGCAATCATCTTCTCCTGGGATGAAGTTTCTCGAAAAAATAACCGACCTGCCGTCACCAAAAAGTCAACCACAAACGAAACCTACTCAGACAAAGACAGCTGTTCGAAGTATAGATGATTTAGACTTTCTACCGCGAACAGTTGTAAACATGCAATTAAATCACAAACGTCGAACAGCTTGGACAGCTGACGAAATAAAAGCGGCTTTTGGGATTTATTATAAATCTCCAACTGCTTATAGATTTCTATTAAACAATGGATTCATTTTACCATCGGAGACGAAATTAAAGAGATCATTAAGCAGCTATAAAACCAAACCAGGCTTTAATAAACTCTTTTTTGAAAAGATTAAACAAAAATCTGCATCAATGGAACAAAAAGAAAAACAATGCATTTTGTTATTTGACGAAATAGATATTAAGCAAGAAGTAGAGCTGTGTAAATCAACAGGCAAAATTTTAGGATTTGAAGATTTGGGTGAATTTGGCACGAGACCTGTACCAGCAAAACATGCCCTCGTACTAATGGCAAGAGGAATTTACTCGGATTGGAAATTACCAATTTCTTACTATTTCTCCGAAAATGGGGTAAAATCCGGCGTCTTGCAAAAAATCATTTTGCAAAACTTGGACAATTTGCGAAAGCATGGTTTAGAACCCATGGCCACCGTCTGCGACCAAGCGACAGTAAATCAAAAATGTTTCAAAGATTTACAAGCCACTGCAGACCGCCCATTTTTTATCCACAACAATCACAAATATTTTGCGATTTTTGATGTTCCCCATTTGGTGAAAAGCTTACGTAATAACTTACTGCAGGAAGATTTTATAAAAGATGGTACCGCACGTATATCCTGGGCATATATTCAACAGATATACGAGATTGACAAAAAAAGTATTACCGGAAGGGCTTTGGTTTCGCTAACAGATAAACATTTAAGGCCAAACCCATTTCAAAAAATGAGTGTGCGCTTGGCAACCCAAATTTTAAGTCATAGTGTCGCGGCTGCACTACGCACTGCAATCGACTGTAAACAACTGCCAGAGGAGGCAAAGTACACTGCGGATTTTGTAGAAGTCGTAGATCGATTGTTTGATGCCTTGAATTCCAAATTTGTACACAGCAAGAAGCCTTGGCAACGTCCATTATGTGACAAAAATACTGCAGTAGTACAGGCTCTACAAAATGGATTCGAAGTAATGTCCAATTTACAAAAATGTTCGTCCAAAGGCAACTCAAAATGCACCACCACACCACCCAGCTTTAGTGGAATGCTTCAATCAATTAAAGCGATACAAATGCTTCATCATCACATTAAAACAGAAGACCTTCCTTATGTGTTGACAGCAAGATTGAATCAGGACCCGTTGGAAAATTTATTTTCACAATATCGACAGCGCGGTGGATATAACAAAAATCCCACTGTACGAATTTTCAATGGGCTTTTCAAATCCAATACCGTATTAAATTTAATTAAACCCCCAAAAAATTCCAACTGTGAACCGGATGAAGCTTATGATATGTTCGCTGATAGTGCTGGACACGAGACTCATATTGAACGAGACGTTGACGAAAGCGATGATGAGTCTTTAGCCTCATTGTCATCCGAATCAACCACGAAAAGCCAGTCGCCAACGGAAATAATCAAATTGAAAGAGTGTTCAACGACATATTTTGCTGGTTATATTGTAAAAAAATTAATGGAAAAATTTAATTGCGAACATTGTCAGGCAAATTTTTTGGGGTCGCGAAATTTAAATGATAAACAACAGTTATTAATTTTGAATAAAGACTATAACATTAATCTAAACGAGGGGAGCTTAAAAGTCCCAACAAAATTGTTAACTAAAATAACTTCCTTTTCAATGAAAACTGTTGATAAGTACTGGCTCCAGTATAGTTGTAAAAAAAATTTGCCAATTTTTTTCCAAAAATATGTTTTAAAGGTTTTCATTAAACGAAAATGCCCGCATCTAATAACACATGAACAATGTTTGGAGCACGTAAAATTTTTATTGATCAATCTAATAACAGTTACTTTACATAAAAAATGTAATTATTACAGTTCA